>NC_045152.1:6138225-6155725 GCF_900700415.2 Clupea harengus | reverse complement strand
AGGAAATTAAAGCAAGGACCCCGAGAGCCTCTGATGAGCCGAGTGTCAACAGTCTGCGTGACAGGAAATGCGTTATCGCGGGGAACAGGAAGAAAGACACCCCGTGTCCCAGAATGCAGCAGTGAAACACCCTAAACGAACAGCGTCAGGGAAGTGCCTTATCCCCCCCACCCCACTGCAGTCCCCCAGCTGCGCCCAACCCTGTTGGAAAACAAAGATTAGAGAAGCGACTATCAGGTTTTTTGTTGTTTGTCAAGAAAAAGAAATCATCATATTCAGCATGTCGTATGCAGCATCATGGGTAAGCTGAGAGGATTAAAACCCAAGCGATCACTGTGAGAGAGAGAGAGCAGGGCAGAGACACACAACTAACACTCGGCTGTCATCGTAATTATTTCCTGGGTTTTTGAGCGGGTGCCAGCAATCACCTGATACCATCCCCTCTTTATCTCCCCCTTGGCTGAGCTGCTGGGGCAAGTCCACGCTCGTCCCGCGCTGCTTTGTTTAAACCGTTAGCATCATGCCATGCTGTTGGAATTCCTTTGCGGTCCGGGGCGTCGGTAGTAGCGACGCTGTGGTGGCGGCGCGCACATCTGTGTGCTTCTCTTCTGCTCATTGTGTGTGAACACCCACGGTGACCAAAGCCACCAGCTCAGAAACATCAAAAACATGCGCCCGCTGCTAATGTAGCCTATCACTAATAACCCCCCACCCCACCCCCACCCCACCCCCACCCAGCCTGAGCCACATGGAGAGGGGTAACAGTATACACCCGTTTGCCCATTTAGGTCGGGATGCAAAGATGGCCGTGTGTCTATTGCACAGAGGGTCACGCTGCTGGAATTTGATTAGGGGCTAAACTCTCACAGCTGTGCTGCTGTTGATGGGCGAACTGAGACAAGGGGGTTGTGGTCTGGCTCACTGTACAAAAAAAAGGAAGGGGGGGGGGGGCAGCCTGTGCTGTGCATGAAATTTGATTTGATTTAGAGCTTGTAGTTTCTTGCTGCTCTTAATGAGCAGCACACCCTACAGAAAGACATGCTGCTTACCCAGTTCCGCGAGATAAGAATCAGAGCTGCTACTCAAGATGCCATGTTATCACAGGCACTGATAGCACCTTATTTACACAGTTCTGACTGGCTGAGCCTGAATGGGAAAGGCTCTGAAAAATGTCTTGCCTGAGGTTTTATTTTTTTGCCCTTCATTCTCTACAGAAAAAAAATAACTTTTCTGTAATGAATGATTAGGAATTTTGTGAATGTAACTATTTTAAGAGGTGAAAAAGAGAGAGAGAGAGAGAGAGAGAGAGAGAGAGAGAGAGAAAGACAGAGAGAGACAGAGATTCATCTCATCTCAAAGTCACCATATATACATTCAGCTCCACTCCTCGCCATGCTTGTCTGTTCCAGCCAGTCATCACTGACTGCTTTGATGCCCACATGAAATACTTTTCGGTCGGCCACTTCCCTCTGTGTCTGGTGACTGCTGTGAGTGAGTGTGGGTCTGCGGACGCTGTCATTGTTCTCCTGTGGAATTCTGGGTCATAGCAAGGGCCGTTGTAATCCAAGCCTTCAGCCCCTGACACTCTGTCCGTGAATCGGCCCTTTGTGCAGGAGGAAGAGCCTTAGCCTCTCACAAAGGGAAAAGGTCGGAAAACAGTGTTTGCCATTGGCTTTGTGTCCCCGGGTCTGGGAATGGGGCGGATTAGGGGACGCCAGTACAATTCACATGCTCCAGGTGCGGAGCTGCCATTTTGTGTCTAATGAGCTTACTTGTGCTAATGATTCTTGTTGACCTTGTACGTTAGTTTCACATGTACGTGTGTATGTGAGTTGCATGTTGTTTAAATGCTAAAGAGTTTTGTCGAAGACTATTAATACAATGTGCATGAGGAATCCTAACTATTTCTGTGGTTTTGCCTGATTCATGAAGGGAATGCAAAGAAAATAAGGACCTCACTGTGTAGTGCAAACACATGCACACTCTTGCCAACAAGTACATCAAATTAAACTGTCTAAATCTGTCAAAGCATCAACAGTCCATGTTTATGTGATTCTTGGCCTTTTTAGCTCTAGTGTCTGGAGTTACATGAACAAGACACTTGCAAGACATAACCTGGCTTCAGGAATGAAGTATGCTTTACACAATGATGTCATGTCAACCTCAAAGCAAGATCAAACAGACACCATTGTAATTACAGCTAGGCCTCTAACAATGTGTCTGACGGAGGACCCTTGAAAATGGGCCCCACTGTCTTTTACGCAGAAGTGTAGCCTTTCAAGCTTTTAGGGGCACTATAAAGACAATCTGGGAAATGACCAGTATACGTTGATTTTTTTATTGTTATCATGAAAGCAACAGCAGAGCTTTGAAGTATGTGAGGATCAGCATAAAGTAAAAACATTGAGTATTAAGTATAAGTACCCTCAGAACATCAAAATAACACAAGGAATAAAAAGTGAGCTGAACATTTTTTTAGGACCCTGCATTGTTCTTCAACTGTCACACTGTTTATCACTTCACTTCAGCTGTGTATACACGGTAAATTCACATACTTCCTTAAGACCAGAGGGTTGCTTAACTGCTTCACAGTAGTGAATAAGTGAATGAATGAAAGTTTTACCGAACAGGTTTTATAAATGTATTCTAACATCCATTTCTTTCCCGTTGCAGCGTTGAAGAGATCCTTTGATATTGACGATGTGGATGAGATCCCCACTTTCTCCCCGGCGTCTCCCGTCACCTCCCCCATTAGCCCAACCTCCCTTCTCAACAAGACCAACGAGAGCAGGACTCCGTCAAATCACACGTCCTCACCCTACCGCTCCAGGATCACGGTGGGCTCGGGCCCTGTGCAGAGCCCCGTGCAGAAGTCCAGAATGGTCTCTAGCATGTCCTTCAACCGGGGCACCATGGGCAAGCCAAACATCCACGCCACCACTGGCATCAACCGAGCCGCGTCCTTCCAGAACAAGTTCAATCCCAACGGCTTCAACTCGTCGTCGGGCCCAGGCAGTGACAACGACAGCCTCCACAGCTCCTCCTCCAGCCTGGAGTACCAGGCCTCCTCCAAGCTGAACTCTTACACGAGCCCGTCCCAGAGCCCCATGGGAGGGGGTGAGTACAAGGCCCCGTGCATGACCAGCCCCGTCATGAAGAAGTTCTCCTCGCACGGGAACATGTTTCACTCGGAGCTGGATAACCCGCTGGTCATCCCCACAGAGCCAATGGGCATCACCCACGGCTCCATGCCCTCTCTAGATCTCCAGATCGGGGAGAGCGGCGGGGTGAGGCGCGTGGTTTCGCCGGGATCTCGATTCACCAATGCCGGCATGCTGCGGAACAACGTCCCTCAGCGCGTGCAGAATCCCAGTCCGTACGGGATGGAGCCTTACTCCCCTCCTAACCTCCAGCAGTCCCCCAAACCCAAGGAGCGAGCCAAGCTCAACAAGTTTCCTCTGGATCTGGACAACCTGGTGGCTAAACCCCATGAGGAGGTCCCTGTCGCTCCGAAACCCCCTCCCAGGTTCCTACCCAGCTCCAGGAGCCCGTCCATGTCTGCAAGTCCTTCTGCCTCCATGAGCAGCTTGGACAGCACTGATCTGTCCCTAATTCACCACCACAACAACAACAACAACATAGACAAGAGGGAGCTTGTGTACTCCCCCGGTGCCTTCCCCGTCCCCTGTGTCAGCCCGTCTCCAGTTCCCCTCTCCCCGGCCCAGACCCCGCGGCTCAACCTGGCCTCCCAGCCTCAAGTTGTCCAGCTCTCTCCGGTCACCCCACCGCCACTCACATTCCCGGACGACAACGCTAACGAGTCGGACCTGGATGTGGCCCAGGCCAAGGAGAGTGTTGGCTCGATACTCCAGAGGATTGCCTCCTTCGCCCGTGTGGATGCCAGCGTGCCAGTCCACAGCGTGCCAGTCCCCAGTGTCCCCAGCCCGACCCTTCCTCTCAGCAATGGCATAAACAGGGAGTCACCAGCCATGCAGTACAAGGAACACGACAGGAAGGATGGTAAGAAAGCGCATGCTTTTATAACTGTCTAATGGGAGTGCTTTCCAACAAACACTTCAAAAGTCAAACCAAGTCAAAACACTTTTGTTCCACTTTGATGGAGGGTATACTTGCTTTTTGGGGGGGTCTTTCTGAAGAGGCAGGAGGGCAGACTTCTTTAGAATTGAATACCATTAGTTAAGTAAATAAAGTGTTACATTAAGCAATGGAGGACCCGCCCCCCCCCCCCCCCCACCCTCCCATCCTGTCTTGCACCATTAGGGTCTCTTTCTGTTTGAAGTGATGTTGTCATTACAGGTGTCTGTCAATACCTCCCCAACATACAGTAGAGAAGAAAGAGTGAGGTCAGACACATACAGAGACAGTGAGAGAGAGAAAGAAAAAAGGGGGGAGGGGGGGGAACCACCAGCAACAGTGGGTGGAATTCTTGACATATCAACAAATAGCTGAGTGCTAGCAGTGATAACAGTGCAGGGCAGCTTGTCAACACATTCATTCCCCCCGTAAAGTAATCCCCCGCTGGCCACAACTGTGGTTTCCTTCCTGCCGCACAAGGCAGCTTTTCTCCCCTCCTCATGGGAGAGACGTGAGTCCCTCAGGTGCTGTGTTGATCCACCGAGTGCCTCACCTCCCTGCCATCTCAGGGAGGGAAAAAAAACCTGTCTGGCTGGCTCACCTTTGGGATCAGCTAAATCCAAACGCGACGGGAGCCGTTGATGTGGTAGTCTAATGGTATCTTCCTGGTTGACAGAAATGGGTTTCGTGGGCTGAGACCGGAGGGATTTAGCCGTGAGCAGATTCAGAGGGTGTGCTGTCTGAGATCCGCTCGCACAGGGGTGGGGTGGGGTGGGGTGGGGTGTAAAGCGGTAAAGCCGTGTGTTGAGGTCAAAGATGAGCCGAGACAGCTGTGCCTTCAAAAGCCACCAATGACAACAAGCTGTGTGACAAAGGAGGTGAAAATAAGCAGAAAGAAGCATGCCACTGTCGCTGTGCCCTACTTTGTGATCAATAAAAATGTTAGTTGGTAGGGTGGCTCATGTTATGTTTGGTGAAGGTGACCTGGAGGCTTTTTACCTACACCGATAGCTTGACTGATGCGCTAGCTGGCCGTGTGCCTGGCGCCTGGTGCCTTGGGCAACCATGTGGAAGTGCACACTGATTGTGGTTAAGAAGTGCATCCCTTTCAGGAAATAGTGAGAGATGAGAGAATGAGAGAGGGACATGTGTGGAAGGAGGCTTGCCAAGTTCAGCCTTTAATAAAGCCAAAAGGAACATGAGATAAACGTATCCACAAACAGATAATAAAGACGGTACTAAAAAGTTGTTATCTGACGAGTGGAGAGACTGAAATCTAAGCTGCTGAGTTTTCTTGGGGGGGGTTCTTGTTTTAAAAAGCATTGCTACAGAGGGGTTATATTGATTTTTAGTTTTCAGCTTTTCTATCTGTTTCCCTTCTGTTCCCCTCTCTTTCACGCTCTCTCTCTCTCTCTCTCTCTTTCACTCTCTCTCTCTTTCACTCTCTCTCTCTCTCTTTCACTCTCTCTCTCTCTCTTTCACTCTCTCTCTTCCACTCTCTCCCCTCCCTTTCTCTCTCTGGTGTTGTTTAATGGAGGGAAGTCTGCAGCTCTTGCTCTGACCAAAGAAAACAGAGAGTCACTCAACTGTGAAGACCCCATGGGTGCCTGGTACTACGCTCGGCTACGAAAGACAAAATGTTGAGTTTCTCCCATGGCACCTATCTTCTGCATCTCTCAAACAGGGAAGGGGGGTGGGGGAAGAGAGAAGAGAGAAGAGAGAAGAGAGAAGAGAGAGAGAATGTGTGAGAGAACACTGGGGTGGGTGTTCTGACATCCGGCGTGATCCCGGACAGCTGGGTAACAAACGGCCCCTCTAGTGCCATGTTTTCTCCTTGAATGTAAACACTGCTGCATTTGCACTCTGTGATTTATATTTTCCAGCGGAAATGGGGCTCTTGGTGGGGGGGGGGATACATACAGGCAACATATAGGCCTGGCCTGGGGGCAAGTTTTCCAGGTTAGCAACTGTCAAACTTTGTTTTCTGACAGGGGGCTCAAGAGTCCAATGGACATGTTGGTGGTGTTGTATGGGCCCCTTCCTGCAGTTGACACAGACATATCCATCACTGAGGGAGGGGGGGGGGGGCGGGGTTAGGGATGTTACGATCATCCAGAGCATAACAGTTCACTCTGGAGAGATGGCTAACTAGTTTAAGACAGCTGGCTCGTTTGAGTTGCACAAGGTGTGTATATGGATATAGGTGTGGTGTGTTTACATCTTTCTGTCGTAGTTTCAGTTCCCACTGATTGGCCTTCGCTCCGCTCGCGCTCATCTTCGTATCCCGTTTCCCTCTTTGCCTTGGCTGCTGGACTCGGGCAGATGTTTCGGTGTCACAGAGCCAGCGTGACACACCCTGCTCATGTTTTCATTGTGTTAAAACAGCGGTATTTTTAGACGTACATCTAACACCTCACCCACTCCCATTGTTCCGCGGTCTATGGGGTTGTTTTTGAACTTCCTGTAAGGATAGTGAAAATGGCCATTCATCACCTTTTCTCTGAGGTTCTGGGTCATTTTTTTAACCTGACCTTTGGTTCAGATTTCTCGCTTACATAATAGTCATACATCATCAGTAATACCAGGAGGTCAATGAAATTAGCTAAATTGCTGTATATATATATATATATATATAATTACAAAATAAAATAAGTAGTTCATATACAGTATATATAAACTATTTATTTTATTGTTGGTGAGCTTGTTGAGCTACCAGATGAGCTACATCTAGTCTCTCAATAAACAAAACATATCCTGAAAAACTCACTGCTCAGTTAAAACCTTATATTCTTCTTTTTGACAGCCACCTGGCTTTCTGTAGGATCCGGGGGGATAAACAAAATGTATACAGTACACAAATATTTACACGGAGACCGGTCAGTGTTCTGCTAGCTTGAGGAATAAGGGCAGAGTGTTTTTTACTGTCTGTGTAAACCCGTCACAATTCAGCCAAAGGGGGTTTTCCATACCTCGGATGTCATCGGTCCAAAAGGAATTTTGCCGATAACAGTGACCTCTGGTGCGGTCCTGGCCCAGGTCAGGTGGCCAGGTGCTGCCGGGGGACGTGTGGGTTTCCACACTCCTTGGGGCACTTTTGATGTTGGCTGATTAGAACTTGATTGATGTTCATCACAAATCACATTTCACAGATGCCTCAAACTTCAGCCTCATGACAGCGAAATACCAAGACAGAGTTCACACAGTTCAACCGAGCCTGAAATGCTTCAGTATTGACCACATAGCCACTGAGTCTCACACAGACCTGCCCCTCGATCGGGTTTGGATCCCTCAGAACCATGGACCCATGCCAGCATTGGGAATGCCTGCGAGTGTTCAGCGCCACACAGATAGCGGAAAGTATTAAGACGTGTTGTTGATGGCCATGACTTTTATACATGGTCGTTAAAAATGAAACATTTCCTCTTAATGGATGTTCACCGTTAAATGATTGTTATGCTACAAGCTCAATTTTTTTTTAAGCGCAAAGATGTTTCGCTTTCCAATAAAAACATAAAAACAAAAAACCAGCCCGAAGGCCTTTTCCTCTCCACCCTTCCTCCCGCAGAAAACAAACGACGGAGAGAGAAAGAGGAGATGGAGCAGCTTTTGAAGTTTACAAGGCAAAACACAGCACAAAAAACACCAATTACACTCCTTTATGCATCATACTTTATCCTGACTCAGCAGTCAAACCCTACGTGAGGGGAACAATGGTGTATATCTAATCTCTCTTTATAGCCAAATGGCAAGCAACATTTCCTCAAAAAGAGATGACCTTAGCATCGCTGGGGATAGATTTCCAGGGCTGCTGTTCCGCTCTCCAATCTCCTTTTTTCAGTACAGTAAATATGGACCTTTGCCAATATTGCCATAATTACGCAATTCAAACAACGAAAAATAGCAATAACAAACAGTCTGGTTAAATTTAAAGTCACTTTTGTTAGGCTACATGTCCTATCTGTAATAAAAACATTGTTAAAATGAGATGGGGTGGTTTCTAGTTAGGACAGGCTTTCAAATCATTTTCTCCACTCTGCCTGCACTCTTTGTTTCTGTTTCTCCCCCACACTCACTCCCTCCCTCTCTCTCTCTCTCCCTCTCTTTCTCTCCCCATCTCTCTCCCTCTCTCCGTCTCTCTCTCTCCCTCCTCCCTCTCCCTCTCTCCCTCCCTCTCTCTCTCTCTCCCTCTCTCCCTCTCTCCATCTCTCTCTCTCCCCTCCCTCTCTCTCTCTCTCTCTCTCTCTCCCTCTCTCTCTCTCTCTCTCTCTCTCTCTCTCTCTCCCTCCCACCCCAGATTCATGTTGCCACATGTCAGGAGCAGGCACCAGGCTCTTTTCTCTCTTATACAGCACAATTTATTCTGGATTTAATGACAGTGATTTAGGGAATAAATTCTTCTCCAGCAGATGTTTTAGGCCACCCTCCCATTATCCCCTCTGGCTTAAGGAGAATGAGAGAAAGAGGGAGAGATAGAGCGAGAGAGAGAGATAGAGAGAGAGAGAGAGGGAGGGAGGGAGGGAGGGAGGGAGGGAGAGAGAGCGAAATAGAGAGGGAGGGAGGCAGAGAGAGAGAGAGAGAAAACAGTTCTTTGAAGGAAACTGTCAGAACTCAAGTTTTGGAGAAAAAAACACTTAGAAGTCCTTCATTCATCTGTTTCCTTTAACCCCAAAATGTCTTGAAGTCTTGGGTGAAACGAGGGCTGAGATACAGATTGCAGTAGGTTTTTTTTTTACGATGCGCAAGAATTTATAACGGTGTGTGTTTGCTTGTGTGTGTGTTTTCTGTCGCTCCCCCCTTGCTGCTCGGTTTCCACTCCGTCCCTGTCCCCAGATCAGTGTTATTTCCATCCATAACTGGGCTGCCTTTGTACTGCGACTGAAATGTGTTTCCTCGGCAGATAAGATTGCACTCCCTTGTTAAAGCTGTCTTATCACCGAGCCATGCAGCTTGGCCCTGCAGCAGGAGAGATTGCACTCTTTCTCTCTTTTAAAGTCCTCTCTCTCTCTCTCTCTCTCTCTCTCTCTCTCTCTCTCTCTATCTCTGTGTGTGCACTACAGTTGTGGAGTTCATGAGAAGGCGAGGGTCCTTTAAATGGCTTATTTCCATTAGGATTTACAGTAATTTGCCTTTTTAAAAAGAAGGGAGTAATAAATCACCTGTGTGCCACGTCAAATGAGATGAGTAACGATTGCAGGAGGCAGACACAGTTTGTGTATGTGTGTGTGAGTGTGTGTGTGTGTGTGTGTGTGTGTGTGTGTGTGTGTGTGTGTGTGTGTGTGTGTGTGTGTGTGTGTGTGTGTGTGTGTGTGTGTGTGCGTGCGTGTGTGTGTGTGTGTGTGTGTGTGTATGTGCGGGCGTGCATTTGTGTGTAAAAGGTTAAGGGACCAATTTGTGCTTGATTTACTGCTATTTAGACTAGGAGAAGATTTAGCATGATTGGACACTTAGGTGTTTCCACACTTCACTATGCTGGTAGAACTGCTGGCTGTGTGCACACATGGATGTGACAGTCAATGTATACCTTCGCACACAGTTTACCTTCACATGTGCATATGCATACAGATACTTCCAAAAGTCGCACGGATACACTCACACACATACTAGCACAAACAAACAGCACAAACCGACATCCTCAAGTCGTATAGACACACAAAAACATGTACATGTAAACATATCTGGTTTACCCGCACGCACGCACGCACGCACGCACGCACGCACGCACGCACACGCACAAACACACACACACAAACAGACGCATCATGTCAGTCAGTGCAGTGTGCACCTGACCTTGCCTTACCCTCTGTGTTACTGTAGCCTGTGTGTTGATAGGTAGAGGACAGGCCTGTCAGCAGAGCTTCCTGTCAGAGACCTTCTTTGGTGTTCCACGCCCAGACCCCCCCCCCCCCCCCCCACCCACTCCCCCCCCCACACACACACACACACAAACACAAATATTGACTGACTCCAAATTCCAATTGACCATCCTGCATCAGTAGCTATCAGCCACGCAGTTGGAATTAAAACACAATTCACTCTAGCCCAGGGACAGTGTGTGTGTTTAATTCAGTGTAACATATCCCACCTCATAAGGGAAGGTCGTTCATTTGCCAAACGATTATTAGTCTGGGCTTTAAAAAAAAAAAAAAAACTGATGTTAACAATTTCGTATGGATGGAAATTGCTGCGAGCACAGCTGCGTGTTGTGGCAGCGTGTGAGTGTTTTTGGAGCGGTGTCTAGGTTACAGGTCAGACAAACAGCACGCTTGATTTCACAGGCTTGCCACTCGACACATTGCTGAACAGAAGCGTTCCATATGACAGGCGCACATGCAGGATCCTGTGTCCAAATGTAAGAGGTATTGACAAGGAGTGTGTTTGCGTGTGTGTGTGTGCATGTATGTATGTCTGCGTGCGTGTGTGTGTGCGCGTGTGTGTATGGTGCGCGTGTGTCACATAGACATGCACACATGTATGTAGATGTTTCGGAGTCAGATATGTATGTAATGTTAAATAACTTCATGCCATGCAGTGTACAATGTCTCAATTCACTCTTGACATTAAGGTAACCCTAGTCGGATTTTATTAGTTGGAGTTAATCACACTTCTCAAGAAAGATTTCCTTGAGAATGTGCACTGATCCTGCCAAATGTCTCCCGGACGGCAGCCCAAGTAGGACACACACAGCCAGGGTCCTCACAAGAGAGGACCCAAGACTTATTCCTATGACCTGTATTGACAGATCCCTCTTCACTAAAACCTGTGTCCTCGAGGCAAATTCATAAAACGACCTGCGATCCTGGTGATGGAAAAACGAGGCGCTGAGGAATGAGACGAGGGGCAATTTGACGGGATTAATTAATTCTTGGTGGAAAAGTATTTCCTGCCCAAGGGAGGGTATGCGCACATCATGTTTCGGATCAGGAGCCAGACTGATAGTCTCACACACACACACACACACACACACACACACACACACACACACACACACACACATACACACGCACATCATGTTTCGGATCAGGAGCCAGACTGACAGTTTTTGTGGCCTTGAAAAAAATAAAATAAAACAGGCTCCTTTGACAGGGACTGCAGCCTCACAGCGAGTCCACAGTAGTGCATCTGAATGTAGCTCACTGACCCGTGCTCCAGAAACAACCCAATCCAGGGAAGAGAGAGGAAGGAATCAGGACGGGAAGAGGGTATATTATATACTGATTTGGGATGTTAGAGCGCTTGCTTGAATTTCACAAAGCTAATTGAAAGGGACACGTTTCCCAACATTCCCAACATTCCCAAATAAACGCTGGAGTGGGATATTTTTCAAACCTGTAAGCCATTTGATTGTTTTGTGGCACTGCGATACACATTAGTCCCAAAGCGCTAATCATATGAATTTGAGCCAGAAAGGAAATGGTCATTTAGTGCAATTGGGTATAATTAGTTCTGTGTATTTCTGCTGAGGTTCAGTTGACTTGGATTCCAAATCTGGAGTTCTCTCCCCCCACCCACCCCCTTCTAACCTCTGTATGCAGTTCAGCCCGTATCCAATCACAGCGGAGGTCATAAACACTTGAGTGAATGGCTCCCAAAAAATTCTCATTAGCCTTATCATGCCTTAGATAAGCTTTTGTTCTTGTCTTAAGCCTCTGCAGACCAGCTATCCATTCCGTTAGGCAGTTTTTGGAGAATCTGTTTCTTGCTACCAGCCCGTTGTAAAAGGCTACTTTTGATCAAATTCACTCACTTTGAGATTTAGCAGCGACGTCTCTGGTTGGTCTTTTACAAAACTCGCAAATGTCTGAAGTTAACGGAGTCTGGACCTTGTTAGTCGGGTTTTAGCACACCTTTTAAATCACCATTGCACTGTGGGAATGCGTATTGTATACATTGTCCCTGGTAATGGCAGTGATGGCGCACACTTTCTCCTGCTATTGGAAACGTGTGAGTGGGAGTCGGCACATCATTTAGATCATCTGACAGTGCCGCTGATTTAGAATGTGGCAGCTGTAATGCAGGGCAGCTGCTCTGGGGCGTTCTCTCACTCTGCCTCTGTGCTTTTCCTCCGACGTAGTCACACACACACACACACACACACACACACACACACACACACACACACACAGACACACACACACACACACACACAAGTGGCTGATGTAAGAGGAGGCCCCAAAATCCTCTAGTTTATGATTTAACACGCTTGTAATAAAAACCGTTTTCTGACAGATATATCACCCAAGTCCAAGATCCAGCAAGATGGAAAGACACACATAACCATCAGGCGAATATCAACAGTTTGACGTTGCATGACCGATGGGTCTATCCATAACCTGTATGAGTTTTAGGGGCTTTTTCCACTATCTAGTCCATCACCTCCAGTTGCAGTAGCTTCAAGTCAGATAGTTTATGAGATGTCTTTCGACACTGGCTTTGATGTGTGGTATGCTGGGTTGCATAAGGCTGCCTCGCTAATCTTTACATGGTAATGATTAGTGCTTATTTCCCAGAAATAACATTTGAACGAATGCAGCAAAGGCGAAGATCCATATCTGCGAGATGATGTTAAAATACTGCAGCTAATGCAAGAGCTTCATTGAAGTAATTCTAAAGTTGTGGAGATGGGTGAGTGATCTACTATTGGTGCTGCAAGTAAGCTTTCGTAACCAAGCCCGGACACTTCCTTCGTCCACATGTTTTGTTTCATTCATTCATCTCCAGAGTTCTGGAACTGTTTTCTTTATCTAATTATTTGATTCCCGGAGGAATTTTACTAAAAAAGAAAGTGTTGTCTTCAAAAATCAACCACAAGAAACAAATCACTTTCTCGCTTCTCTCTCGCTTCTCTCTCGCTTCTCTCTCGATCACATGCATCCAATGCAGGGGAAGACTTCAGTGCTCACTATTCATATCTGATTGGCATCATCAGTGGGTTTAACATGGGAAATGTGACCAAGCCGTGCTGGAAGTCATTAACGGATCATTATCCACCGATTCTGCCATTCTGGTGCCAGGTGCTTAACATGGTCACTTGCCAGGTCCAAAGCCAGCTCAGGGAGGATTGTTACCGCTGCCCAGTCAGTATCTCTTCCATTAGGAGATCCTCATCCAAGAGCTAAACTTCATAAATCCTTCTCGGTGCATTTCTTTGAAGGTATTTAAGTATGCAGCAGCTCAGTGCGCATTACAAAGTCAACAAGTGAACAGAACAAAGTAAGTGACCTTACCAACAAAGTAAGCCCGTGACCTAAACCTGAGTAACAGCCGACTCTGGAGGGGATAGGGCCTAATCTGTTATGGATACGGATGCGTCCCGGCGTCAGACGCTAGCCGGATGGGGGGGGGGGGGGGGGGGGGGTGGGGGGCGCTTTAACGCATCCGAATGTCATAATGTTTTGGTGCTAAGCATCAGGTCATCCTGGGTGTCTGACGATAATCACCAGGCACTGGTCTGTAATCAGAGGCCTCTCCGAGCCGTCCCTCCGCGTCTGCAATGTTACGGTAACCCACCGTAACCACCACCTACAGCGTTAGAAGGCCTCAGTGCGTCGTGACATGTTGTACTTTCATTCCACAGGAGTGACTCATTCTTCCTCTATGCCATTTCCCTGGCCACTAATCTACTGTTTGTTATGGTTGGTGGAGCGGCCGGCTTTTAATCCGTGAAATATGTGCTCCTTGAAGGTTAGCGCTCAGAACGGCAAGGCAGTGATTGTTGTGGTCAAGGTCTATTGTTTTGACAGCTCTCCTTGTCCCTATTGGGACGTCAGCTTTGGTCTGAAAAGGGCATCTACAGTGCATGTGGTACTGGCTAATGTTTTGTTTTCTTTTTTTCCACACGGCTTTCTTTCTTTCCTTTCTTTTTGTTTACCAGTCGTGAAGTCTATTTCCTTCCTTCCCGGGATGAACGCACACTCCAACATGAACATGCAAACATACACTAACACACGCGCACACACACACACACACACACACATACACGCGCATACGCGCACACACACACACACGCACGAACACGTGCACACACACACACACACACACACACACACTGTTTTATAAAGTTCCTGGGGTCAGTCTCTCTGCCACAGGGTTTTTAAGAGTGACACCCGACACTCATTTCATGGGGCTGGCTGGTGCTTAAAGCTGTTATGGGAGGCTAATAGAATTTTCATAAACATTCCTTGGCACCACTGCCGTTTCTTTGGCATTCTTAATGCCCCCACTGTGAATTGTGAATCCCCCACCCCCCACCACCCCACCCCCCACCCCTCTACTCCACACGGCAAACCCACTAAAACACACAGCCAGCCGCACACACTGCAACATGTGTGCGTATATATGCATGGCCATGCACACACATTAATAATGACCCCAGACAAGTGTTTTGAAGTTGATTAATGAAGCCAGGCACCATTTAAAATACGTGTGTGAGGAAAATTCCAAACAGTTTGCCGGTCGGTGGTTGAAGGTTAAGCTCCTCGGGCGGCCTGTTTATTCTCTGTGGAAGCAGCGGACGCCATAACTGGGTTATTTATTCAATCTCCGTCTCTCTCTCTCTCCCTCTCCTTCTCTCTTTCTCTCTCGCCCCCGAGTGTGAGATCCTCGTTTGGGTTTGTTGCAGCCCCAGAGGCCCCACATCTCAATAAACAGGAAACAATAAACTTCGGAGTGCTTATCTCCCTCTCTGTCTCGGAGGCCTTCAAATGACTCACATCTAATAAGGGGTGTGATGCTCGCTAGTTGACAGTCGCTAAAAACACTTTCAGAGTGCTCTTGTGTAATCGCTCGCTTTTTACACACTGGGTTGTTCTTTTTGATGTGGGGGCCAGCAAACATCCTTCACTAGCTATTAAATAAAAAATAAATGGAGGACTTAAAATAAGCAAGTAGTGTAAGTGTTTATGAAAATACTGAGACACTTGTAGAGAGAGAGAGAGAGAGAGAGCAGTGTGGTACTTTTCATTGTTTATCTCAACAAGGTTTGTGCACAGAGGGCTGGCAAGGAGAAAGGAAAATGATGAAAACAGGAACAAGAGAGCTGATTCAGAGGCGAACACAAAAAAAAAGAGGGTGGGTGTGTGAGAATAAGAGCCGAAGCTGAGGAGCAGTGCGAGATTCAGAATGCAATGACAGAGGCCGAGAGGCAGCTTGCACATTTTCAGCTGAAAAATATCAAATTATCGTGAGGACGGTCTAGCATAGCAGCGCAAGCCATTCCCACATAGCCGCAGCTGTCATCCACACAGAATCACATTGTTCTGCACATGAAACTGCTGTCCTGGGGGCGCGACTGAAATCCAAAATTACATTTCAGACAAGCTCTCATATGGTTGTACGGCCAAAACAAGCGTGCTTTTGTTTTGGTTTGCCTCTCAAATCAGATCAGAACACCACAGCACCTGATCAGCCCAGAGGTGCCAGATCACGATGAGGCTCTTCTGGTGGGGGGCCCTGTGCGGGGGGGGCCCTGTGCGGGGGACGCAATGGGGATATCTGGCGGCTGACTATTATTGATGTATAAGAGATGCTTGCAAAGTAGGTGCCCTCTGTTGGCACAACAACACTGTTGACGGGATCAAAGACTGGAACAGGACCGGGATGGCTTGGGTCCACATAATTGGGTGGGATTGTGCGTCTGTGTGATGAGGAGTGTGTGTCTGTGTGATGAGAAGTGTGTGTGTGTGTGTGTGTGTGATGAGGAGTGTTTGTTTTTCTGTTTACGCTCGCCACAGAGGAGAGGGAACACCTGGAGAGGAAGAGAGGAAGTGCCAGCTTGAACTGCACGGAACTGTGTGTGTGTATGTGTGTGTGTGTGTGTGTATTTCCCTCTTTTGAAAAGACATTTGAAGATTTGAGGATAAGACGGCGTAAGATATACTTTGCTCTTTCATCATTGAAAGGCATCCAGTGGCCGTAAAAGAGAGCGAGAGCAGGCAACTAACTGCAGGTAGAGTTCCCCCGGCTGAGACATGGACTAGACAGCCACAGCCGTGACCCAGGCAGCCACACAGTCAACCCAGTGACCGAGATCTGGAATCTGTCACAGCCAGCGGTGTGAAGTCAACTCGATAAGCTTCACAGTAAAGATCAATGATTAATCTTTATTTCCCAGTCCTGCATAAAAATGCCAAGTCCAGTCACTTTAGCTCAGACGCTGGCTAGCACCCTCTAAGGACTTCTGAACAGTTAGGTGGGAATGGTCTGTGAAATTGTGAATTGAATTGAAAGAGAACATTTAAGTATGTATGAAAGAAAAAAACTGGTGGAGGCAGAAAGAAAGAAATAAATAAAGATAAAGAAGTAAAGAAAGAAATGCAGAAAGACTGTGTGTGTGTGTGTGTGTGTGTGTGTGTGAGAGACTTCCTCTGGTTCGCTGAGACATAATCACTTACAGTTGCTTGATCATGTCTGACCCGACTCGGGATGCTTCCCAATCATCTCGGCGTCTCTTATTAATAGAAAGTGAACCCCCGCGCCCTGAGCGTGCTCGGTGGGTGCGCCGTGTCTTTAATTAGACCAACACTCAATTACGGCCATCCGAGTCGGAAGCGTGGCAACTTGGGCAAATAGATGAGGCTAATTCCCATTTGCTTGGGGTGATTAATAAGCGGCCTGCGCCGAGGCCTCGCTCTCTCCTCTGTTTGCACTTCTGACTGGAGATAAGGTCTGCGGAAGCGAACATGACTGGACGAGAGGTGGGGGTGCGGGGGTTGGGAGGGGGGGGGGGGGGGGAGGGGAGAGGGGAGGAGAGGGGCTAGGGGTGAAGAGGTGCAGAGGGGCTGAGGGGAGTCTGATAAGATAACAATCGGGTTGGGTCTGTTGATGTGGTCGTATTTTGTGAGATTCTGTGGAAAAAGAAGGGCATGAGAAACCCAGGAGCTGGGGGAGACACTCCCTCTATCAGAGAGGGGGAAGAAGAGAGAGAGAGAGAGAGAGAGAGAGAGAGAGAGACAGAGAGAAACACAGTGTTCATAATGTGGTGTAGTCTGGCCAATTGTTTGCCTTTACCTTAATATAAGGTATAAATTGCAGGCCAATTAAGCATTCTGAATTTGAAGTGGAGACCAATAGATAACTAATGAGGGGCTAAATGAGAGACTGAGGGAGCAAAGGATAGAAAGCCAGCAAGGGAGGGAGGGAGAGACAGGGAGCTGGAGTGTGTGTGTGTGTGTGTGCGTGTGTGTGTGTGAGTGTGCGTTCGTGTGTTTGTGTGTGTGTGTATGTGTGTGTGTGTGTGTGTGTATGTGTGTGTGTGTGTGTGTACGTGTGTGTGTGTGTGTGTGTGTGTGTGTGTGTGTGTGTGTGTGTGTGTGTGTGTGTGTGTGAGTGTGCGTTCGTGTGTTTGTGTGTGTGTGTATGTGTGTGTGAGTGTGCGTTCGTGTGTTTGTGTGTGTGTGTATGTGTGTGT
>NC_045152.1:6133225-6135725 GCF_900700415.2 Clupea harengus | reverse complement strand
GTGCGACCGGCAGGAGCAGCCAGTCAACCAGACACCATCACGTCCTCTCAGCTCTGTGATCAGAGATTCCCCTTTGTGTCTCCGCTCAGGCATCTGGGCATTTTTTTGGTTCCTTCACCTCTCCTCTTCCTCTCCTCCTCTTCCTCTCCTCCTCCACTCTCCTCCTCTTCCTCTCCTCTACCTCTACTCCTCTTCCTCTCCTCCTCTACCTCTACTCCTCTTCCTCTCCTCCTCTTCCTCTCCTCCTCTTCCTCTCCTCCTCCACTCTCCTCCTCTTCCTCTACTCCTCTTCCTCTCCTCCTCTACCTCTACTCCTCTTCCTCTCCTCTACCTCTACTCCTCTTCCTCTCCTCCTCTTCCTCTCCTCTACCTCTACTCCTCTTCCTCTCCTCCTCTTCCTCTCCTCTACCTCTACTCCTCTTCCTCTCCTCCTCTTCCTCTCCTCCTCTACCTCTCCTCCTCCACTCTCCTCCTCTTCCTCTCCTCTACCTCTACTCCTCTTCCTCTCCTCCTCTTCCTCTCCTCCTCCACTCTCCTCCTCTTCCTCTCCTCTACCTCTACTCCTCTTCCTCTCCTCTACCTCTACTCCTCCTCCTCTTCCTCTCCTCCTCTCCTCCTCTACCCCTTCCCTTCACACTCCTCTCCTCCTCTACTCTCCTCCTCCACTCTCCTCCTCTTCCTCTCCTCCTTTTCTTCCTCTCCTCCTCTTCCCTGCTGACCTGAGGTGTGCCACACTGGAGAGGGGCTCATGCTAAGGAGCCCAGCAGACACTAGAGTCCCCTCTCAGCCCGACCACCTAACACCCCCCCCCCCCCCCCCCCTCTCAGCCCGACCACCTAACCCCCCCCCCCCCCCCCCCCCCCCCTCTCAGCCCGACCACCTAACCCCCCCCCCCTCAGCCCGACCACCTAACACCCCCCCCACCACGGGACATCCGATAGCCCCCAGGGCTGCACCTCAGTGCTCACTGTGCATAGCTGAGACGCCAGGCCTCAGCCACTGTGCTTCACGCCACTGTGCCCCCCCCCCCCCCCCACCCCACACACACACACACAGTAGCCTGCAGGCAAGGCAATTAGTGTGTGTTCCCCCCAACAGGTAAAGTGAGGCAATGTGACACAAGGCCAGACACGAAAATAGTTGGTGTCGCTTTCCGATACAAAAGAACCTCGGAAGAGTTACAGCTTGTGGAAAGATTGTAGGGCTTCCAACCACCCCCCACACTCCCACCACACTTTGTTTCCTTTGTGTCTCACTTTCTCAAACCGAATCCCCACCGACCCCCTCGCTCTCTTACACACACACACACACACACACACACACACACACACACACACACACACACACACACACACACACACTCGTACACACAAATAGATAGGCATTGAGAGAGAAACACACACCCTCTCATGTTCACAGTAAGAACATGATGCAGCCTGTCCATCACATTTCCTCATGGCCTTCTTCAATGCTCTGCACAAACCACAGGAAATATAGGTCAGACAACAGATGTGCTCCAAACCACACAACAAATCACAGGCACTCACATCGAAACACATCAAAAAGCAGAGGCCATGCCCGTGCAAACACTCACACACACAGCAGTTATCTCTCCGTGGGTTTATGAGTGTGTGTGTGTGTGTCTTTGAGAGGAAGAGAGAGAGCAAGGAGGGTTGGAGAAGAGTGAGAAAAAAAAAGTGTGTTTCTGAGGCTGAGAGCCTGTGTGTGTGTGTGTGTGTGTGTGTGTGTGTGTGTGTGTGTGTGTGTGTGTGTGTGTGTGTGTGTGTGTGTGTGTGTGCATGCATGTGTGTGTCTGTAAAAAGAGAGAAAGAGAAAAAGAATGAGAAAGAATATGTGTGTGTGTGTGTGTGTGTGTGTATGTGTGCACTTACATGCAAGCATGTCTCTGTGATACAGTGAATAGAGATTCCAGGCTTTGAGAGAATGTTTATCACATGATCTCCAACCCGTCGTTCAGGCAAACTGCCTGGCTTCATCCATCCCATGCCAGCAGCCTTGAACCCGCAGAACATTCCAGAATGGCCACAGCCCCATCATCTTAATGTGATCAAATTAGCCTGCCATAATTCCCGGGAATCTTTGCCTCAGTGATCTAACCATAAATCCACTTTCTTGTGTCCAGCGCTTGAAATTCCTCTGGCTTTGACTGGATGATTGAGTGGCTTTTTGTGTTCTTCACCAGACCACCACTAGAGGGCACTGTGCCATGTATCAGTAACATGCTAATGGATTAATTTCATTAGCCCATGCTGACACTTAGCCACTGACTCCTCTAAATGAAATATACTGTGTGTAATTAATCAGCGGTGGGCTAGCAGCTACCTTTGGGAGACCCCACCCCCCACTGCTGGTTCTGTTCCCCGGGTAGACAGAGCTACCCTGTGGGGCTGTGGACGGCCATTCGCGGGGTTTCACTAGACTTTAATTTTATTTCAACCAGACATCTTACTTACTCACAATGAACAATTACAAGTCAATT
>NC_045152.1:6110725-6125725 GCF_900700415.2 Clupea harengus | reverse complement strand
GATTAAATATTGAATGTAAAATAGACAGCTTCCCCGCCGGGCGCAGAGGTCATTTTGCGATTGTCGCATTAATCAAAAGGCACTTTCCCCCCCCCCCCCACTTTAACCCCCTTCCCTTGACAGGCTCAGAGAGAGGGAAGATTTCCCAACACAACACAACATAACAACCACAGGGGATGTGTGCTGTGGTAAGAGGCAGCGGCCGGGGCCCGGCATCAGGGGTGGATTAGAGCGGTTTAGTCTAGTCCCAAATGGGTGTGGGGATCTGATGATCAGGCTCTAATGCGGCCCGGACCAGGTCCAGATCTGTAACAGAATCAAAGGAATGGGTTGTTACCGGAAGCTTCTGTTGGAATGGGTTGTTACCGGAAGCTTCTGTTGGAATGGGTTGTTACCGGAACTTTCTGTTGGAATTGGTTGTTACCGGAAGCTTCTGTTGGAATCGGTTGTTACCGGAAGCTTCTGTCACTCACCCCCACCCGTTTACTTCAGCAGGCCCAGTCACCTCTCTGACAGGGAAGAGGAAAGTCGATTTGTTTCTGTTTTTCATTTGGTGTTGTTGGAAACAGAACTACAGAAGTACCTCTCTCTCCCCACCCTCGCCCTCACCTTGGCCAATTCACACCCCCACACCCCCCCCCCCCCCCCCCACGGTAGACAGCCTTGAGATTAGATTTAGGTTTAATACTTCACCGTACACGACTCAGACAGTATGGCAGGATCATTGCAGAAACATCCAGGGAAAGGGATTGTGTCCAACATTAAGAGTTTAAGAAGAACAAAAAAGACCGGTCTAGACAGCGCCCGCAGTAAAATATGAGCCACTGTATCATCGTAGCGTCTAATAGACTGCCTCCTGTCATTGTCTAATGGAGATGATCCTGAATGTACCTTGGGCAAAACTGTCTGATTTGATCAAACTATTGAAAGGAAGGATTATCACTATCTCATTACACTTCATTGAGGTCAGCGCGCTGTAGACAACGCAGACTTGGCACGAAAGCCCTTTTCTTAATATCTCCGCCTTTGTTGCCCACACAAAGAATGTATACTTTAGCATTTGCTGGGGCTTACAGTGAAGACAGCAGTGCAATTTGTCCTCACTGACTGAGTGTTAAAAGTGAATGAAGGGCAACTTCATCAGTACCCTTACATAACCAGCTATTTGCAAATGAGAGTCTGGGTTGATTCTTGCGCTTCATTTAATTATCGCGCTCATTAAAAAAAAAAAGCTTAAGGAAATGGCTAAGCCCTCTGAGTCATGCTAACGCGTCTCTCCTGCCAGTATGCCCTGCCCTTTTCGCGAGTGGCAGATAACTGTTTAATGAGCAACCAGGAAGAGAGAAAGAGAGTGAGTGAGTGAGTGAGTGAGTTAGTGAGTGTGTGAGAGAGAGACATACAGACAGAGAGAGAGAGAGAGAGAGAGAGAGCCCCACGGATAAGGAAGTGCATCATCCCCTAAGCGTGCAGCCTATGGCTGGAACCAGACACACCCACCCCCACAGCGAGGCCCTGTGCGCTGACATCCTGAATAGTTCTCAATCTGCTGAGCAGCAGCGCTTGTGGCCTGCCAACTCCATACCGGCCCGGGCCTCTCTCCACTCTACCAAGGTAACAGCAGGCTGGGGGGCTGGGGGGGGTCAAAGTAATCATGACTAGATTAGGTTTATTGATCTTGAAGCTAGATTTGGATATTGATTTTGAAATCTGTCTCTTCTTGTCTGTTTTTGAGCATTTGTCTGTGGCTGGCTTGTCATGTCATTTGGGATGTGATGATGGGGGCCAAGGGGGTTAGTGTGGGTGAATATTTGTGTGTGTGTGTGTGTGTGTGTGTGTGGGGTGAATATGTGTGTGTGTGTGTGCGTGTGTGCGTGTGCGCGTGCGCGTGTGTGTGTTTTGGTGCCATATCCTGTTCTGGCTGTTGATATGAGAGCTGAGGTGTCTGAATGTGGACTGGTTTCTGCGTTTAACACATTTTTGTCTGGGACTTTTGGAGGCACAAACACACTTGCTGACACAAACACACACATAAACACATACACGCACCATACAGATACACACACACACACACAACCCTGCTGAGACAAACACACACATATACACATACACACACCATACAGGCACACACACACAACCCTGCTGACACAAACACACACATATACACATACACACACCATACAGACACACACACACAAGCCTGCTGACACAAACACACCGGGCATCTTGTGAGTATGTGTGGAGAGGCCTGCATTGTACCGGCAACAATAAGAGCCTTTTGGCCTCTGTCTCAGCAGGACGGTGGGGCCCACAAGCTGTCAGGAACACACACACACACACACACACACACACACACACACACACAGAGGCACACACACACCATACAGAGAGACACACAAGCACTTTCACACTTAAAGCCACACACCACAGACAACCACTCAATGCACACAACTCTCAATGCAAATACACACACACCTACACACGCACACACACTCACATATATACTACACGCACGTACACAGACACATACACACACACACACACACACACATTCATATTCTAGAAGCTACTACTGTGCAGATGAAAAAACAAGGGCGAGAGATTGACCTTCCTCTCAACTGCGGTGAGAGCTCTCTGAACCTGAAGACTGGTGTGTGTGTGTGTGTGCGTGTGTGTGTGTGTGTGTGTATGTGTGTGTGTGTGTGTGTGCACTGAGGACTGGTGTGAAGAGTGTGTGTGTGTGTGTGCACAGCAGGATAGAGCTGAGATGAGCTGAGGAGATCTCACGATAGAGACACACACCTGCAGACCTGTGTGTGGAACATGTCCCTTCTCCAGTGAAACTGAACAGACACACACTCACACACACACACACACACACACAGGGCTGGACAGGCTCGCTGTGATGTGGCCTGTTTAAACACTTCTGCTTTTAGTTTAGTCTCGATCTGTGAAACATTCAAAGATTCCCCAAGGGGAAAAATACACACCCATCTTCCTTTTTGGGATGGGATTTTTTTTTGTTTGAAGCAAGGGATGCTTGCACAAGAAAGGAAGATTGAGTGCAATACCTTAAAAAGCAGTCCAGCCGATCCTGCATGGTGGTTGGAGATCCACCTCTAAATTAGATTGTGTGCTTGGCCACATCGCCTTCCTTGAAGGCGTCCCTAGCATCAGAACAGTCAGGCCTGGTCAGCCATTAGCTTACTCTGCCAGCTAACCGCTATATTGAAGAACTACACAGAGTTATCAGAGGGTGCCCATCTCCTTGTGAAAGGGAAGCTCATTTGTTTTAGGATGACGGTGCATTGTCTCATTACAAACAGGACACGTGCTTACAAGCTGTCGCAAGTGCGTGTCACACCGCCAGGCATTCTCCCGAGCCCAACAGCTCTGGCGTGACAAAACGGCCCGCCGTTATCGTCAAACGAGGGACTGAGCTGACGGGTGACCTTTAGATATTGTTCCCCCTCATTATGTGAACTGAATAAATAGTTAGCCCTTTTTCTCTGGGGTTCGTTTATTGTTGCTGCCCATTTTTTGATGAGTCTGTGGTGGTGAGGTGGAGGCGGAAGGGGGGGGGGGGGTGGGGTGGAATGTGTGTGTGTGTGGTGTGGGGGGGGCGGGGAGTGGTGATGGGAGGGGGGGGGTGCAGTTTTCAAAGAATCACAGCCTTTTCTTCAAATGGATTTTATAGGTCAATTACTTATTAGGTTGGTTCTGTTGTCTATGGGGTGCCTGCGTCGGCAGCCTGAAAGCAACAGCAGTGGTGGTAGCAGCTTCAGTCATGTGCACGTGAGTCTGTGGGGAGGATGACGGGAGTCTGGAGTGTCTCTGTGTGTGTGAAGAGAGTGTGTGTGTGTGTGTGTGTGTGTGTGTGTGTGTGTGTGTGTGTGTGTGTGTGTGTGTTGGGGGGGGGGGGGGGGGGGTGGTGATGGGAGGGGGTTGCTGCCGAAAAGAAGTCCTCTTTTGGATTAGTGGAAGCTTCTTGGCGATCTGCATGTGAATGAACTGGGAGCTGCTTTAACCGTTACCCCCGCTCTCTCACTCACAGAGGGAGAGGGGGAGAGAGAGAGAGAGACAGACAGAGAGCGGCAGAGAGAGAGAAAGAGAGAGAGAGAAAGAGAGAGAGAAGGGGGGGGGGAGACTTTAGGTGCATCAGCTCCAGAACCAGCACTTGTGTGTGAGAGAGAGAGCGAGAGAGAGAGGGGATAGAAGTTGAGGGCAGAGGAAGTGAGAGGAAGTATCAGTGAGTCTGTGCACTGGGCCACCCTGTTTCCCTGGCGTGGGTCAGTGGCAGCGGACGCACAGTGCTGTGGATTGGGTTTTATTCATGAGAGAAGGTAAGAATCTTTTTCTTTTTTCTTCTCCGCGCCCCCCCCCCCCACCCCCTGAGGCTCCATGTGGTAAACTCTGTGCCTTAGTGCGAACAATGGTGGCTGACAGGAACGGTCCACTTTAGTGGTGGGAACAGGGGGAGGGGAACACACACACACACACACTCTCTCTCCTTCTCTTGCTCCGTCTCCATCTCTCTCTCCATCCCTCTCGCTCTCTTTCATAGACAGATGATGCTTTTTAATTTTTTTTCAAAACGATTTCTTTAAAGTCTAAGTCTTGTTTTTCTTTCTGGTGATCCGTGGCAGGGGCCAGGGTTCGGCCATGCTTTGTGACAGATACAAACTTTCTGCCATTTTGAATGAGTGCTGGGGCTTTGAAGCTTGTCTCATTAGCTCTGCTTATCTGCATGTGAACCAATGCGAATGACGTGCCCCCCCCCCCCCGTGCTCCCAGCCCACAGTTTAGCATCCAAATGCTTTTAGTGCCCAACTGAAGTTAACTTTGCAAAATAACCTCAAAACCTCATTCTGAAGTAAATTAGTCTTGTTAGCAGTATTTTCTTTGCCGTTACGCATCGGTGGCCAGAAAAGGTCATATTTATTTTCTGAAAATAACATATCTAAAGGGGATATTTTCACTTCTTCACTCAACGTTACTACTAGTCGTTTCTGTGGGAGTCTTAGCCTTAGAAACGCCGAACGCCTGATTCTTCATGTCAGCATTAGTGCAGAAGGGAGGACTGCTGGGAGGTGTAGACTCCCTTGTCTAATTTGCCTTAATGCCTGGGCTTAGCATGCATGTTGTAATTACCATTAATATGGTGTCAAGAGAATGAGTGTGAGTGAGAGTCACCAAGCCATGCCAAGCAAAGCAGCAGAACATGTATGCATGTGTTTGTGTGTGTCTCTCTCTCTCTGTGTGTGTGTGTCTGTGTGTGTGTGTGTGTGTATGTGTGTGTGTGTGTGTGTGTGTGTGTGTGTGAGAGAGAGCATTGAGGGAGGAGAACTGCTGAAAAGAAATTCTCAGAATAGCATTTAGCTTCGCAGGGGGGTCAACTGGATGTGAGTTAAGCTTCATTAGCGTGATAGCACCACTGTTGTCTTCCAAGTGTACCTCTCACATTTTCAAAATTAGCCTAGCACACATCTTTCACATCCAACCTAGCCATATGCACAAAAATAGGAATGGGTTGTATGTTTTTGTTCGTAACTATGATTGTGCTTTAATTCTGTGGAAACAACCCTCTACATCCCACATACTAATCCTTTAACCTACATTAATCTGCTTTGACCTAAAATTGACTGAAAATGATTGATGACATGGGTTAAGATGAGGCCGTGCCACTGGACGACGTCAAACGCCATCAGCTCTCTCAGAGGAAGGCAGCGTTCTCATGAGCTGGCGCTCAGTAGTTTGATTCCCTGATTAGCCGTGTTAATGAGTCATTATAATATCATGAAACGGGAACAATGACATCTCCCCATCTGGACACACAAAAAGACACTAGCAGTAGAGTTGGCAGTTTAAAAAAAAAAAAGACTATGCTTGACTGATGAAATTTTCCTGCAGGCAGCAATTTTGTAACAATGTGAACCACTGCAATGCAAACTACTGCTGAAAATGAACTCTGCACAGGAGGTATCTCTCAGCTATATCAGCTGACTGGAGAGAGACAGCATCTCTAACCACAGGACATTTTCCCATTACAACTGCTTTGTCAGTCTCCAAGCTTCCAGAACATTCCTGGCCCTTGTTCTGGGCTTTTCTATTTGCTTTTCTCAAGGCTGTGTCTTCCCCAGTCCATCCCTATTACCGGCTCCCCATTCGTCTGCTAGGGTTAGTATTTGTCTGAATCCATTAGAGAGAAAGACAGACAGAGAGAGATTGAGAGAGAAAGGGAGAAAGAGAGAGAGAGAGAGAAAAATAAAGAAAGGGAGAGAGAAGGGACATGTTGCATACTCTTTGCCTAAGATGGATGGGTCTTTCCTTTGTGTTTCACTTTCCTGATGATGGCTCAGCTTTAGTGATGAGACTTGGCTGTTTTGGGGACAGAGAAGAGAATGAATGTCTCTTCCTGGTCAGGGCTTTTTTTTTTAGTTCTGCAGAAATGGGGCCTGTGAGTTGCCCTGAGGAACTAGAACTTAGCGGAGAATGGAACCTGTGAGCGTCCCTGAGGAACTAGAACTTAGCGGAGAATGGAGAGGAACAGAAAGCCCTCTGTCCTTGCCTCTCAACCGCTGCTGCTTTCGAAGTGAGACGGCCAGGCCGGCGAGGCCTGTGGCTCGCTACTGGTAGCATGTCCTGAATGGCTCAGAACCGTGGCTGTGGGGGCTTGAGGTCAGCCAACCACACGAAAGGCTTGTTTGAGCTGCTCCATTGGCTTGGCATCACCTGACACCTCCCGTGGTTCCAAGCGGTGCAGCAGGTATGTGCCCCTGGTAGAAAAGCACCCAATAGGAACCTGGCGGATTAGTTCCATGTTGGTGGCCACGAGAGGGATATTTATAGCTGATTAAATCCACTCGACAGGTTGACTGGCACCTTGCCCAGCTCTGTGCTCCTTGACTTAGACTGAACACGAGCTATCTGTCAGCCCAGAGCTCACTAACCAACTACCATAGCAGACTCAGTTAGCAGAGGAACAACGGCTAGCCCATGTTAGCTTATCTGATCATATCATTCATATGATAACACATATAATCAGTGGCGCTGAGAGTGAACTGGAAAGATGAGACTTATATGTAAAAAAAAGGCGAGGGTACAAATGCCACTTCAGGACACCAGTGTTTCCCCTGTTTATCTTTTTTGCTGAAAAAGGTGAAAAAACCTACTTTTGTGTATCCTGTTCGTGAGCCGTGTGGTACTCTGTGGTTGGCTGACAGAAACTAGATGAACAGATTGAGGTGATGTTTCTGTTTCTTTTTTTTTCTCTGGCACACAACTGACGGTTACTAACACTGCCATCTTTCAACGTGGCGGCAGGCGTGATGCATCTGGAGCCACTCGGCTCTACGCTGACTCACTCAAAGTTTCGCCCGTCAGTCATCTGTCCGCCGACTGTGTGTGTGTGTGTGTGTGTGTGTGTGTGTGTGTGTGTGTGTGTGTGTGTGTGTGGCTGACTCACAGGACTCTGCAGGTTGGGCCATCATGGTGAAGGCCTAGTCACCTCCAGCATAATCAGCCCTCACTCACTCACTGCCTCACCCTCACAGCTAAGCTTGGCTATCAAAGAGCTGTGTGTGTGTGTGTGTGTGTGTGTGTGTGCATGTGTACAGGGAGCATGAATCAGCCCCAGTCAGCTGTCATGAAAGGTAGTGTTTGTTGGGTTTTACCCCTTTAACTCCGTGTTACCTATTCCTCTGATCCACGTGAGTGAGAGGGGTTCCGACTGAGAGTCAGCGCTGTGACCTCTGACCTCTGTCCCTGCCGAGACATCAAAGAGCCGTCGGTAGCAGTGAGTCAGGTTTTAACAGCTGAACAGCATCCTCTCTGCCCTTGGGCAAGAGGCTGTTTTGCAATAATGTACTTTTTTTCCTTGTGTAAAAAGGACCCTCGTGTTAGTAAACAGGCCTTGAAGGCCGGCACAGTTTTTTGACATTTAGAGGCCTTCAGACTAAAGTGCTGTGTTTCCAGAGTACATGTTAGCTCTCATGTTAGCCCAGGTATCTCGCTGTGCTCTCTGTAATTGGGGGTTTTGATAGCATACTGTCCGCTTGCTGTTGCTCTCTTATCTGTCTCATTCTGTCTCTCTGTGTCTCTTTGTTAGTCTCTCTCTCTCTCTCTCTCTCTCTCTCTCTCTCTCTCAAAAAGGTTCTCTGAAAGCTCTGTCGTTTTGAAGTATAAAATCTGCTTAAGGGCTCTCAGCACTTTTTTGGGGAACTTTGAATTTTGCTGACAAGGAAGCGAAATGTAATGGACTGTAATGTGTATATTGATGTATGACTGTTAGTGTGAGTGTGTGTGTGTACCAGTGTGTGTATTTCTGGTGTGTGTGTGTGTGTGTGTGTGTAAGTATTGTGATCGACTGTAATGTGTATATGATGTATGAGTGTAAGTGTGAGCATGTGTGTACCGGCATGTGTATTGCTGGTGTGTGTGTGTGTGTGTGTGTGTGTGTGTGTGTGTGTGTGTGTAAGTATCGTGTATGGGGTGCACACATGTGTGTCTGGGTCAGAGTGCCCATCTTATCTGGCTCCTTGTTCACCACATAAGCTCCCCTGTTTTAAAGAGCTCACTAGGATATGCCTCGAATCCATGACATGTGCCTTCAATTTACTGTATTTCCCAATAGCTACTGGTGTCAGCTTAGGTTAGGGTTGTCCACAATATTCTATAAGAAAACTTTATGTCTGCAGTGGGTCTGCAGTGTAAGCTATACATATCAGGTCATAGATGATAAGGCTTTCATATAGATGATAAGGCTAACATCGAGTAAATATAGTATGAATGATATCGGTGCATGGTCAGGGACTTGTCAAACAAAGCCATTTGTTTCCTTTTCTCAACATTCCACTGTTATTTATTTGTACATATCAACACGGAAAATCCCTTTAGTGTCGACACACCCTGTATGTTTAAGCCTGGGCGACTGCACTAGCAATCTGACGAGGTGAGAGAAGCCTTTAGAGTTGACTTGTACATTACAGTGGTCCTATTTCTTCCCTACTCTGCTCTTCTGGCCAGAGTAGCACAGTACAGCATTAGAGTAACGCGAGGGACAGCACAATGATACTTCCTATCGATATGTACAGGAGACAGGATAAGAGCTAGGGGTCAAGCTATAGCATAGAGTATGCTACATGCTAAGCATAGAGTATGAATGTGCTGTTATACACCGATAATAAAGGTGTTAAATTGCGCTTGATGGTATAGCAAGGATGTTGCAAGGATATACCTTAAGATAAAGTGTTACTGAACGTCCTCCCCAGCACCACATGCTGTGCCACAAAGAGCCCAGAAGCTGACAGGGAGAGAGATCGCATGGCTCCACCAATCCTCTTAGAGGCCCGACCCCGCGCTAATGCAAGGCTGCCTGGACCCCATGCTACTGCACCAGGGGGATAAGCCCCACATTAACCGCATAACACCCGCATAGACTCCTTTTACTCGACTGCAAAAAGCAAGGGATTGGAGCTTGATGAATGGGAGAGCAGAAGTGACCGTTTTTCCTGATGGTCTATCTTTCTGCAGATTCTTACTGTAGAACTCGTTCTCCTCCTCCTCCTTCTCCTACTCTCCTCGCCTCTCCTTCGTCCTGTTCTACTTCTTCGTCGTCATCGTTGTTCTTTTTTGTTAAGCTGTAGATGTAGGAGGCCTCCCAACAGTCACATTCTTAAAATCAGGTTTACTGTGTTGGGGTTTTGACCAAACTCAGAGAGTGTATTTCCTGCTTATTTGTTGTTCAACACACCTGCGCTACAACATATCAGGAGGCTAATGGTCTCGACTCGACTACACTGAGACAGAGCAGAACTCTGACGTGCAGCAGCAGAACAGAAATGCCCAATGCTTTGTGCTAACCTCAAACAGAGGCCATGTTTGAATTGGGTTTGTTGGAAGGGAACAGTAAACAGTGAAAACCAAACCACACTGGCATTCTGGCGTTTCTCTCTCTCACACACTCTTTAGGTTTTTACTCTTTCACTCTCTCTCTCTCTCTGTGTGTGCGTGTGTGTGTGTGTGTGAGTGTGTGTGTGTGTGTGTGTGTGTGTGTTTCTTACCCTTTCTGAGGTGTGAAAGCAAAAGCCCTTTTAACACGAGCTCTTCTCACACACACGTTCAGTCCCGCGCCAGTCACCCATATTCCAGAGTGGGAACAAATAATTCCTTTACCTCCCTCCCTATTTTTCTAACCTTAAGGTCTTATCTTCCGAATCCGTGCACAAGTATGGACAATCCCGCATTCCACCCTCTCATTATCTCAATCCGCATCGCGATCCTCCACCTGATTCCGCTGCCTGTCACTCTTCATAATTGGCATTAATCTGCACCTGCCAGCGTTCCCTGTGTCCCTCCCAAGCGAACACCAACCACAAACACACACACACACACACACACACACACATCCCAAGCGAACACCAACCACAAACACGGCATAGTGAAAACCAAGGGACAGAACTTAAAAAATGTAAGCAGACATCTCTCCGTCGGGTGGCACGTGTCCTAATGAAGAATGCATCACACTGATACTACACATTACTATGTTATGAAGTCGGTGTGAGTTCCTCAGTCATCCTTCGAATACTCATCGTGGGTGGCTGTAATGGCGTTCATTTGTAGGGCGTTTATGTGACGAGTTTCTTAAGTGTAAAAAAGTGACTTAGATGCGAAAGATTGCAGAGCATAATGTAATTGTAAGTGTCAATTAGTGATGGGACGTAACACCACTAGTTTCATAAAACAGTCTGTAGTTCCTCTTGAGGTTGTTAGAGTGTTTCAGAGGTCAAGAATTTCCAGCCATATTTGTTCTTTCCTCCATCTTGACTCCGAGTGTGTTTTAAGAGAGTATGTGTGTTGGAAACTTCCACCTCTCTTATGACGACAGTTTTCTTTTGTTTTCTGTGTCTTCTGTTTCATCTGTCATACATAGCCTTATTTTTGCATTGTGATTGCGGGTGTAGTCTAGTATCATTGTGATTGCTGGTGTAGTCTTTGTTTCTTTTCTAAATATTCCTAAATACACCGCAGCATGATTTCATCTCTTTTGTTTTGAGCTCAGCCATACTGCTCCTGCCCTCTCTCTCCTCCAGTCTCTCCTCTCCTTCAGTCTCTCTCCTCTCCTCCAGTCTCTCTCCTCTCCTCCAGTCTCTCCTGTCCTCCAGTCTCTCTCCTCCAGTCTCTCCTCTCCTCCAGTCTCTCTCCTCCAGTCTCTCTCCTCCAGTCTCTCTCCTCTCCTCCAGTCTCTCTCCTCTCCTCCAGTCTCTCTCCTCCAGTCTCTCTCCTCCAGTCTCTCCTCTCCTCCAGTCTCTCTCCTCTCCTTCAGTCTCTCTCCTCTCCTCCAGTCTCTCCTGTCCTCCAGTCTCTCTCCTCCAGTCTCTCCTCTCCTCCAGTCTCTCTCCTCCAGTCTCTCTCCTCCAGTCTCTCTCCTCTCTTCCAGTCTCTCTCCTCCAGTCTCTCTCCTCCAGTCTCTCTCCTCTCCTCCAGTCTCTCCCCTCTCCTCCAGTCTCTCCTGTCCCCCAGTCTCTCTCCTGTCCTCCAGTCTCTCTCCTGTCCTCCAGTCTCTCTCCTCTCCTCCAGTCTCTCTCTCTCCTCCAGACACACTCAGAAGCACCACTGAGCTCTGGCTGGTGATAGGTTGGATGATATGTGTCATATGTCAGCGCTAACCTTTGAGTGTGTGTGTATGTGCGTGTGTGTGTGTGTGTGTGTGTGAGTGTGTGTGTGTGTGCGTGCGTGTTCCCCTTGTGTTGACCATGTGTCTTTTTTTCTTCTTCTGCTCCTCCTCTTCTGACAGATACGGTCCAGGAGCTGCAGCTGGAGCTGGAGGTGCCCGCTCAGATGGAGGAGAGGGAGAGGGAGGTGGAGGAGGAAGAGAGGGGAGAGGAGGAGATGGAGCAGCCCCCCTGCACCCTGACCGAGTCAGGCCCCCAGGGCCTCATCCAGGGCAAAGACCTGTTCGGCTACGTAGGCATCGAGGCCGTTCTGGACCAGATGAGACGCAAAACCATGAAGGCCGGCTTCGAGTTCAACATAATGGTCGTGGGTGAGTTGGCCAGTTCAAACACGGGGAAACACTGTTAATCATAGACGCTTAATGCACGGATAGACAAACAGACAATTTTCCTACAGGAAACTTTCTCTGAGTCAAATGGTCTCCTTCCACCTATTCTCACTTTAAACTTGTGTTGTTGGCAGGCCCATACTCTGGGTGAGAATGGTTGGTTTTCTGTGTGTGTAAGTTAGCAATCAACGTGAGATGAGCCCCCCAAGCCATAGGAGGTTTAATTGTATCGCTTAAATGGCACATAAAGCAGACCACGTACAGCACATACAGGCATCAAGCCGTTAGCTTCTTCGCTAACTTGAGAGCAGTGCTAACTAATACAGCTCATCAACTCTGGTGGACCTTGCTGGTTGGACCCACTTTCCTGTTAGTTAGCATCCAAGCTGAACTGGCGATCCAAAGTTGTTGGACTTGTTTTTTTCATGATTTTAAATCATCTTTGAGTGTGTGCACAAAACAAACGTTTGTGCATCTAGCACACTCTAACAGCAAGAGCTACTGCACAGGGAATGCATGTATTTGGCTAGTTGTTGCTAACTGGAAACTTAGAATCTTGTTGTTTCCTGTTATCATTCTTGAGATACAATCAGATGAACTGAAACTATAATGTCATCACTTTGCACGAAAGGTTTATTAGTCACTTTGGACATTAACTATACCTACAAGGCACAATTAGTGCAAAATGCACAAGGCACAAAGTGTACGTGCGGCAGAGGTAAGTAAGTCGTGGGTGGTCTTGGCGTGAAGCTGTCACATTGATCTATATGCTTGTGGTTAAGCTCAGTGACCTGGTCTACTGCTTTAACAGCAGCATGTCACCCGACTTGCTCTGCTAAGCCCTGGCATTCCACGCTGTCTGTAAACGTCGCCTCACCCAGTTCATAAAGCACATTCAAACACGCTTCAGGTTCGGCCTGCGCCTCTTGTGTAAGAACCACGGAGCAGCCCGGGCGCTAAATGCTGCTGCTGCCGTGTGCGAACGCCAGTAGCGTCGTGCCTTGTGTTGCACCAGGTGCTTGAAATAGCTAGTCCCTACAGCAGACAGGGCAGACAGCCGAGACCACACAGCTGAAAAATGAGAACGCCAGGGCTTCGCCCGTGTGAGGTGCCGTGTACCTGACGCCTAATCCTCGTCTAAAAAGGCAGACCAACTGCCTCCGGGACTTGCTGTGGTCTGCCGAGACACGGTTTGAAAGCCTGTAAGAAACATCACTGTGGCTTTTTTTTTTTTTTTTTTTTTGGTCTGCGGGAGGAAACGCAGGTGAACAGGAAGCCAAGGGCAAGGGCTTAATGCAGAGGGAAAGCGGAAACGCTGAAGCTACTAACCCCCTCCAAACGCTTGAGCACCTGGGCACCAGCATTAAAGGTTATTAGCCTCAAAAGGCCCCCAAAAGTACAGGTAATGATACTCTTTAGTTGTTGTTGTTATTGCAAAGTACACTGGGGGACTTTTTTGGGGGAGGCTGGGGAAAAAGCCCAAACTATAATAAACGAGTGACAGACTGCACAGATGCGTCATGGGACTGTCTCTGGCTATGTCTGTCTTCTAGAGTATCACAAAAACCCACGCTAATTATACCATTCATTCCTTGCCTCTTATCATATCACACGCGGTGTGCGGAGAAGCCACAAAAGAATTTAGCTCATGCATTTTCGCCTTACTTTAAGCCCATCCAGTATTTATACTGTCCCGAAAAGAATTTATTTGACGGGCACTGCTGTAGGTGAGGTTTGCCATGCTGCCAGAACACAACACCACAGTGCAACACGACAGAGAGGCTCATGCCAGCGACTGTTAACTGACATGTTGGCACCACAGATTGACCAGCTGTCATTTATGTGATAATAAACCTCACGTCATTTCCTGCCCTGGTGTTTATTTGTTGGTTACAAGCATTTGCCTACAGCACTTACTGGTCTTGTCAATGAAGAGCTACTGATGAAGGATTAGAGCTTGATGGTTGGACACACACACACACACACACACACACACACACAGACACACACACACACACACACACACACACACACACACACACACACACAGACACACACACACACACACACACACACACAACCACTATCCTTTCATGCCAGCTGGCTTTGCCCAGGTCTACCTGCTGAGACAGTATTGTTCATCCAGCACCAAATCAACCCGCCCCCCAGCAGCAGTCCTGCTGGAAATGTGCTGGATGCGTGCCCGTTTCAAAATCGCCACTCCACTTCAGCAGAGCCAATCAGGACGCTCAGGCTCCCTGGCCACCGTGCGTTCCCAATCCCCATTGGTGCAGTCGGGGGGGGGGGGAAGAGGGACAGACCGCTGTGCCATGGCTAATTAAACCACCCTGGCGTATTGTTGTGCTGCCGTTGGCCTGTGAGGCCCCGGCCAGATTGGACGGCAGCGTAGGGGCAGCTCAGGGTGCCACCTCAGCCAGCTGGGATAGAGATTTATGGGAGAGCATGCACAGGGTGTGCAAGGCCCCCGTGTTGGACATTCAAGGCTGTCCTAATCTTGTCTGAATGTTTTTTCTTTTTTCTGTTTCTGTTTCTGCTTTTTTTTTTTTTTTTAACTTCTGTTCTTCTGTAATTTTATGCCTGCCAAAATTCACACTCCGAGACTCTCTTTCTCTCGGTGTGTCTCTCTCTCACACACACACACACACACACACACACACACACACAAATGTTCCTTTTTTTGAGCTGCTGTTGAGGTTCCAATGTGCCGAGTGTGCTTGAAAACCTTCTTTCTATTTTGCACAGCCAATGAGAAAGAACAACCCTTTGAGACTTAGTTACAGTCACAGCTCACAGAGGACAAGACGTTTTTCTCCTTCTATGCAAATGCAGACCTCAGGTGCCAGTGCTTCCTTTGCACACTAGCTGTAGCTGATGCCCCCCCCCCCCCCTCAACCCCCCAACACTGACTGGGAGGATGCCTG
>NC_045152.1:6090725-6100725 GCF_900700415.2 Clupea harengus | reverse complement strand
ACCGCTTTTCTTATGTACATATTTCTAACTTACATACTGCTCTTATTTCCCTTGTAGACCTATGAATGTAGACAATGCACAACCTCTTCCCCTTTCTCTGTACTGCCTGAAGCCATTCTAACATGTGTGGGCGGTTGCCTCCCACTCCCAAAAAAAAGATGTATATTTTTGATGCATTATCAGCCTCTTATGTTTTTATAGTCAGTATGTAAGTATACATTTAGTCAGTCAGGATACATTTAGTATCTCAGTGTATTTTAGTAATAGCAACCCTAGGAATGTGTTTTTGGCAGATTTATTGAGGGTTTGTTGGTATGATAGTGGGTTTTGGACTTGGCAAGACTAAGACTACCCGTACGATGCTGCTTCTGCTAGCGCTGTGGTGATTGATGTAGAGGCGTGCTGCTGCTCCTGCTGCTGCTGAAATGGACTCAGATTAGAGATGCAGACACTGTTTCACTCTCAGCGCATCAAGACGGGGGGGGGGGGGGGGGGGGGTAGGGCGAGAGTGATAAAACTCTCCTGTCCGACGTGTCGCCGGCAACCAGCTTGTCGCTGGACAGACCGAAGATGAGGCTGGATGTTAGACACGAAGCTGGCCTATTTCAGTTCTTCCTGATTGCCAAGACACATGGCTCCATTGCTTGTTTGTTTGTTTGATTGATTGCTCCATTTCCCGAAACTCTAAATACAAATGCATAACTGCACACTCATCTTCACAACCTTTAAACTTCCATGTCAAAACCAAACTCTCCACTCAGAACCATGCAATCTTACATCTCCACTAAATCACGCAGACATCAAATACACATACACTACAAAATACCCATTACACACTGATGAGATCAATTCAAAACACAACCATAAAAACCTGTTACTGCAATGAGTGATGGCACTTATGGTTTCCCCCCAGAACAACCTATTTACATGATGAACACAATATAGACGTACAACACATGTATTCATTTAGAAAAAAAAAAATCTTCAATGTACTGTAGTAAAATAAACAAAAATGTAGTGAAAAAGTTAATGTTCTGTAAAAATATGCAACTGATGCGTAAAGAACATAAAATACAGTAAAATAATTTCCATCTATTTACCAATATAAACCAATGAAGAAAGTACATAAAGAAAGGTCTTTGTGGAACCATTGTTCCAAAGCAAATGAACTGACCCATGTCCCTTTTATCTATCTGTCCTGAGGTTCTGATTGGTCCATGGCCCTTTCATCTATCTATCCTGAGGTTCTGATTGGTCCATGGCCTTTTATCTATCCTGAGGTTCTGATAGGTCTATGGCCCTTTTATCTATCCTGAAGTTCTGATTGGTGTGTGACCAATTTTGATTCTTAGTGTTTCCTGGGGAATTGTGTGTGAGTTGGGTTTCGAGCTGTGATGACTTGAGTTAATGACATTGAATGTCAGTGCTTACTAAATGAGCACATGGTGCAGGCAGAAGTTCAACCAATCTGAATCATGTGTGAACACAGGGGAGTTTATAGTTTTGGGGAATGGGTCTGTCTTTTGGTAGATGGCGTCATGGTTTGGGATGCTGAGTCAATAGTCCTAGTAATAATGTGTTATAGTGTGTAAGCGATCAAAGAACACGGTATAAGTGATGATGAGTTCACTTGAAATTGTGCCTTTTCTCTTGGGTTCTATCAGAAACGAGTAGTTTCAAATAAGGAAACAAGTGAATGGAGCACTGCTCAGGAGCCAGGTGGTGTCTGTCTCTGCGCTTGCTGAAAGTGAACCAAATCCCTGGTGTTACCAAGATACGGTTTTCGTGTTATTTCATCTGAGTGCTTCTCAGGTCTGTCAATTTACTGTTGGCATGATTTCGCCTAAATCTTCCTTTGGGGGAAAGATACAGAGAGGGAGAGATGATGTTGTCTCTTTCACAATTCAGGAAATCTCAGAAAGCTTTTCAGCTGTGAACCTCAAGCACCATGGGCATTGTTCCTGTGTGTGTGTGAGTGTGTGTGTGTGTGTGTGTGTGTGTGTGTGTGTGTGTGTGTTTAAGTGTAAGTGTATATCTGGGTTCTGCGTATTTGCAGAGGGTACACATGTGTAATGGTGTGTTCATGGATTTGTGTGTGTGTGTGCGTGTGCATGTGTTCACACCTGTAAGTGCTACGTGAGTGTGAGCATGTGTGTGTGTGTGTGTGTGTGTGTCTGTGTTTATACAGTAGAGGCATTTGTGTTGGAGATGTGGAGATAGCTCTGGCTCAGGTCCCGGCTTTCCTGAGAGACACACCTGACTTTGTGTGTGTGTGTGTGTGTGTGTGTGTGTAGTTCTCTCAGCCCAAGAGACACTCCTGATTGTGTGTGTGTGTGTGTGTGTGTGTGTGTGTGTGTAGTTCTCACAGCCCAAGAGACACTCCTGACTGTGTGTTTGTGTGTGTGTGTGTGTGTGTGTGTGTGTGTAGTTCTCTCAGCCCAAGAGACACCCCTGACTGTGTGTGTGTGTCTGTGTGTGTGTGTGTGTGTGTGTGTGTGTGTAGTTCTCTCAGCCCAAGAGACACCCCTGACTGTGTGTGTGTGTCTGTGTATGTGTGTTTGTGTGTAGTTCTCTCAGCTCAGGAGACACCCCTGACTGCTTCTAGCTCTCAAGCACGTCATAAACGCCCATAGAGCGTAACAAAGCACCACGCTTGCAGATCCCAACTGATTCAGGCACGAATATGGGTGACGTCTGGCCCAGACGTCAGAATCGGCTCTCTGTGTAGGCCTGTGCCAACCTCTCTTTCACCTGGGTTCACCCGCACAGGCCTTCACATTCATGCAGTCATGCATTCATTCAATGCATTTCATACATTTGCCTGATATCTATCCGTTTCAATGGCATGTCAGAGGTCAGTAGTTACTGTAATGCTCTCTGGCTTCAGCAGGGGGAGTAAGACTCACTCTCCCACCCAGGGTCCTGTGCTTTTCTGCTGTCTGTCTTCAGACGTGTCCTTGACAGCTGTGGCTTCTGGGAGAGAAAGCAAAACCAAATGTAAAGCACTGGGCACTCAGAGACCCAGACTCCAATCAGAATGTGCTCCCTCTCTCGCTGTCTTTCTCTTTCTTTAACTTGCTGAATGGGGGAATTCACAATCTCCCTCACTTAGAATGTCCACTGCCCAACCACATTGCTACTCTCTTTCACCTGCCACCCTGTAAGAACACAAGTGGATCAGTCCGCTGACGGTAGCCTGTGCGTCAGTGCATCTCTATTCACCCAGAGGATGTTTCTTTTTTCAGGGGAAGCACAAAACAAATCTCCCTCCGGTCAAGCTGACTCTGCCCTCCAGGCTTTAGCCACTGAGTGGAACTGTGAGTCTTATCCCGCCATCTTAGGCTGCTACTGTCCGAACTTGGCCAGGCAGCGGAGAGCGTTTTCTGGGACACGGTGTCCAGACAGCGCCCCTTATCCCCCCTGCTTGAGACAGAGAGCAGCTTAGGCTTCAGGAGCCCGACTCTGACACACAGCAACAAAAGCCGTCCCAGCCAGACGCCGCCCCCTCAGAGCCTGTGAAAGAGCAGGCTTGAGAGAGCCAGCAGCACGCGACGCGTCTCAACACCGCAGATACACTTAAGAGCTCGAAAGGACAGATAAACACCGATGCCCACATCCGTGACACATCCTGATATACAGTATATGTATTGGCACAGATGCAGACTGACATGGGCTTGTTTTATAAAGACTGGCAAATGCTGATTACAGCACCACCAACACAGCACCCACATATTAATAAAGAGACAGTTCTGTGACAATTTTCACATTGTGCAATTATATAAATACATATTAAGGGTTAGGCTACAGGCTCCTTCACATAATAAGGGTACAGGTCATATCTCACATAGAGTGTGGACACACACACACACACTGGCAGGGGGAGAGTGTTGTTTAGTCCCTGTATGTTTCCTGCAACCACACTACGCAGCTCCAAAACACACATGTACACGCCTTCACATAGCTTCACAAAGTTCCATATAACTGAGAGACATGCCTGCCACATACATGTGACCACATGCACAGCCCTGCAGGCACCATAGAAAAAGAATAAACACACACACACACACACACACACACACACACACACACACATACAGGCCTGCAGGCACTATGAAAAAGTACATACAGTACGCATTACTCATACTGCCATGCACTTACACAGAGACTTACATACACACACACATTCAAACACACACACACACACATGCACATGCATGCACACGCACACGCACACACATACGTACATGCATGCACACACACACACACATGCACACACACAAACACACACGCACAAACACAAATACTCACACACACACACACACACACACACACACACACACACACACACACACACACAACGCAGACACACACACACACACATAGCCCACCAGTGAGAGAGAAAGAATCTTACAAAACCTCTCCCATCCCCAATGGATTTCTCCATTAAGCACCAAAGCCACACAGTTCTTCTAAATGCCTCCTTTCAGAGGCCTTCCTGTGAAGCAGTCCTTTGGATCCGGAACAATCCGCCCCATTCATGCACACGCATTTCTGCGTTAAAACTGTGTTGTTCCACCACAAAGCCAAAAGTAAGATGCCGTGAATACCGTACCTTCGGGTGAAGTTCTGAGGGACGCTCATTATTTCACGCTAATCCGGTTAAGAAGGCAATAGCAGGTCACAAAATTGAGAAACATCTTTAAGCCAAGCCGCTGAGTGACATTTTAATTTTTCTCCATTCGACACGTCAAGAGTTCCCTGTCAGCCTTTACTGAGATGCTGATGGGGACGACGATAAGCTAATGGCCGATGAGATTACAGTCATTCGGTCAAGCAGTGATCAGAGCCAGGGGACCAGCAGGCCAGAGCCTGCAGACACAGCGGTGGAGAGATGGGAGAAGCTTATCAGCCCTCTAACAACCTCCAGCCAGATACATGCAGGCAACTCCCAGCAGTAGTCCAGCTCCATTGCATAGCCTACCATGTGATTTAGATAATAGGATGTGTGTGTGTGTGTGTGCAAGTACAGCTGTGTGAGAGTGTGTGTGGACATGAATCTAAGCATGTGTATACATGTGTAGGTTTGAGTTCATCCATTGCTCCTCACGCGACTGACGTAAATACTGAGCTGTTTGTGTATATGTGTGTTTGTGTACACGCATCTGTGCATATACACACACACACACACACACACACACACACACACACACACACACACACACACACACACACACACACACACACACACACACACACACACACACACACACACACACACACACACACACACACACACACACACACACACACACATACTGTATGTATACCACTACATGTACATGTGTGTCATGGTCTTTAGCTGTGTAACAAAAAGTATGTGCAAGTGAATATTGAAATGACTGTACGTGGTGTGTGTGTGTGTGTGTGTGTTTGTGTGTGTGTGCGTGCGTGTTTGTTAGTGTGCGTGTGTATGTGTGTGTGCGTGTGTATATGTGTGTGTGTGTGTGCGTGTGTGTGTGTGTGTTCCCTTAAAGCCTGCAAAAGGCGTGGTGGTGCTGAGCCACAGGTGAGGGCTACTGCATGTTTAAGGGTAATTTCCAGCCTTTGAAGACTTTTCTGCGCCTGTCTGGACGCTGTGATTTGCGAGCGGCTGAATGGGGTACACGAAGTCCTCGGGCTGCTCCCTGAGTGCTTCCTATAAAGCCTGTGTCGTCCTTTGATCCTCTAATTGATTAGTTCTTCTCTTTGGCATGCTCTGGCAGCTTTTATGGAGGAATCCCACATGCACACGTACGCATAAACACAGACTCACACACTGTCACACACACACACACACACACACTCACACTCACACACACACAAACTCACAAACTCGTTCACTCACACTTATACACAACTGGTGTTTTCAACCCCTTTTTGTTGTTGTTGTTGTTGTCAGCGGATGTTAATGTAATGGAAAGTTCGGCGGGAGATGAATGACAGAAAGGACCTGTTTGTCTCATTTGTCCCGGTGCACTGTGTCCCCGTGTCTCTCCGCAGTCATTGAAGAAAAAGGAGTGAAGATGAAGCTGACGGTGATTGATACCCCTGGCTTTGGAGACCAAATCAACAATGAAAACTGGTAAGAGCTAGAGAAGGGGGGATAGAGAGAGACAGATAGAGAGAGAGAGAGAGAGAAGGGGGATAGAGAGAGACAGATAGAGAGAGAGAGAGAAGGGGGATAGAGAGAGACAGAGACAGATAGAGAGAGAGAGAAGGGGGGATAGAGAGAGACAGATAGAGAGAGAGAGAGAGAGAAGGGGGATAGAGAGAAACAGAGAGAGAGAGAGAGGGGGGGAGTGTTTCAGTGCAAACTGGTAAGAGCTAGAGAAGGGGGGATAGAGAGAGACAGAGAGAGAGAGAGGGGGGGAGTGTTTCAGTGTGTGTGTGTGAGAGAGAGGGAGAGAAAGAGAGAGTGAGAGAGAAAAAAAGAGAGAGAGAGAGATCTTTCAGTCAAGGACACCACAGAACGTTTGGCATTTACTGTGTTTTTATTGAGGGATTTTATAGAACAGTGCACTGAACTGGTTCTGTAGCTAACCTCCACATATGGTCAGGCACATAGTCAGTACACCTATTGTAAAATCCAGTGTTGGCTTGCACAGACCCCTTGGCAAAACAGCACACAGTCTCTTTTGTTCTCCTGAGCATGTAGGCGTACTGGTCAAGTCCTTTCACAGGCTGTGATATTAACCTCTGGCATTATTTAGCCCTGACAGAGTCAAGCGAGACGACTGAAAAGATCATGAGCAATAAACCTGACAGACATTGGACCTGCTGACCAGCACAGGATGGTTTTTGCATCAGAAGCTTTGTTGAAAATGAATTAATCTTGCTCTGTCCTTCTTCCCTACTCCTCCTTCTCCTCCTGTTCCTCCTCTTCCTCAGCTGGGAGCCCATCGTGAGTTACGTGAACGAGCAGTACGAGAAGTACCTGCGGGAGGAGCTCCACGTCAACAGGAAGAGGCGGATCCCCGACAGCCGGGTGCACTGCTGCATCTACTTCCTGCCTGCCACTGGGCACCGGTGCGTGTCACTTCCTGTCACTTCCCTCACAATTGCACTCCTACTCTTACACCCTCTGTTTGCCACTGCAGACACACACCACTCTCCTGGACTTGGGCCATTAAGTGTATTTTTAACGGTTTTCATGTTGTCATTGAAACAATGTTTTCCCTTAAAACAATGTCCTCTGCAGTCAAAAAAGGCATACAGCTCCTTTGTGCTAGCGCATCTCAGGACGTGAACCAATGATCCAAGTTTTCCAATACAGCCTTGACGTACCATCAGATTAGTGGGGAAAGTGGGTCTCCAACTTCATAGGTTCTCATGAATGTCACTCAAAGTCAGGGAGGTGAAGCAGAATGTTGAGACTTTTAGCTGTACAGTCTAAGCTAAGCTGTATAATCAATTTATAGACGTCCCTGAAGGTGTAAATCATTGTTATGCAAGAGCGTAGAGCCGAACTTAAGAACTAAAAACACAGGACGTTCTGAGCAGCGTGTGAATACAACCAGAGGGTTACAGTCTGCTAGTTTAAGAAACCACAGGAACATGAGAATGTTTGTGCTGCGTTGCTCTCGTTTACTTTCCAGTGGTTCTACTGACAAGCCAGATATGAGCTTTGCGCAAAACCGAATGTGGTCTATCAAAAAATCTTTTTGTGGCCATGAACTGACCAGCCACCCTGAAGATGCTGATTCTAGTGCAAAAAACACAGCTTCCCCCCTCGGCCCGTGTTACTGCTTAGAGAGTCGTTTCGGCGGCTGATTTGCGACCGAAGGTAGCTCAGCCGTGAGGCTCTGGCCCTTGATTGAGACGTCGACCCCCGTGACCCCGCAGTGAAATCCTAGCTGTCGAAAACAAATGCCTTCTGTCACTGTGGCGTCCTGTTGCGCCAAAGGTCACCCCATATAGCCGTCAACCCCCCACCCTCAGGACCGTCCGCTCTGCAGGGGGTCTGGAGGGGTCACTTCCATATCGATTCCTCGGACTCTGCCGAACAAACACACACAGCCCTGCTTAAAAGGCGCTCCCTGTCGCTATCCCTAGAGTGCAACAAACCTGTATTTATATGCGTTTTCCAGACAGTTCCCTTTAAAAGCAATCGGCTGTGATTGGGGGAGGCCGGTTTGGTCCGGTAGCACCACAGCGACACGGTCTCTGGTTTCACAGCTTGTGGAACACTTCCTCCGCAGAGAGCCTGCATCAGGCCCGGAGAATTTATAAAGTAAAGAAATATTCCTGAGAAATAGATCAGGCTGACAGTGTGTGGAAGCACTGCGAGCCTGGTATAACTCACTTTACCCCGTAACCCCGGCACACGCACACACACACACACACACACACACACACACACACACACACACACACACACACACACACACACTCTGTCATCATTACAGCACTGTTCTGAGCCGGCAGGCACATATATACGGCTGTACTGACGTCATAGAGTACATCACCCTCGGCTGTCTCTCTGTTATATCGTGCACCCTTACAGCGTGTCAGGACACAAGAACGGGCCGCTGCAATTAAGTGCAGACTCCGTAGGCTGACACATTATGAAGCGATATAATAGCCATTTTAACAGCCTCCTCTTTGTGTTTATGTATAAGTAGCAGAGACATTATCTAAACACAAACAAAAGATAACAGCCTAATGAGCCTGCTATCATCATTTGTATTATTATTAACTCTTATGTCATTCATGTAATGGGAAGTCTCCCCTCATTTAAACTGAATTGGTAAATAATTGATAAGGCATGATGTTATGATTAATTCATGAATGATATATTAATAGCATGTTTGTCCCTGTGGCAGGTTACGTCCCATTGATGTAGAGTTCATGAAGAGGCTGGGGAAGATCGTGAGCATCGTGCCAGTCATCGCCAAAGCTGACACCCTCACCATGGAGGAGCGGCAGGACTTCAAGCAGCGGGTGAGTCCGCCTCCTGCGCACTGTCATGATCTCTACACGGCGGTTATGGAGCTGACGTTAAAGGTGTAGTTAGTGATTTCGATGCATCTTGAAAAGGTGTTGGAACTCAGGAACGTCCCTGTCGCTATCCCTAGAGTGCAACAAACCTGTATTTATATGTGTTCCCTTTAAAAGCAACTGGCTGTGATTGGGGAGGCCGGTTTGGTCCTGTAGCCAATCAGATATGCCTCCCTCCAAAAGGCCCTCCCCCAAACAAACCATGCATGCTGCTGGGTTAGGATACAGGTCTTGTTGGTGCTGGTTGGATGTTAGGGCCACACACAGACCCAATGTTTGCTTGGCTTGTTTACTTCATTAGAATCAGGCAGGAAACAAAAGGTGTTATACCACATCCCCCAAAAGATGTTTTCTGAAATGAGGTTGCTGACTGAATCACTGATAAAAAAAAAAGAAAAAGAAAAAGGCTCCTCCCAGATATCCTGTTAATCGTGTGGATAAACCTCACCAAAGATAGCAGCCAACCGCAGGGGGGTTCTTGCACGTAGCCACGCACTTGCTATGCAGTGTGAGAGTGGAACACGTTGCTATAAGTTCACCGGACCTTTTTCATGTCAAAAACGTGCCCAGCCTCCTTCATCTGTACCTCAGTGCACACACATACTGATACTGGCGGCCATTCTTCACTTCAATGTCCCTCTGTTTGCTCTCTGTTGCATGTCACCTTAATGTAGAGCACACAGACGTATCCTCTAGTGGCCCTGTTCCTGCGTTTAGCCCGTAGGCAGCTTCAACATGCCTCATACGTCCTCCCCGCTGTTATTTCCCTTCTGACTTTATAAGCCTTGAACATGTCCCTATATCCTCGATGCTATATGACCTCCTGACACAAGATGACTTTGATCACATCGCCCGGGCATCCACACACACACACACACACACACACACGGCCCCGCAGATGCACAGTGTGAGCATGCTCTAACGGGTCCCTATATGCTCAGCAGTGTAAATGACCCTTGATGCC
>NC_045152.1:6055725-6085725 GCF_900700415.2 Clupea harengus | reverse complement strand
ACTGACAGCCAATTAGTCACAAATTAGCAGTGATTATGCCATTTCTTAATCAAATTACATCAGCCTCTGGGGACAGGTTAGTCGCAGGCGGGGGATGATCTGTGACTGCAGATTGCAGTGAGGCTGACCCCTGCTGAGCCGAAATGGAACGCCTCACTAGAGGATGCTGGGATACAATAAAAGCTAGCCATTGTTTGCACACATTAGTCTGACAACCCTGACAGCCCTGTGACGAGTGCTGTTTGTCATCTGGATGCTTTTCAAAACATGTTCACAGCAACACAACATTTCGACAACACAACACATACAAGACAACGTGACAACAGGGCCGCATACAAGTATTCCAGATGCACTGAAGTATTTGCCTGGTCTGTAATAGTCATTGCAGTCTGTTTGCACAGTTTCTAGGAGTATGGACAGAAGATTGAGCACTATTCTATAATCAATACCCAAAGCACTATTCTATACGAGAAAATCGATACCCCAAGCATTATCCTATATGAGAGAATCTATACCCCAAGCACTATCCCATATGTAGACCTTTCCAGTTCCACATCCATATGGAGGGGCACTGTGCTGTGTTGTATGGAGGACCATCACTCTGTGATTAAGACCACCTGTGTCCTGACAGCATCATCAGCCCCTTCACCTAAGGGTGCAAGGGATTCGTGGCTAATTACAGACCTGCAATGAGGTCAGGGGTCGAGCCAGGACATGGGAAATGTTCTGAGTTCTTCTTCCTAGATGACGTTGTGGGATTCAGGAGGTAGTTGGGAAAATGCGAGACGAGGGAGAGACGAGGGAGAGAGAGAGAGAGAGAGAGAGAGAGAGAGGGAGAGAGAGAGAGGGAGAGATAGAGACAGAGAGCAGAGGGCAGGAATGAGAGAGGGGAACCAGTAAATGAGAGAAGCCATTCACCGTGATGAATGGCATCAGCACCAGATTAAAAACGTCATCCATTTACCGCTGTGATCACACCTACTCGGATTCGAGGGCTGTGTCAAACAGCACCTCAGGGACTTTTTTAATGGAAACTTCAAAAAAAAGATCATTTGACGACCTGGATTGCCATGAGTAATGATCGCAACGCATAATATTCGCATAACACACACCCGTCCATTCATTCTTGCCACAAGCCTCCCCGTGGGCTCCAGGACCCTAATAGACTTCTCGCTGTGTGTGTGTGTGTGTGTGTGTGTGTGTGTGTGTGTGTGTGTGTGTGTGTGTGTGTGTGTGTGTGTGTGTGTCCTTTCTCCAGGTCTCACCTGCAAGATCTGAAGGACGTCACCCACAACATCCACTATGAGACCTACAGGGTGAGGAGACTCAACGAGAGCAATGCCAACGGAATGGCCCTCTCCCCCCTCAGCCTGGAGAATGGTACCCTGGACAAGAGCGAGACCGACAGCCACCTCTGAGGAGAGACAGGGATGGAGGGAGGGTGAGAGAGGAAGAAAAGAAGAGGAGAGAGGGGAAGGAAGAAGTGGAAGCGTTACATGCCGTCCCCTTCGCCTCTGTCACCCCTGCCCGATGGGACGGACAGACGGACGGACGGTCCACCATTTTGTGTGAAAAAGAAAAAAAAGAGAAAAGGAGCTTTTTTTTGTATTTTTTTACTCAAAACAATAAAGACAGCGAAAGTCTTCATAGGACCATATAGAAAAGAGGATCCCACTTTGACTAAAGACTTTATTTTCTGCTACATATGGCATTTAAACACCATATACAAATATATTTTTTTCTGAGATGGAAATTGTGGTAAAGGTCGGGCAGGTTGATGGGGGGGGATGGGGTTACCGAACGGTGGAAAGAGTGACAGTGAGAATGTGCCTGAAAAAGGGTGAGAGAGAAGGAGAGAATGTTTGTGTGTGTGTGAGAGAGAGAGAGAGAGAAAGAGAGAGGGAGAGCAAGAGAGCGAGAGAGAGAGAGGCAGAGCAAGAGGGGGGAGAGAGGGAGGAGTGTTTCTGAGGCTTTGATCATTCATTCACACTCCCCTGCAGCTCTCTGTCTTTCTTCCTTTCATTCTCCCTCTTCTGGTCATGCTCTCTCTCTCTCTCTCTCTCTCTCTCTCTCGGTCTCTCTCTCTCTCTCTCTCCTCCTCGAATTGAAAGGCTGGATGAATTGTGTAGTTGGTGGTACTTTGAAAGACTGAATGGCCCCTAGAACACAGACACTCACTTTGCAGGGAGAGGCCCGAATCGTTGCTTTAATCTGCTGCACCTCTATGCTCGTCATGAACAAGTAATGTGACCCCCGCCCGCACACACACATATACGTACATACAATTTTTTTTTTTTGTTAAACGAATCTTTCTAAGTTGTTTATTATGGAGATTTTTTTTCATTGTGGTGTTTAACATTTTTGTTAAGATAGCTGCTCTGAGGCACATGATGTAGACGCAGTTCTAAAATCCATATCTGAGTTTAAAGATGAGAAATAACATTTTGTATACGTTTGATATATGTGTCAATTATGGTTCTCCCAGTAATGTTTTATTTTGCAGGGCCCTGTCCAGTTCAGTAGAAATGCAAGGTTTTTTTTGTTTGTTTGTTTATATGTAAAGGGAGTCGAAACATTTCCTATGCTTTTAATAGTAACTGTGAAGAAAACTTGCAGCAACAGTGCCATCCTGTGGTGAGTGTAGTGAAAGACAGGCAGATCATTCCATTTGACTGTGGTAAGTCTATAGTTACATACTGTCACATAGCTAAAGATTTCAAGATATTGTTTTGTTTGCTTCTTTTGTTTTCATCTTACAGTTTATTCTCCATTCACTACCAACAAATCATTCTTTAAAAGGTACACCTTTCACATAATCCTCACAGGCATTTATTATACAATAACAATGTGGATTTTTAATGGCTTGCTCCTCTGTTCTTTGACATTACTGTACATATCTACATTGACTTTTTGGTTACGGCTGCCACCAATGTTTTTTTTTTTTTTTTTTTTACTCAACCTGTACTAACAGTTCAGACATGTTTCCTGTCTTCAATATTAATATACATGTAAACACCATTGATTAATGATTAAATGATTGTCACTGTAAAGCTATGATGTCCGCGCATTTGATGACTGATTGATGGTGTGGTGGAGATTATCTGAAGTCTGTTACTGCTGATTATATTATCTTTGGATCAATGCATACCATCAGTGAGTACCAATGGACACCAATATTCTTAACAAATGAACACCTATATAAAATGTCATTGCTCACAAATATATACTGAGTCTGTATCAGCATTGTCTTGGACTAAATTCCGTCACGGAATTAAAATGTTCTTTAATGTGACAGATCCTTAACTGGAAAGGTAATACCCATATTTTATGGTTTCTTCACTTGCATATTTCTTAAACACACAACACCTGGTGTTTGAAATCCCATATCAGTTGACAAGTCCTTTAATCTATGCTGGAGATGGCAGCCCAGGATCAGACATCAACTCATGGCGTCTCAGTCTGGATAATAATCCATGCAGCAGCAGAAATGAGAGAGAGAGAGAGAGAGAGAGAGAGAGAACGAGAGGAAGACAGAGAGAGAAAGAGGGAAGAGAAAGACAGCATGATGAAGGACATAGAAGTGTTCTTTGTCCTGCACACGGTCCCTGAGGACTTGATGCGCCAATCTGACAAAAAAAAAAAAGAAAAGGGAGTCATTTTCCCTTTGATGTCCCTCCCTGAGCTCCGCTCCTGTCCCGCTTCCCGCAAATGTCACCACTCAGCCCCCTTTAAAGGGGATCATAATTGGAAGCCACTCTGAGATGGGAAGAACACATGCTGTCTCTGTCTGTCTTTCTCTTCTCTCCCCCTCTCTCTCTCTCTCTCTCTCTCTCTCTCTCCTTCTGTCTGTTTCGGTTTATCTCTTTCTGTCTCTCCCGTGTCTCCCACCCCTTCTCGCTTTCATTTCCGGAGCCATTTAATAGGTAGATATTTTAGCAGCAGAAACATGACTGGGGGGGGGGGGCAAGTTGTTCTGGTGGAAAGGGTGTGTGTTTTGGAGGAAGCTTACATAACGGGCTTCCTCTAAAACCAGGGTGGTCAGAGTGAAACACACACACACACACACACACACTTGTCGGGTACGTGAGACGTGTCTCAGACGACCTCTGCAAAAGCTCCTGAGCTGCTCTGACAGCTTTCATCCTCCAAATGTCTGAGTTAGGAAGGAGGTGACGTCAGTGTTTCTCTTTCTCTCTTTGTGTATTAGTGTGTTTGTGATCTTTTCGTGTGTGTGTGTGTGTGTGTGTGTGTCAGTGACTGGCTGTGTAGAGTGAGTGTGTGTTGAAGTACAGTGTTTGTAGTGTATGGGTCTTCGTGTGTACGGTTTGTGTTATTGGTTGTTGTCAGTGTGTTTCTCTCTCTCCTCTTCTGTGTGTGTGTGTGTGTGTGTGTTTGTGTCTGTGTGTGTGTCTGTGTCTGTGTCTGTGTGTCTGTGTGTGTGTGTGTGTGTGTGTGTCTGTGTGTCTGTGTCTGTGTGTGTGTGTGTGTGTGTGCATGTGTTTTCCTTCTGTGCTTGCGAGGTGTTTAGATACGGGAAGAAAAGAGTGTGATGAGGAAGAAAACTCCAACACAACCCTTGTTCATACTTTTGTACAACTTTTACTAAAACAGTGCAGACTGGAACCGAACCATTTCAAAACAACAACGCTTGTCTACCAAGGCACTGCAGCCATGAGATGGAGTTATATAAAGTCTTCTTTTATATCCTTCTGTCAAATGAATCACCACAGTATTATTTACAGCGAATAAAACAAAAATCCCAAAGTAAAAACAGCCCAAAGTCATGACTAGTACGCCACAACTGTGAAAAAACCCCAAAAGAATCATAAAATCAAATAGATAACAGTTGAGAGATGGTAAGCATTATGTAGAGAACAAAGTTCAGTTATTAGCCTGTCAAACCACAGTCACTCAACTAGGCACTCCTAGCTATGCATTTCCATGACAACAACTCCCAAACTGACCCGTCTGTGAAAGTTTAAAGCGTTATTAATATGATTTAGTATCAAGTGTATAATTACATACCCGGGTTGACATAATAGATTTTAGCCATCCATGACAAAAAAAAACTAAAACAAAAAATACATAAATATTCCGCTCACAGGGTGAAACTGTGATTTGTAACTCTCTTTTCGTGACTCCCATCTTTGGAAATGAACCTGGGGATGTGGCGCTGACGGCTGACTCCGGAACAGCCTTCAGACAGCTGAGAGGCTCCTGGACAGAGTTCTGGGTGCCTTCGGAGGATGAGCGGGAAGGGTGTGGAAAGAGAGGGGGGGGGGGGGGCGCTGGAGGATATGTGGTAATCTCATAAAAAGATTTTTTATTAAGAGACAGCTGAGCTGTATCGCCCACTGCGGTGATGGCGGTGGGGATGTGGGCGGGGCTGGAGTGGGGGTGGGGGTGGGGTGAGGGTGGTGGCCGGTTTGGGGAAACGAGGGTGGCTTTTAAATGAGAAATCTATTTTTACGTGAACCCGGTCTGTAAAATCCTCCATCGTTCAAAAAACCTCTCTGTGAATTAGTTCTGCAGAGCTTCCGTCACTCTGGGGGCGACAAAAACAGATTTCTCATTTGAAAGCCTTGTAGGGGCAAATGTCCGCAGGTGACCAAATGGCAATTCTGCTGCTAGGCCCCCCGTCCTGTAGCTGGAAGAGGAAGAAAGTGATGAAGCACATCCCCACATTCACACAAACCCACGTCGGGACCTGAAAACCATCCTCACATGGAACTATGGCAGAGGAAGTCACAGATGCCAACTTGCATTGGTGAAAACCAGTATGTTTCTCAGCACTGGCGCCTCCATAGAGGCCCCCTCTTGTGATCAATAAGTAGTTCAGTTAGTAAGACAAACCAGTACCCTCTTGCATATCATCTCAAATATCTTAAGACAGCCATTCTTTGATTTTGCATTCGCTTTGCAACTCTGCTCTGCTGCATTTCCAGTGACTAGGAAACTGATCAACACATGCAGGAATACAGCCAGATATGGCCAGAGATCCCAAAAGCTGCCCCCCCTCCCTGGCTTCTGGATAACAGTACATGTATGTACCCCTTATGCCTGGGCTCAATGCCTAGGGGAATCGCTTCTGACGTACTTAAAGGACCCTTACAAATGATTTTTTTTTTTTTAAATGTTCAGCCACACCGGTGAAGGTTCACACTCCACACAAAGCAGGAAAAGTTCTTGGTTCCCATTGAAAATTCTATGTTCTTTTTATACACAAACAATACATTTCAAAAAGGTGTATATAGTTATTTTTTGTTAACCTCAAATACTATGCATGGTCTCAGTGATACATAATTCATACAGCATGTATAGTTTCTTTGCTTTTTAAAACTTTTTTTTGTCATGTACTGAATACAAGGGAGAGGAAATAGATTCCAGGACTGCATTTGTTTCAGGTTAAACTGCGCTTTATAAGCCAGGCCTGTTTCCCTTTAAAAAAAGAAAAAGCAAAAAAAAAAAAAGCAAGAGACTCAGTAATTGCAAATACTGCAACATGTTTCTCTGTTTAACAAGCCTCTGCTTAGCTGTGACAGCATAGGGTCTTAGAGGTCGAGCCCACTGCACTTCCTGGTATGACTTGGCACGGCAACTGTTCTCCGCATGTGATGTAAACACCAGCTGGGTCTGCTCATAGCACCATTATGCCCATAACTCTTCATCATCACCAACTAGCTGTATCCACACAATGGACCGCAACACACACAAAAAAAAAAGAAAGAAAGAAAAAGAGACAGAAAGAAAGAAAGAAAGAAATGAAGTAAACAACAATTTAGATTAGCAACCTGTAAAACATGCTTACTGTTTTACTATAGAGCGATAGAAAAGAATAGAAAAGAAAAGATCAAATATGTAATGGTGTGGATAAGCAAAAGAACAACAGCAAAAGTCATGAGAGCACTGGGGTCAGTCAAGGGCCAGTAAGAGTGGCCAGTCCTCTGACCCCATTCTTCTCCATGGATGGGCTGTCAACACAGGGCCTACCAGAACCACGGGGCACACAACAGACAGCACAGGCTCGGCAGAAATCATTATAAAATGGCTTAACCAATTGATTGGATGGCAAAGCAAAATACAAAAAGAGAAAAAACAAACACACAAACACACACACACACACACACACACACACACACACACACACACACACACAAACCAGTCAATCACTGGGATCAACTGGACTTCCCTGCTCTGTCCTCTCAGAACCTGATCATGTGATCCAGGCACAGGCTCTAACGTAGACCAGCGCACAAAAGGAGTGGAGTCAAAGGTCAACACTTCTTTGCAGTCCGCATTAGGTTTTTCAATAAATAAATAAATAAATACACACACACAAGTTCAAAACCAATCAAACTGCCGACGCAGTCCTCTGAGCGAAACAAGTTCAAAGTTGAGAGCGATCAACTCGGCCTGTCAATAAATAGTCTTCAAATGACACATGTGCACCAGGAAGTCTGTAACTTGCAATTGTAGGATATAGAGCGATGGAGAGATGGATGGATGTGGGTTCTGAAATGGCAACCCCCCCCCCCCTGTCATGGCACTCTTCCATAGGTTGAAAGGCTTCCGGAGTGTCACATGGCGTACGACAGAATATGAAGCAGCAGTGGCTGGCCATCAAACCGTTTCAGAGGCGCATGTTCAGTCAACGATATTTACACAAGTGCTAGGTGTGATCTTATAGCGCTAGTCGAGGACAGAATCAAATCCTATAATGCTCTCTCTGCGGCTACACACGAGCTTCGCCAGACTGCCAGACTGCCAGTTGGTAGAAGATAAGACTCCTGGGGGTAGAGGAACAGCTCCTAGGACTGCATGTAAACAACATTCTCTCTCTGAAGACTCCGGGGGAGGGTTGGGGGAGGGGAGGGGCGAATGCAAACCATGTGCCCCCAGGAGGGTGACAGGATTTGGAGAGTGTCTGTCGTAAGAGGGCGGTGGCATTTCAAGGGGCATCTACTCAGGTCCTACTGTTCACACAAATACTCAGCCGAGAAGGCGGAGCGCTTCAACATCTCGCCTCTGCACGACTACCGGGACCACGAGGTCACATTGTGGCGTGACGTGACAACTGTAAACTAAACTTGATTTTGAATTGGAGGGGGTGGGACGGGGGGTTGGGCATGCGGACTCCCACATCCCACCTCCCAGAAATCCTCAAAAAGTGGCACACGGAGAGGGCTGGTTCATGTTGTCACGGCGATCATGCTCTGCAGGAAGGTTAATGTGTGTTTGTTTTGGAAGGGGGTTAATCAAAGTAGGTAGGGCTGAGCTTGAGGAGATCAGGTTAGCCTGCTGGACTATCTGCACTCTGATTCACATTCACTACCTGCACCACAGGTGCTCTGCACAGATGTTAAAATAATACCAGCTAATTCTTACACATGCCAATACAATTACAAATGCAAACATATCTATTTGCCTTGGGTTAAAATAAATGGATTTTTTTGTTTTTTTTGTTATTTCTTTGTCATTTTTTTCTGTGTGTGTGTCCTAGTGTGTGTGTCTATACTGATGTCAAAAGCTGTGGTGGAGGTGTTTCAAAATGGGCCTCTGCTCTGCTGCCAGTTTGGTGTGTTTCATCCTGATGTCTTAGACACAATTCCCTCTCTGAGATGGGCAACTCGTCCTGGCTTTGTGGTGGACCTGTAGCAGCTAGCCCGACAGCAAAGAAAAATTGACACAGTTCTGAATTTTCGTTTTCATTTGAAACAGCATTAATATTGAGACCTGCACACAAGCCACTAATTAAAATCGACACCGAAAACAAAACTGGAATGAGAACTAAATGTTTTAGTTTCATTTAAAGGCCAAGCTCAACATAATATCTAGTGTATGTATGTACAGCATGGTCCCTTTTGAACCCCCGCAAAATTGCAAAAACTAAAACCCTAAGAATCCATCCGAGCCTCCCAGTTTTCGTGGGACAGTTCTTAGTACATCTGCACTAAAAAATGTGTTTTGTTGATCAGGCTAAAAGGTCCTCAGGATGCGGGCGGTGCTTGCAGACAGTCCTCGTGATGGTGCTGGTGTGTCATCGAAAGCACAGCTGTGTCCACTCCGCTTGAAACCATCATCGTACCTGGGGCGCGATAACTCTCTCTCTCTCGCTCTCTAGTCCAAAACCTTCACGGTGAAAGGCCTCACAGTAAGCTTCGTCCTCAGTACCAACGTCATCTTCGTTTTTTTTCCTTCATTTCAAATATCAGCTTCATAAAAATAATACTTAAAAAAATAATATTTAAAAAAGAGAGCAACAGCAAAAAAGATTAGCATGACAAGAAGCGGTGTAAGCGTGCAGCTCTGACGCAGAAAATCTACATAGCGGTTCCTTTTGTCTTAAGTCTTCTTTTTAAAGATAGTTTTTTTTCTTGTTTTACTGGTAAGACACAAAAATGGAAAGGAGGTGTTCTGGTGGAAGGGGCCCATGGATTGAGAGTGATCTCTATCTCTCGATCATTCCTCTCCTTCGGGTACCTCTCATTCTATCCCTCTCTTCTACACCTCTCTTCTCCTCCTTCAACATCACTCTTTCTCTCATGGTATTGTGAAAGACAGCACAAGCAGATAGTGAACCTCCTGCTGGCCTCAAGAAAGAAAAAAAAAAAAAAAAAAAAAAAACACCAGATGTTGGAACACCAAAGTTAGGACTCAAGAGTTCCACGGAGTTCACGTGTGTGTGTGTGTATTATTGTTGTTGGCATTTCCCATTATTTCAGTAGACGTTAATGTGTTTGAGTGTGTGATGCCTATCCCTGTGTCTATCCGGTGGTCGAAATGAAAATCTAGACTCAGAAACGCAATGTCACATGTTTTATACACACATCATCCCTTTATCGCACGTCTGTCGAGGCCTTCGTTTCTCCCGCTCCTCATCGCCTCGTCTTCCGTCTCGTCATTTCTGAGCACGCTTTCATCAGTCCATGCAAGACCTTCGCTTTTCTCGCATTCCCTTTTTTTTTTCACTGCCCCCTAGGGTCCTGGATGAAGTTCAGTTTAATTCGTCTTGTCGGTTTTTTTTATTTTCTTTCAACTGAAGGAGAAGGAGTTTGGTGATGCGGTGGTGTGCTGCCTCCCGGCACTCCGGCGCCCCCCGGTGGCTACTCGATGACCATGCAGCGGGGCAGGTGCTGGGAGTAGTACTTGAAGAGCTCGGCCGTGGCTCCAGGACAGTTGGTCAGCTCCAGCTCCTCCAGGTCCTGCAGCTGGATGAGGCCTGAGAGGCCGTTGGTGGTCAGCAGAGGGCACCCTAAGCCAGGTGAACGGTGGGAGAAGGAAGGGACATGTGTGGGTGAGTGAGTGAGTGAGTGAACGCAACAAGAATAATCAGGCACTGACACAATATACAGCCTACACACTCAGAGCAATGTTAAACATCAGACCAGATTAGACAGCATAAAAACGGAGATATATGCACAAACGATTCTGCATATCCTTGGGTTATTGTTACTGTTTCAGCAATAGTTTTGAATAGCTCACTTTTCGTGGGGTGGTCCGACCAGAACCACAGAAGTGCACAGTGCACAGCGCTAGGCAGCTAACTGGAATGACAGATGACAATTCATCTGAAGATGGTACCAGTACTAGTTGCTTAAAAAAAACAGGCTTCAAAAAGTGGCAAACTGTTGCAGACGGTCTCTTTAATGACCTCCATACGATTAGCTTTGGATGGCCCATCCATGGAGTAACCCAGACCATCTGAGGACGTACATCAAGATGGCTAACTATGTGAGAACTTTTAAATGCTGTGGAACTATTGATATGGAATTTTTCTGAATTTCAATTCTTCCATTTTCAAGTGTCAAGTTGGTGATTTACCCTTTTACAGTGATTGATTACAGTTATTTACAGTGATTGATTTAGCCATATTCTATTCTTTTTTCAGGCAAGAGTTTTGCATTACAAGTTCTCAGTGAAGCTGAAATCTTTCACTCAGAAACGGCAAAGGATAACCAGTTGATTTCATGAATTTCAACATCAAGATTTATACTGCTTGAAAATGAACCAGCAGTTACATTTTTATACTCTGCTCCCTGCAAACCACAGATACTTTGGCAAGGCCTTTGTCAAGATCCTAAATAAGCCAGCTGTTGATGTCTGTTCAATATAGCAGATCCCATATACCTATATGACTTGTTACTCCTCTAGAACATTCTCTGAAATAGATAGAAGGCAACAACGCTTTACATCTGATCTAAAGCAGCTTTGACTCATAGAGGATGCTGGCTACTCTCTTCCTCAGTTTACTCAACACTGGTCAGCCCAGCCCCAGCCCTATAAATCAGAGCGCCTAACAAACAGTCTCTTGCCAAAGTTTATATTAGAATGCGGTAGTGATGCTGCCGTGGGTCCAGCGGGAGAAAAGTTATGAGAGGATGATTGGCATACCGGCTAGGGAGAGCAACCTCAGGCTCCTCATACCAAAGAGATGTTGTAAGCCAAAGTCCTGAACCTACACACACATAGAGAGAGAGAGAGAGAGAGAGAGAGAGAGAGAGAGAGAGAGAGAGAGAGAGAGAGAAGCATTAGGTGAAGGCAAAATAGAGATTGCAAGACTCACACGTATAATATACATAAATACATACATACATACAGTCAGACAGACAGACAGACAGTCAGACAGACAGACAGATAGATAGATAGATAGATAGATAGATAGACAGACAGACAGACAGACAGACACAGACAGATAGTTAAACAGACAGACAGACAGACAGACAGACAGACAGACAGACAGACAGACAGACAGATAGATAGATAGATAGATAGATAGATAGATAGACAGACAGACAGACACAGACAGATAGTTAAACAGACAGACAGACACAGACAGACAGACAGACAGACAGACAGACAGACAGACAGACAGACAGACAGACAGACAGACAGACAGACAGACAGACAGATAGATAGATAGATAGATAGATAGATTGACAGACAGACTGCAAGGGTGAAAGGGTAAAATGGATAGACAGATGAGAATATGGTTGTCTAATATGTAGAAGAGGGAGATTTAGGGCCCAGTGTACCTGACAGCACCAGCGCAGGTAAAGGCTCCGAAGAGAAGACATGGTGGACAAGTAGCCCAGTCCAGTGTCAGTGATCCGCACACACCTGAGTATAGAAACACACACACACGCACACACACACACACAGACACACACACGCACACACACATATATAAAATCATTTTTATTGCTTGTATTATCCTTTATTATTTATCTTTCATTATCTAACCGGTAGCTACCAATCTTTTATTGTTGTCTTTTTCAATCTGTCTCTAAATCCTTTGTTTTTGTCAGTCACTTTGAATTGCCATTTAAAAGCTGTTATACAGTAAAAAAAAGTTTGTCTGATTGATCAATTGATTGATCTTCAACTCCAGTTCCGCTTTCAGGTAAATCAAGGCTTTGGTCGACACTGGGCCCACTTTAATCCGACACTGCAGGGCTGCAGATTAATATCAACACATTCGCTTTGCAGGTTACAGTTGCTTTCTAAGTTAACCAAATCAGCGTCCATGTACTCTCAAGAACGTTTGTTGAAAGTATGCCTAAAGTAAATATAATCATAAACCAATGACCTTTGCTGAAAAGTGTCAGGTTTTGTTTGCTTATATAACAACTTTATCCCATCAAAAGCTGACATGACAAAGGACAAAGGGCTAAAGGTTCATTAAAGGCTGCCCTTTATTTGTTCAAGTGGTTGATTTAATCTTCTGCTTCTGGGTAGAGCCCTTGAAGTCCCTTTTCCAGAACCCTTTTAATCTTTTGTCTGTTGTCAGAAATATTGATTCCAATGAAAACCTTTCCAGCTTTTAAAAGTGAATACTATGTTCACCTAGAGCACAGTATGGTACCAAAAAACATCACACTTTTGCACCATCCTCATCAGGCTTACTGGGATATGTACTATCAATACAACCATTCAGAAACAGAAAGAAGCCTTGATTGGGTTTACCAACATAGCCATTTGTTTTTAGTTATACACAGGAAAAGATGTTAAATTCCTTGTGCTATTGGTTGGGGACTTCCCACAGTGGCCAATCACTGTCAACATGCTCATACAATTATTCATACCCAACAACCTAACCTAACCAATATAACAATTGCAAATACAAATATAATAATGAGGTCAACAGAGAAAAACAATTCTAACTTAATTTCCCTCAGAACAGATTTTGCAATTTTTCAAAAATAAAAACATATTTTCTCTTCCTCAACTAGAACATGAAAATGAATCCACAGTGTATGTTAAACTCTCAGTGTGGCTCTACATAAATGACATCAGTGCAGCATCAAGCTAATTCCACAGTGCTGTATTGTTGGTGACTGAGGTGTGTATGTCACAGAATGTACCTTTTCAGGTAGGGGGTGTCCACCTGGCCAAATCTTAGCTTTTCATCAAAAGAGCGCAACACCACCACAAAGACCCTCTTACCACCTACAGTTTCTCACAATCGCACCATTATGTTGTGTGTTATTTACAGTGAGCCACATAAAAATCACTGATGATTCTGTTGGTGACTAAGGTGTGTATGTCAGGTAAGTGTTGTGTACCTGGCCAAATCTGAGCTTTTCATCAAAGGAGCGCAACACCACCACCTATAGTTTCTCACATGTTATGGTGTTTGTTATTTATGGTGAGCCATGTGAAAATCACTGATGGTTCTGCCCTCTCCAAATATAGCGAACTTGTTTCCCTCCTACACCCTCCGCCGTCCCACTCACCGGTCCAGCACGAGCTCCTCCAGCTTGTGCAGGTCGCAGGCGATGTACTCCAGCGCCATGTCGGTGATGCGGGGGCACCAGCTCAGGTCCAGGCTGCGGAGCTTGCGCAGGTTCTCGGCCACCAGCTCCACGCCGTCGTCCGTGATCTTGGAGCAGCCGGACAGGCTGAGTGAGGTGAGGTTGGGTAGGCTGTGCACCATGTTCACCACGCCGTGGTTGGTGATCTCCCAGCAGGAGTGTAGCCGCAGCGTGTGGGTGGTGTATCCCTGAGGAGCGCCAAACCAGACAGAACGGCTTCAGTGGGCTGGACTGGGCTAGTGCTCACTTACTCCTCACTAGAACAGCAAGGTCTAGTGCTCACTTACTCCTCACTAGAACAGCAAGGGCTAGAATGAGATTGTGCTCACTTACTCCTCAAGAGAAAGGTACTCCATTCCAGAGATCATATATTTTGGTTAAAGGTAGAGTCTGTGATTTGATTGCACAAAAGCTTGTTGATATTTGAGCTCAATAGCCAATCAAATGACACCTGATGGAGATCATTTGCAAACACTGTTAATTACTTAAGAATGTATGAATCATGTGCTTATGAAAGCAGAAACATGGCTTTTCTGTGTTTCTGCGTGTGTGTAACTTAGAATATTAGGTGCCACTTAGTCTGCATATGTACAAGAGCATGTTTAGACCAGAAGTGATAAGAAGGGTCGAACTGTGCTTCTTCCGACCTTGCAAAACTTCCATCCTTGCCTCGGACATCAGAAATCCACCACGTGGTTTTCCCTGCTGAATGCTCAACTTCTGTCTATATAAACCTGGTGCGATGTCTTTATCATTGCTTCACTTTCAGCCTTGTGCTGGGAGTGAGCCCGATTGCAATTGTTGTCTGTCTAATAAATATACTTATATGCAGCTCCGGAGTCCTGAGGTAGCTAGGGTGAATGTTCACCTAACATAATTGGGGGCTCGTCCGGGATTCCAACAACCTCATCGACTCTCCACGCTGGGCTAATCATCAGGACCTGAATCGTACGGAGGAGTCACAGATATTTCCCTAACAAATTTTCGAGTCCCCTGGGCGCAGTCACCTTCCTTAAGCCTGTAGAGAGCTAGTGTCTCTACCAAAGCCCCGAAGCGCGTTCGGTGGAAGAAGACGAGAAGGCCTCTGAAGGAAGGGTATAGAAGGAAGGGTGGCCTCTGGGCGGGGAAACATAGCTAGGGAAAATATTTCTATGAGACTCCGTTTTTCTAAAGACCTCGAACTTGAATTGGAAGGAGGCCAGGGCCTGCCAGCGAGGAGAGCCGAGAGTGAAGGAATTGAATTAGACTATAGGGGTTGGACTCTGAGCTGTTTGTGAGTATATTGTTTGTTTGTTGTGTGTGCACGCTAGTATAGTTTTTTTGGGGGTTGAGACTAACTTTTGTTAATTTTAACTTGCACTATTTTTATTATTTCTCTGTAAAACTGTTCTAAGGGTACCATGGCACTGTCGGAAACCATATTGTGGCTTCAATATATCACATGTTATTCTCACAGATATTTCCCTAACGAATGTTCTAGTCCCCTGGGCGCAGTCACCTTCCTTAAGCCTGTAAAAGAGAGCTAGTGTCTCTCCCGAAGCCCTGAAGCGCGTTCGGTGGAAGAAGACGAGAAGGCCTCTGAAGGAAGGGTATAGAAGGAAGGGTGGCCTCTGGGCGCAGAAACATAGCTAGGGAAAATATTTAACAGGGTAAGGCGGATTCTATGAAGCAGCACTATGGTTCCGACTGAGCTTAAGACCATGCAGAAGGGTTTTATTACTTTAATTATTTGTATTCCTTTATCATGATTTTAGTAATCCAAGAAGCTTATCGGAACATCAGGTTCTGATACGATGTTGATCATTTTGTTTTACTCCATGTATTGCTTTTGCGGCTTGCTTTTATGGATTTTATGCAAAGCGCTTTGAAGAATTAGATCTCACAATACTAAAAGATATGCTGCAATATTGAGCCATGGTGAAAACATGCCTCAATAAGTGGGGATAGAACCTGTGAGGCTGAAACCAAGGTTGGGCCAGGAGATTGGGTCCTAATCAACAGCCTCAAAAGAAAACACTGCCATTCCCCTAAGTGGGACAGACCATACAAAGTGCTACTGTCAACATCTACCACAATCAAAATAGCGGAGAGAGCCACCTGGATACATCTAACACATTGTAAACGAGTAAGCCTTCCTTAGAAAGAGACAGAGGATAGGAGCTGTCTTCCTCTACAGTTTTCCAAGGCCGGAACACTGTGACAGAAGTCCAGCTACAAAGGGGATTCTTTGCGTTAGGCAATTTTTCGTCTCAAACCTGGTGAAGAAAACTACACTGTCCAGTGGGGTAAAAGAGCCTAGTGGATACTGGGAGGGCGGGGCAGTCCTATCTCTGTGAAGTCATGGGGAGTTACAAGGGAAAAATGAAACAATGTGTGGAACTTTTGATAATAACTGTACTGCTCTACATTTTGGTACTGTTAACATTTTGATCACAACAGGCACCGGTCTTGGTCAAATATCCGCAATGGGGCCTGGCCAAAGATCATCCGTGATGGGGGAACCAGACTGCCCAAACACACTTTCCACAAAGAGACTGTTTACATTTTCCGTCCCAGTAATATTCTACAGCCGATGTGTTCTGCAGAATGCCTGATGGGGAACAGGGCCTTCAAGGACACAGCAAAGAGGCCTTGTTTGAATGTTTTCTGAAGCCTAGGCGAGCTAATGACACACACACAGTCGACACCAACTATGTTGGCCTACAAATGCAAAGTATTCAAATGTGTGATGAGAAATATGATGACATTTTAAATTATTGACTTATGATGATATGGAGTGATGCTTAGTAATGATCTCTGTTCCGAAAATCCATGTGATGAAGCTCAGATGATGATTTTGAGGTTATCCATTGAAATTGATAATTGACGAATTAAGAAAGATGATTTTGATTTTGATTGTGATTTTGAATTATCCACTGAAACGGATAAAAGGAGGGATTGATGGAGATAATTTGCAAACACTGTTAATTACTTAAGAATGTATGAATCATGTGCTTATGAAAGCAGAAACATGGCTTTTCTGTGTTTCTGCGTGTGTGTAACTTAGAATATTAGGTGCCACTTAGTCTGCATATGTACAAGAGCATGTTTAGACCAGAAGTGATAAGAAGGGTCGAACTGTGCTTCTTCCGACCTTGCAAAACTTCCATCCTTGCCTCGGACATCAGAAATCCACCACGTGGTTTTCCCTGCTGAATGCTCAACTTCTGTCTATATAAACCTGGTGCGATGTCTTTATCATTGCTTCACTTTCAGCCTTGTGCTGGGAGAGAGCCCGATTGCAATTGTTGTCTGTCTAATAAATATACTTATATGCAGCTCCGGAGTCCTGAGGTAACTAGGGTGAATTTTCACCTAACAACACCCCTCTCTTCCATGCTCCAGAAACACTGTGTTGCTTATGACTTTTATGATCCAAGCTACTGTGTTTGTTTCCCATTTACAGATCCAGAACTGCGTTTAAACACCGGAGTTTTTCTGAGCACAAACACTGAACAGAGAGCTAGAGGATCGTGAGGAGCAATTTGCTGAATTTGATTAGATTAGAATCACTGACTCCACCTTTAATGGTGCAACACTAAACACAGGAAGGGGGGGGGGGGGGGGGGGGGCGGGGGCAAGAACTTGTTAAAGAGCGTAACAGGTTTGTATTGGGCCCATCTACACCAGTATAGACCCAGATTGTACCTGCTTGGCGGTGAAGTAGGCCATGGCCGTGTCCGTGACGTGATAGGCCTGCAGGCTCAGCTCGGACAGGTTGGGCAGCAGCTGGGAGATGGCGGCGATGGCGTCGTCCGCCACGTTGATGCAGTCGCTGACGCTGAGCGAGGTGAGCCGCGCGTTCAGGCTCGACCACAGGCCCGCCTCGGTGAAGTCGTTGCAGCCCGACAGCTCCAGGTGCATCAGGCCCTGCATCTGTTCCAGCATCACCTGTGGACAACAAGCACAAGTCCCCATAATGCATCACACAGGTACAGGTACAGGTACAGGTAAAGGTATATTCAACTACACTATGCTATGTCAAAGTGACAATATTTACTTACCTTATGTATTACATAAGATAATACAATGCTGATAATATATCTAATCTACAATGTGTGTGTATGAGAGTACAGAAGAGTTGGTTAGAGTGATAGAGATATAAATTACTGGGGGTGGGGGCAGTGAGAAAAAACCTGCAAGGCACAAGCCACAGCTCTTAGAATTCAGTTTCATTCTTATTTATGGGGATTTTAACCTGGGATACTGTCACACATCGCATATGTTGCCTCCAACATACCAAGACATCGTTACTGACTGATGGTAACACACTCGTCAACGTGACAGTTGGTGACACTTAACAGTCCATATCAAGATATTTTGATTATGGTTCTACCTTCCTTAAAAAGCTAGTAACACAATCTCGATTCTTTATTCACAAAGCCCATTTTCAAGAAGCAACCAGGCACTGAAAAGGCACTGTTCCATAGGCCGCTTTAGATAGAGGAGTGTACATGCCAAACTTAAGAATGTCGAGATTGTATACTTCTTAGGAAATCAGTGTAGAATGCTGGCACTGTCTGAATACACCCAATTCAGAACCACAGCCTGTGCCTGAGAGCAGTGAGCACAGCCTGACACTACACTACTGGTCATGTCAGTCGAAAGGCTGTGTTTCTGTGAGTAGGGATACTGAATTAGGTGCATTCAGACGAAAGACTGACATGACCAGTAGTGTAGTGTCTGAATGCACCTAATTCAGTATCCCCACTCACAGAACCACAGCCTTTTGACTGACTGAGTAACTGAGAGCAGACCCATCTCAAGTGGAGGCTTCTTCACCACCACTGCTTTCAACATTATATCATAATCTATTACAAGCTTTACACTATATTTTGTGTGTGTGTTGCTCCTGTTGTTGCACCACTGCTTTCAACATTATATCATATTCTATTACAACATTTACACTATATTTTGTGTGTGTGTTGCTCCGGTTGCTGCACCACTGCTTTCAACATTATATCATATTTTATTACAACATTTATACTATATTTTGTGTGTGTGTTGCTCCGGTTGCTGCACCACTGCTTTCAACATTATATCCTATTTTATTACAACATTTATACTATATTTTGTGTGTGTGATGGTCCTGAAGTCGTAGCCTCACCAGGAAATACATGCTCTTAATTAACACAACACACTTGACCTGACCACAGTGTGCTCACTCATAACCTACCAGATCATTTGAGATATAAACACACTCAACACCTTCAAACGGGTAGCGCAGTGAGGATAATATGACAGCAGGGGACCTGTATCAAAAGGATATTTGCAATGGCACTTCTTTCTAGTCTTGGTATTGGACATACACTGATACTACCATCTTAATAAAAAAAATATATAAAAATAATGGAAATATACCCATATAGCAATATATAACACACGTGTGCTTGCATGTGTATGCGTGTGTGTATGTGTTTTAGTAAATATATTGGCCAATTCCGTTTGAGAGACCCTCCAGAGACCTAATGGCTTGTTTTAAGCTTGTGCAGTTGCACACACACACACATATATATAAATCTCCCCCAGTCCATTACGAGGGGGTCAATGATGCAGTGCACAACCAGAAGCCTTAATGCCCCCCCCCCCCCCCCCCCCCCCCCCCCTAATCTGCCACGCACCGCATTTTAGGTGTCCATTACACGTCGCAGTGGCACATCCATCACTCGTGAGAGGGACATCTCACCACATTACACATCCAGAGAACTGCACATGTAGGCCATTGTGAAGCTCGGAGGACATGTTTATGAGACAGGACAGCAGAAGACACAATGGAGTGAGTGACGATATCTAGACCGGGGGCTATGCACCTTTGACCTCCAGTTCAAGCCTTTCACCGTCCATGGCTACTAACGTGCAGAGACGAGCACATATGTTACTGGTGGGTTTTGGAATTGGACGTGGTCAGTGGGACGGACGTCCTCATCTTGGTACTCGTTTGTGCAAAAGAGAACAGAGGAGATCTAATGAATGCACGACTGATGGGTCATTACAGTGCTCACAAACATGACAAAAGCACAGCTGTTCCTCACCAAAGCTTTTAGACCACTCATGTGCCCTGCACATCAGCCAGTTCTGCAGTCAAGAGGCTACCTTCTGCTGTGAATCATAAAACGGGCATGAATAAAAACAGAAAGATTTAAACATTAGGATTCTGTTCTTATCAAAGATTATGAAACTAGTGGAAGCATCACCACAAAGACAGTGGGACACAGTGGATACTGACTCATATAAAATCAAGATCAAGGCATTTGTGATGTATAGCTTTATGTATGTTAGGTTGTCAGTTATCATTTGGTTTACCATTAATCTATCCCTTTTATCATAGAATCAAAGCAAAATGTGGTTCATACCATTTTATAGTTTGATATGAGGAAACATTACTTGAATTACAACAATTAACATTTCTTGAATGGGTGAGGCGTGTGTGAATGCATTAACACAGAATTATAATATATATAATATATACTGTACTATACTGTATATATAGTGTTTTTATGCCATAGCAAGTTGCACACAAATCAGAAATGCCCAACTCAAAGCATACTATATTGACTTCTATACTTCAATGTTCTCTACCTTGAAATCCACCAGTCCATTATCCATTAGTGGTTGTAAAACTAGAAAATGGCACAACACGGAGACAGTCTGCTCGAAGGAAGAAAAGCGTCTAATGTTGACATACTGAGGCATCTTTAAACATTGCAGAACACTGTTGGCAGCTTGCCATGCTACCCCTTACAAGCAAACTATTGCACCAGCAGAGCAGATTAACTTTAATTAGTGACGACCTCTGTTTGATTCATCACCAGAGCCCCAGCGTGACACATCTCCCCCTTCACCCAGGCCACTTGATCTTCAGCTTCAAATGCCACCCCCGCCATCCCAAAATGAGCCTGTGCGCTCTACAACCCGCCACCAGACTGGCAGGGGGGGGGAGGGGCTCCATTAAACGGGCGCAGCGAAAACCCCATATGAGCAGAAAGAGGAGCCAGAACGCACATTACCATCACGACTGACCCCCACAGCAGACGGCTAATTTGAACAGCCACTTCCATGTCAGTAGGACAGCTCTTAGTCTTGAGGGGAAGGGGAAGAGCATATGCTAGGGGTACGGGGTCTTAATGGCCTTAACGTGTGCTCCCCGTCTCCCTTCCTTAAGGAGATTATGTGTCTCCTGCGCTGTAAGGTTCTCCCCAGGGGCAGAGGAGGGGCACCTGAGAGTGGGGGTGATGGAGCGCTGGAGGAGAGGCTGTGGCTCAGGGAGGAAGTGAGCCTTTTATAGTCGACCCCAGGAGAGTTCTGTCACTCTTTTGTCTCTCTCTCTCTCTCTCTGTCTGTCTCTCTCTCTCTCTCTCTCTCTCTCTCTGTCTCTCTCTATCTCTATCTCTCTATCTATAAAATAGGGTGATATTTGAATTGAATGAAACCCAAAAGGACTGTATTGCTGGTGTACTTGAAATAGGTGACAATCGTCACAGGTCTGTCCGGTTAGAACAAGAACGGATGTCAAGTCCCAATGATGATGAAAACACTGATGTTTATTGAAAACACACACTCAAGCCTTGAATTGAATGATAATGGACTGTGAATATGATTATCCATGTAAAGGACTCATATCCACACTTGAATCCGTGAACTGACTGATATAATCCGTGGTTTCTATTAAACATCACAAATGACAAATATATACAATTAAATACAATAAAGATGAACCATTATATACAAGATGAATGAATATAATATATACAATATGAATGTTACGGCTATACTGTAAATACGGATCTGTCCCTTAAAATACCGTGCCGTGTAACGGCGAACATTCCATATCTCCGTAACAAAAGTAACTGGTTGAACTGGCCTCGGGGTGAAATGTGGATGCTACAGATGATAATGATGACTGTAAATAACAGATACTATTTACAATGAACTGAACGGACTACAGAGCTAAATGATACATATAACAACACTTACATTCTTGAACGACGCACGGCAAATGATCGCGAATGTCTTTGAATGAATTGAATTGTCCGATGTGCTCCTTGAGGAGGACTTCTCCAACTCTGCTCGACTTGACCCACAACTTGGCCGGAGGAGGGTCGGCCTTATATAGTGTAGATGAAGGGGAGCCTTGAAACCGTTTAGAAACTGTTGAAGTGGCCAAATGGTCAGTGAAATTCCACTGTGCACGAGCCCCACGGAACTCTGGGATCAAATGATAGGATGACCCTTCATGGACCCCAGGTCCCGTGAGTGGCCGGCACAGCGGGGGTGCACAGCTGGGTGCAACTGGTGGCCTTTTTAACACTATCTATCTTCCATTTTTCTGTCTCTCACCTTCACTTTCCTCCTGTCCCTCTTTTTTCTCCCGGTCTCTCTTATCTCCATTTTTCCTTTCCTCTTCTCCCACTCTTCTGTCTCTCTATCTCTCTATCTCCTCTCTCCCACTCTTCTGTCTCGCTCTCTCTCTCTCTCTCTCTGTCTCTCGATCTGTCTCTCCCTCTCCTCATAAGGAGACCTTGGAGCAGATGGCGGTGTCGGCAGAGGAACAAGAGATTCCAGAAGGAAGAAGGGGGTGAACGAGTGAAGAGACGGCGGGAGGAAGGAGGGAACAGACGAGTGCAGGGCTGTGAGGGGCCCTGCCAGATGTGAGTGTCAGTGTGAGCGCGCCAAGGAAACTTCTCCTCTCCTGCAGTCAGTGAGGAAGTGAGATTTTAAACACTTGACTTGGAAATGAAGCTTGAATCCTGATGGACTACTTCAACGCCACTGACACACACAAAGTGATTTCAAGTGAAATATTTCAATTATTTTACAATTGTATTCTATCAATATTCATGAATTGTACGAGAAAACTCAAATCAGATATTAAAGAGAATCTAAAATATGTCTCCACAAGCCAGCCAGGCTCCAAAGCTAATGCTAGCTTATTGAAACACAGGCTCAGGCTCTAGTATGACTATTACACACACACACACAATTCAGATTAATGCTTCTGACATTGCAGCTGTGAAGGTTTGCGCTGTTTCCATGACCCCGAATCTCCCGCTGACCCAGTGAACCAATGCCTTTTGCTGGTTGTATGTTCCATTTGAAACATGTAATTATACCCCACCTGTAATCAGATGCCTTTTTGCCCCCATGGCTGGTGACTGAATGGCAGCCTTGTGTGTTCCAGTGGATGGAGGAGGAGGACTGGGTATAATCAAAAGCCAGAGAGCGGGCCGAGAGCGAATGAATCAGGCTGACGGTTCCATTACCTGCCCGGGTCCCTCCGTATGGTCACGTAACAATGCCAGGCCCGCCACACGGCCCATCTGTTCTGCTTACACATTGTCACAGGCACAGGTGCGCAATCCATTATTCTCTCCGTCCCCGCTCTCTGGCTAGATGTCCACTCTCCCTTTCTCATTCAAATGCTTTGCAAAATGGCCACTCGGCTCTGCACTGTGTGCAACATGAGACATGCCACATGCCACCTCCCGCTGATTTATGTCACAAGCCTTCAAAATGCGATGGGGTTTGTCGGAGATGTTTGTACAATGAAACGGAATTGATGAGGACCACCGATCTAATATTTGACACGTTCTCTGAAGGATTTGCTTGTGGAAATTGTCAGTTTGTTCAGAGAGGTGAGTCGTTTTTAAGCTCATTTCCATGGCTTTTTACTTTTTCATGGCGAAATGTAGGTGAGCCTAAGTCATAGCTATGACAATGACAATACAAGACACATACATTTTTATAGTGAAAGACATACATGAGCAGTAAGGAAAGGAGACTATTTCTGCCATCAGTGGAAGGTAAAAGATAACGTACAGGCCGCTGATCAATATCTGAAAATAAATCCCAACAGGACGAGCAGGACCACGACATCCAAATCATTCTGATTCATTCTGATATTAATTGATATTAAAGATTGGGCCATGTGACTAACACGTCAGATGGAAATACCGCACTAAAGGGTAAAGGAGGATGACTACATAATGAAATTATTTTTCATTCACAGGCCAGTGTGATAAGATCATTATGTCCATTATGAGAAAACAGAGCCCCATAAACACAGCTGCGTACTTTTTTGAGTTAGATTATTGTATGGCTTTTGATAAGATAAAATCCATTAAATGTATACGACGCATAAATGCACACATCCCAAAAAACATGGGCACATTCATATCCCTTGTGTGTTAACTGAAAAATCAATCAGGTTTAATTGAAGTGCTCGTGTGGCACTGGGGGAGTTGCTTTTGAACACCCATTGAAAACTGCTCCCGCCACTTGCAGAAACAAGCATCTTTATAGCTGCCAGTAAATGCTGTGTGAATTAAGGCTTGAATCTCATAACTCTTCCTTTTCAGAAGAAATCGTTTCGATCCATTGGGGTTGACATAGGAAAACACATACAGGCATCATATACAGCTGCAGCTTCGCGTAATACTATCTTCAGCTAACACAGCGTACAGAGCACAGCTGAAGATTGGTCTTTCAAGATGTGCTGTTTGGCTGGTACAGTGGTAAAGTGGGTTTAAAAGTCGAAAGCTCTTTTTTTTTAAACAGAGGTGCACCCTTTAGAGACAGATATTGTGTTAGTCCATCAAATGTCTCGCGTATCTTAACTATAGATACAGTACGTGTTGTGGGTTTTAATACAAAGCCCTTCAGAAAAAATACGACAGTGAATAGATGTCTAAACACATAGTTGGTCTTATTTTCACACACAGGAGTGTGGTGATATTTGGAGTTATTCCCCCGTTAGCTACAGCTCCCTCAGAGTAAAATTCCAGCCGGTCTGACAGGAGAGGCAAGGGCAACAGAAGCTTTGTGTAACAGAGAGCAGAGATCAATGGGCGATCTGTCATTTGGATTGACAGCCCTCTTCAGGTGAGAGCCCAAGCACATCACTGTAGGACTGCAGGACTTCCAGGCATGAAGTGAAAAAAAAACAAGAGAAAAGGGAGGAAAAGGAGTAAATTGAAAGAAAAGAAACCTCAAACTCAAAATACAGGTATGTATTTCCTCACAGGGAGCTCCAGATATGTTCAATGTGTCAAAGCCTACCCAAGTTATATTGATAGAAATAGTTTCCTCATTTTACAAAAAAGTGTGACCTTTTATTAGTTTTATGAGATATGTATATGTTGAACTGTCAAAATAAGGACTCCACAAGAGATTTTTTGAATCAACTTTTCTTGTTTTTCATGAAATGAAAAGGGCGAAAGTGCATACATAGTTAAGAACTAATACATTCAAAGACAGGTTTGATCCTTCGCCGGTACATATACATCAGTCTACTGTCTGAATCAAACTTCTACTGTCCACTGTTTAACAAACCCTGTAATGCTTGCTGTACAGAACACAGGTGACATAACACAGGCAATACCTAGCTTTGGTGGCCAAAAGGAAAACCTTTTTGTGCTCCTGGAGAAAAGTAGAAGCTCACCCACTGCAGTTGCGTGAGTGTTGAGTGCACAGTATGCTGCACTCCTTTGAAGGCATGTTTAGCACTGTGACTGATGTCTTACACCAGGGCTCTAATAACACCCATGTTAACAACCGCATCAGTACCATCATGTACGTATTAAAACAACACCGCCCTTAACTGGATCAGTGTTAATTTTGGCAGCTATTTTAGATTTAGTCTTAGTCTTAGTCTTTAGACGAAAATGCATATTAGTTTTAGTCACTTTTAGTCATTTTTATCCTCCTTAGTTTTAGTCTAGTTTTCGTCGACGAAAACTCAGAACATTTTAGTCTAGTTTTAGTCGACGAAGTCTCATTACATTTTAGTCTAGTTTTAGTCACATTTAAAAGTCCATCTTATAGCCACATTAAACTCCTTTACTTCCCTTCTCGAGCCCAGGGACCCCTTGTGTTGTGTCTACAACTGCATAATAGTCAAGCTTGCAGTACTTAAACTGTGGATGCAATTAGTCTCTAAAATACAGATCTCCTATATGCCTACAGCTGAATTCCAATGAATTCAACGTAAATAATAATTTTAAGGCAATACTTAATTAACAGTATTATCATTAAAATATAAGAGAATATCAAGTCTAGATTTTGAAGATTCAAATGATGTGATAACACAATACAACTACTATGCCTACCTGGCCTTAGTTAAATCAACCACATATCCTCCATATGAATTGCTGTGCAATCTGATAACCAACATATTTAGCTAGACAGATAGTTTGAGAGTTGAAAGTAATGCCAATGATAATAACAATTGCATAAATAGACAAGGATATGTAAACCAATCACGTATTCATTTATTTTTTCTTGATTAATGTCATGCGTGGCCTGTCCTAGTCCATTCTGCAATGCGTTTACTAGCTAGTTATCGATAGCTAGTATAACTTAGCTAGCAATCAATAGCTAGTATAACTTAGCTATGCTACCTCATAGTTAGCTAACGTTAGCTAGCTAAACGTTTTGGAACTCATTTGCCAAGCCAAACGGGAGGTTTCAATCGAAAATGACTAGCTAGTTGTACAAGCTGACACAACATATACACTCGACTGCCCTTTTGAAGTTAACTTAACGTTGGCTAATATATTCTAATAACTAGTTAACATTAGCTAATTATCATTGACAGTTACTAGCTCATTTACCTTGGCATAAATGGCAGGGTTGTCTTGTGCGCTTTCAGGTGCCTCTTGTTGTGTTCTTCCCACCTATTTTGAAGTCACAAGGTTTCTCTCCGGTTATTGCGGTGCATTGTGTTTTATTTTCTGTCAAGTTATAATTAAAGACTGTCCAGATATCTATTCTTATTTTTCTTCCAGTACCGAGTGCTTGAACTTCAGCCATCATAACGTCTGTTAGGGCGTCACTTGCATGTCGGGGCATCTCAGGGAGTGGAGGAGGGATAGATACAGGACCGGGCAACATTCAACCAATGATGTGCATACAAGTTTAGAAAAAAAAAACAATTGTGACTTAGTCAACCACCAACATTTTCGTCTCGTCTCGTCTCGTCAACGAAAGTTAAAATAGATTTAGTCATAGTTTTTATTTATAAGGATCCGTTTTCGTCACGTCTTAGTCTCGTCTTAGTCCCGGGAAAAAGGTCGTTAACGAATATTTTTCGTCATAGTTTTCGTCAACGAAATTAACACTGAACTGGATGCGCAGTAAGATTGTTTATGGTCATTAATAATTACCACGCTGTGGGCCCTTGGCAAACAACTATAAACGGGGCACACTCTAAATTGTCCAATCAGCTGGCCAGGGTTCAACTGTGGTTGGAGTTTCCCCTTGCCTGCTTCTAATTCCACTTCAATAATAATTCTATTTCAAGTCTACTCTCCCTACACCAGTGTGCCTTAGCACATTAATATGTAATTTGTGTAAGTACTTAAAAGCTTATTTCCATGTAGTTATGTACAGTTACCTGGATAGAGAGCACAGTTTGATTCCTAACATACATACATCTGCACACACACACACACACACACACACTTGCACACAGAAGAGCAAGAGAGAGAGAGAGAGAGAGAGAGAGAGAGAGAGAAAAAAACAAGGCATATTCTAGCAAGACCTCACAACGGGAGGAAAATAATTCATAATAGTCCGCCAGTGAAATGCTGAACATTGGAATAAGTGTTGCCCACAGCATCAGGTGGTAGGTGGTTATAGAGTAACATACCATTCCAAACCAGGGTCTGAGACTATTTAACAAGCAAACATGACTGAGGTCCCCTCTGGAGAATGGCACCAAAGCAGCCTCAGGCGATATGTCAGTGTGTGGCAGTGTTTGTGTTTCAACCCACGTTGGCATAAGCACACAGACTCTCAGACTGCAGTTAATGTGCCGCTGTTAACATCATCTCTATGCTAGAGCACAGCCTTGTTATCATAGTACCAACAGTTTGTTTTCATACTCTATAATATATAAGTAGATTTATATGTATGCATATACAGTATATCCCCATCCTCAAACGCATAAAATATTTCCTCTATTGTATTGTAAGGTAAAATCTGACTTAAGGTTGTTCTTTTTTTCCCCTCTTGATGCCTATTCCCAGAACATCAGTCCATCTCAGTTCTGAGAAAAAACCTCCAGTGTAGAGTTCGCCCGTCGGACAATACAAGGCCACCGTCACCAGGAGCCTGGGCATCTTAGGCCCAGGCCCAGCCCCAGCCCCCTCAGCACTGCTCCTCACCCAGGGAGTCGCAGTTCTCGCCCAGGTCCATGGAGGTGGAGCGTCCGTGGTGGAGCTTCCCTCTCCCACTCCCTCCTCCTCCTCCTCCTCCTCCTCCATGGCCTGGGTATACCTCCACCGAGCTGGAGACGGACTGGACAGAGCGGTCGCGGAAGTAGTGGAAGGCCTCGGGGTCCAGGAAGGTCTGCTCCTCGCGGAGACCCTGCTCGAAGAGCTTGCGCTTGTGCCGGAACTCGATCACCGTCTTGGTGTAGGAGTTGAGGGTGGTGACGGAAGCAGCCATGCAGCACGTGAACGAGCCCCAAGCCAAGCTGGAGGAACAACAGCAGCCAGCAGAGAGAAGTGAGTATTTCTATAGTACTATTTCTACGCAGTATTTCTATAGTGCTATTTCTAGTAGTATTTCTATAGTTCTACACAGTATTTCTATAGTGCTATTTCTAGTAGTATTTCTATAGTGCTATTTCTAGTAGTATTTCTATAGTTTTACGCAGTATTTCTATTGTACTATTTCTAGTAGTATTTCTATAGTACTATTTCTAGTAGTATTTCTATAGTTTTACGCAGTATTTCTAGTTTACTATTTCTAGTAGTATTTCTATAGTTCTACACAGTATTTCTATAGTTCTTCAAGTACAATCTCTGTGAGTAAGTAGTGTGGTGGTGTGGTGGTAAAGGTGTCAGGTGTTTCAAATCAAATGAAATAAATAAAAGAAAATCCTGAATCAGCATGAACGACTATAAACGATAAAGAATCATGGATCAACTCCTTTAGAATGAACAGATTAATGTAAAAAGATTAAGATTTTTTTTCTCCACTTAATCACTGATCTAGCTGCTTCTATTCATTCTTGCTACTTCCTGATCCAGAATGCTAACTACTCCATCGTGATAACGGACAACTCTGCATCTACGGGTGCTTCTAGCACAAGGCATTGGTCATACTTTGTTATTGACAGATATCAGAGAACTCAAGATAGACAAGCACCACAATCACCAACATGTACAATCACCAGCTCATTTCAAGGTTTTCCACAGCAAAGGAAACTAGAAACGACGAAGGAAATGTGTTCAGGAAATAACATACATCAGAGTGAGAGAGACAGAGAGAGAGAGAGAGAGAGAGAGAGAAAGAAAGAGGGAGAGAGAAAAAGAGGGAGAGAAAGAAAGAGGGAGAGAGAGAGAGAGAGAGAGAGAGAGAGAGAGAGAGCAAGAAATCGTCCAGATGGTAGAGGACAAATGAAGCAATTTTAGGGTGCCCTAATGGGTATCAGCCTAGCATCTGCGGTAATTCAGGCAGCGTAAATACTACTTCCCGGCCTGTCAGAATAGAGCATGTTTTGCACAAAAATTACAAATCATTTCACTCCACACTGCGCTACATGCATGTATCATGACCATGCAGCAGCTGTGCTCGAGGGCTGACATTGCTGAGAGCCCAGTCTTCCTGGCTTAGCTTTCATCACTCATGTTTTTCTCTCAATCCGTCTTCAGTCTTGCTTTAGTGTTGGAAGTGCACATGACTGTAATAAACTGTAGATCTCGTGCATCGATGTGACTCGCTACAATATATGTCACAAATGCCTTTTGAGATCAAATTTCGCTGATTGTCCTTCTTGTACCAGTTTTCAAGAAGTGGCCCTGAGAACCGAGCAGTCTGAAGCGAGGGTAGTCGGTTGACTCAGAAGGCAGCTTGTTTTCTGTTATAGTTTGCCATCACATTTAACCGCAATTTGAAGAAAATGTGTTTTTCGTCTGTGAGACTAGAAATCTCCAAACAATCCAGAAATACACAGAGAAAAAGATGGGGGAGAGGGAGGAGAGAGAGTACAGTTACCGAATCCACAAGACAAAACAAACCATTTACACACTCTATCCCATTTCATGAATTACTGTTACACACTTATAGTTATGTAAGTAATTGACGCTTAGAAAAATCTTCAAGCCTCATAAACACACTACAGATGTGAGTGTGTGTGTGTGTGTGT
>NC_045152.1:6050436-6055225 GCF_900700415.2 Clupea harengus | reverse complement strand
TTTGTGTATATGTGTGTTTGTGTGCACGCATCTGTGCATACACACACACACACACACACACACACACACACACACACACACCACACACACACACACACAACACACACACACACACACACACACACACCCACACACACACACACACACACACACACACACACACACACACACACATACTGTATGTATACCACTACATGTACATGTGTGTCATGTCTTTAGTCTGTGTAAACAAAAGTATGTGCAAGTGAATATTGAAATGACTGTACGTGGTGTGTGTGTTGTGTGTGTGTGTTTGTGTGTGTGTGCGTGCGTGTTTGTTTAGTGTGCGTGTGTATGTGTGTGTGCGTGTGTATATGTGTGTGTGTGTGTGCGTGCGCGTGTGTGTGTTGTGTGTTCCCTTAAAGCCTGCAAAGGCGTGGTGGTGCTGAGCCCAACAGGTGAGGGCTACTGCATGTTTAAGGGTAATTTCCCAGCCTTGAAGACTTTTCTGCTCCTGTCTGGACGCTGTGATTTGCGAGCGGCTGAATGGGGTACACGAAGTCTCGGCTGCTCCCTGAGTGCTTCCCTATAAAGCCTGTGTCGTCCTTTGATCCCTAATTGATTAGTTCTTCTCTTGGCATGCTCTGGCAGCTTTTTATGGAGGAATCCACATGCACACGTACGCAATAAACACAGACTCACACACTGTCACACACACACACACACACACACACACACACTCACACACACACAAACTCACAAACTCGTTCACTCACACTTATACACAACTGGTGTTTTCAACCCCTTTTTGTTGTTGTTGTTGTTGTCAGCGGATGTTAATGTAATGGAAAGTTCGGTGGGAGATGAATGACAGAAAGGACCTGTTTGTCTCATTTGTCCCGGTGCACTGTGTCCCCGTGTCTCTCCGCAGTCATTGAAGAAAAAGGAGTGAAGATGAAGCTGACGGTGATTGATACCCCTGGCTTTGGAGACCAAATCAACAATGAAAACTGGTAAGAGCTAGAGAAGGGGGGATAGAGAGAGACAGATAGAGAGAGAGAGAGAGAGAGAGAAGGGGGATAGAGAGAGACAGAGAGAGAGAGAGAGGGGGGGAGTGTTTCAGTGCAAACGGGTAAGAGCTAGAGAAGGGGGGATAGAGAGAGACAGAGAGAGAGAGAGGGGGGGAGTGTTTCAGTGTGTGTGTGTGAGAGAGAGGGAGAGAAAGAGAGAGTGAGAGAGAAAAAAAAGAGAGAGAGAGAGATCTTTCAGTCAAGGACACCACAGAACGTTTGGCATTTACTGTGTTTTTATTGAGGGATTTTATAGAACAGTGCACTGAACTGGTTCTGTAGCTAACCTCCACATATGGTCAGGCACATAGTCAGTACACCTATTGTAAAATCCAGTGTTGGCTTGCACAGACCCCTTGGCAAAACAGCACACAGTCTCTTTTGTTCTCCTGAGCATGTAGGCGTACTGGTCAAGTCCTTTCACAGGCTGTGATATTAACCTCTGGCATTATTTAGCCCTGACAGAGTCAAGCGAGACGACTGAAAAGATCATGAGCAATAAACCTGACAGACGTTGGGCCCGCTGACCAGCACAGGATGTTTTTTGCATCAGAAGCTTTGTTGAAAATGAATTAATCTTGCTCTGTCCTTCTTCCCTACTCCTCCTTCTCCTCCTGCTCCTCCTCTTCCTCAGCTGGGAGCCCATCGTGAGTTACGTGAACGAGCAGTACGAGATGTACCTGCGGGAGGAGCTCCACGTCAACAGGAAGAGGCGGATCCCCGACAGCCGGGTGCACTGCTGCATCTACTTCCTGCCTGCCACTGGGCACCGGTGCGTGTCACTTCCTGTCACTTCCCTCACAATTGCACTCCTACTCTTACACCCTCTGTTTGCCACTGCAGACACACACCACTCTCCTGGACTTGGGCCATTAAGTGTATTTTTAACGGTTTTCATGTTGTCATTGAAACAATGTTTTCCCTTAAAACAATGTCCTCTGCAGTCAAAAAAGGCATACAGCTCCTTTGTGCTAGCGCATCTCAGGACGTGAACCAATGATCCAAGTTTTCCAATACAGCCTTGACGTACCATCAGATTAGTGGGCAAAGTGGGTCTCCAACTTCATAGGTTCTCATGAATGTCACTCAAAGTCAGGGAGGTGAAGCAGAATGTTGAGACTTTTAGCTGTACAGTCTAAGCTAAGCTGTATAATCAATTTATAGACGTCCCTGAAGGTGTAAATCATTGTTATGCAAGAGCGTAGAGCCGAACTTAAGAACTAAAACACAGGACGTTCTGAGCAGCGTGTGAATACAACCAGAGGGTTACAGTCTGCTAGTTTAAGAAACCACAGGAACATGAGAATGTTTGTGCTGCGTTGCTCTCGTTTACTTTCCAGTGGTTCTACTGACAAGCCAGATATGAGCTTTGCGCAAAACCGAATGTGGTCTATCAAAAAAATCTTTTTGTGGCCATGAACTGACCAGCCACCCTGAAGATGCTGATTCTAGTGCAAAAAACACAGCTTCCCCCCTCGGCCCGTGTTACTGCTTAGAGAGTCGTTTCGGCGGCTGATTTGCGACCGAAGGTAGCTCAGCCGTGAGGCTCTGGCCCTTGATTGAGACGTCGACCCCCGTGACCCCGCAGTGAAATCCTAGCTGTCGAAAACAAATGCCTTCTGTCACTGTGGCGTCCTGTTGCGCCAAAGGTCACCCCATATAGCCGTCAACCCCCCACCCTCAGGACGTCCGCTCTGCAGGGGGTCTGGGGGGTCACTTCCATATCGATTCCTCGGACTCTGCCGAACAAACACACACAGCCCTGCTTAAAAGGCGCTCCCTGTCGCTATCCCTAGAGTGCAACAAACCTGTATTTATATGCGTTTTCCAGACAGTTCCCTTTAAAAGCAATCGGCTGTGATTGGGGGAGGCCGGTTTGGTCCGGTAGCACCACAGCGACACGGTCTCTGGTTTCACAGCTTGTGGAACACTTCCTCCGCAGAGAGCCTGCATCAGGCCCGGAGAATTTATAAAGTAAAGAAATATTCCTGAGAAATAGATCAGGCTGACAGTGTGTGGAAGCACTGCGAGCCTGGTATAACTCACTTTACCCCGTAACCCCGGCACACGCACACACACACACACACACACACACACACACACACACACACACACACACACACACACACACACACACTCTGTCATCATTACAGCACTGTTCTGAGCCGGCAGGCACATATATACGGCTGTACTGACGTCATAGAGTACATCACCCTCGGCTGTCTCTCTGTTATATCGTGCACCCTTACCAGCGTGTCAGGACACAAGAACGGGCCGCTGCAATTAAGTGCAGACTCCGTAGGCTGACACATTATGAAGCGATATAATAGCCATTTTAACAGCATCCTCTTTGTGTTTATGTATAAGTAGCAGAGACATTATCTAAACACAAACAAAAGATAACAGCCTAATGAGCCTGCTATCATCATTTGTATTATTATTAACTCTTATGTCATTCATGAAATGGGAAGTCTCCCCTCATTTAAACTGAATTGGTAAATAATTGATAAGGCATGATGTTATGATTAATTCATGAATGATATATTAATAGCATGTTTGTCCCTGTGGCAGGTTACGTCCCATTGATGTAGAGTTCATGAAGAGGCTGGGGAAGATCGTGAGCATCGTGCCAGTCATCGCCAAAGCTGACACCCTCACCATGGAGGAGCGGCAGGACTTCAAGCAGCGGGTGAGTCCGCCGCCTGCGCACTGTCATGATCTTATGGAGCTGACATTAAAGGTGTAGTTAGTGATTTCGATGCATCTTGAAAAGGTGTTGGAACTCAGGAACGTCCCTGTCGCTATCCCTAGAGTGCAACAAACCTGTATTTACATGTGTTCCCTTTAAAAGCAACTGGCTGTGATTGGGGAGGCCGGTTTGGTCCTGTAGCCAATCAGATATGCCTCCCTCCAAAAGGCCCTCCCCCAAACAAACCATGCATGCTGCTGGGTTAGGATACAGGTCTTGTGGTGCTGGTTGGATGTTAGGGCCACACACAGACCCAATGTTTGCTTGGCTTGTTTACTTCATTAGAATCAGGCAGGAAACAAAAGGTGTTTTACCACATCCCCCAAAAGATGTTTTCTGAAATGAGGTTGCTGACTGAATCACTGATAAAAAAAAAAGAAAAAGAAAAAGGCTCCTCCCAGATATCCTGTTAATCGTGTGGATAAACCTCACCAAAGATAGCAGCCAACCGCAGGGGGGTTCTTGCACGTAGCCACGCACTTGCTATGCAGTGTGAGAGTGGAACACGTTGCTATAAGTTCACCGGACCTTTTTCATGTCAAAAACGTGCCCAGCCTCCTTCATCTGTACCTCAGTGCACACACATACTGATACTGGCGGCCATTCTTCACTTCAATGTCCCTCTGTTTGCTCTCTGTTTGCATGTCACCTTAATGTAGAGCACACAGACGTATCCTCTAGTGGCTCTGTTCCTGCGTTTAGCCCGTAGGCAGCTTCAACATGCCCCATACGTCCTCCCCGCTGTTATTTCCCTTCTGACTTTATAAGCCTTGAACATGTCCCTATATCCTCGATGCTATATGACCTCCTGACACAAGATGACTTTGATCACATCGCCCGGGCATCCACACACACACACACACACACACACGGCCCCCGCAGATGCACAGAGTGAGCATGCTCTAACGGGTCCCTATATGCTCAGCAGTGTAAATGACCCTTGATGCCTTTAGAGCGGCGCGTGTGACAGCGGAAGGGGTCGGACAGGCTC
>NC_045152.1:6005436-6045436 GCF_900700415.2 Clupea harengus | reverse complement strand
GCCAGCCCGCTATTTGAGACTGGGCCCCCAAGTCCCATTCAGATGAAGAGTTGGTCTGACACGAAGGCGGCAGCTGGCAAATTCGTTCTACCTCCTAACAAGGAGCCCCGATAGAGAAATGCTTACTGACAGCCAATTAGTCACAAATTAGCAGTGATTATGCCATTTCTTAATCAAATTACATCAGCCTCTGGGGACAGGTTAGTCGCAGGCGGGGGATGATCTGTGACTGCAGATTGCAGTGAGGCTGACCCCTGCTGAGCCGAAATGGAACGCCTCACTAGAGGATGCTGGGATTACAATAAAAGCTAGCCATTGTTTGCACACATTAGTCTGACAACCCTGACAGCCCTGTGACGAGTGCTGTTTGTCATCTGGATGCTTTTCAAAACATGTTCACAGCAACACAACATTTCGACAACACAACACATACAAGACAACGTGACAACAGGGCCGCATACAAGTATTCCAGATGCACTGAAGTATTTGCCTGGTCTGTAATAGTCCTTGCAGTCTGTTTGCACAGTTTCTAGGAGTATGGACAGAAGATTGAGCACTATTCTATAATCAATACCCAAAGCACTATTCTATACGAGAAAATCGATACCCCAAGCATTATCCTATATGAGAGAATCTATACCCAAGCACTATCCATATGTAGACCTTTCCAGTTCCACATCCATATGGAGGGCACTGTGCCGTGTTGTATGGAGGACCATCACTCTGTGATTAAGACCACCTGTGTCCTGACAGCATCATCAGCCCCTTCACCTAAGGGTGCAAGGGATTCGTGGCTAATTACAGACCTGCAATGAGGTCAGGGGTCGAGCCAGGACATGGGAAATGTTCTGAGTTCTTCTTCCTAGATGACGTTGTGGGATTCAGGATGTAGTTGGGAAAATGCGAGACGAGGGAGAGACGAGGGAGAGAGAGAGAGAGAGAGAGAGAGAGAGAGGGAGAGATAGAGACAGAGAGCAGAGGGCAGGAATGAGAGAGGGGAACGAGTAAATGAGAGAAGCCATTCACCGTGATGAATGGCATCAGCACCAGATTAAAAACGTCATCCATTTACCGCTGTGATCACACCTACTCGGATTCGAGGGCTGTGTCAAACAGCACCTCAGGGACTTTTTTAATGGAAACTTCAAAAAAAAGATCATTTGACGACCTGGATTGCCATGAGTAATGATCGCAACGCATAATATTCGCATAACACACACCCGTCCATTCATTCTTGCCACAAGCCTCCCCGTGGGCTCCAGGACCCTAATAGACTTCTCGCTGTGTGTGTGTGTGTGTGTGTGTGTGTGTGTGTGTGTGTGTGTGTGTGTGTGTGTGTGTGTGTGTGTGTGTGTGTGTGTGTCCTTTCTCCAGGTCTCACCTGCAAGATCTGAAGGACGTCACCCACAACATCCACTATGAGACCTACAGGGTGAGGAGACTCAACGAGAGCAATGCCAACGGAATGGCCCTCTCCCCCCTCAGCCTGGAGAATGGTACCCTGGACAAGAGCGAGACCGACAGCCACCTCTGAGGAGAGACAGGGATGGAGGGAGGGTGAGAGAGGAAGAAAAGAAGAGGAAGAAGAGGGGAAGGAAGAAGTGGAAGCGTTACATGCCGTCCCCTTCGCCTCTGTCACCCCTGACCGATGGGACGGACAGACGGACGGACGGTCCACCATTTTGTGTGAAAAAGAAAAAAAAGAGAAAAGGAGCTTTTTTTTGTATTTTTTTACTCAAAACAATAAAGACAGCGAAAGTCTTCATAGGACCATATAGAAAAGAGGATCCCACTTTGACTAAAGACTTTATTTTCTGCTACATATGGCATTTAAACACCATATACAAATATATTTTTTTGTGAGATGGAATTTGTGGTAATGGTCGGGCAGGTTGATGGGGTTACCGAACGGTGGAAAGAGTGACAGTGAGAATGTGCCTGAAAAAGGGTGAGAGAGAAGGAGAGAATGTTTGTGTGTGTGTGAGAGAGAGAGAGAGAGAAAGAGAGAGGGAGAGCAAGAGAGCGTAAGAGAGAGAGGCAGAGCAAGAGGGGGGAGAGAGGGAGGAGTGTTTCTGAGGCTTTGATCATTCATTCACACTCCCCTGCAGCTCTCTGTCTTTCTTCCTTTCATTCTCCCTCTTCTGGTCATGCTCTCTCTCTCTCTCTCGCTCTCTCTCTCTCTCTCTCTGTCTCTCTCTCTCTCTCTCTCTCTCTCTCTCTCCTCCTCGAATTGAAAGGCTGGATGAATTGTGTAGTTGGTGGTACTTTGAAAGACTGAATGGCCCCTAGAACACAGACACTCACTTTGCAGGGAGAGGCCCGAATCGTTGCTTTAATCTGCTGCACCTCTATGCTCGTCATGAACAAGTAATGTGACCCCCGCCCGCACACACACATATACGTACATACAATTTTTTTTTTTTGTTAAACGAATCTTTCTAAGTTGTTTATTATGGAGATTTTTTTCATTGTGGTGTTTAACATTTTTGTTAAGATAGCTGCTCTGAGGCACATGATGTAGACGCAGTTCTAAATCCATATCTGAGTTTAAAGATGAGAAATAACATTTTGTATACGTTTGATATATGTGTCAATTATGGTTCTCCCAGTAATGTTTTATTTTGCAGGCCCTGTCCAGTTCAGTAGAAATGCAAGGTTTTTTTTGTTTGTTTGTTTATATGTAAAGGGAGTCGAAACATTTCCTATGCTTTTAATAGTAACTGTGAAGAAAACTTGCAGCAACAGTGCCATCCTGTGGTGAGTGTAGTGAAAGACAGGCAGATCATTCCATTTGACTGTGGTAAGTCTATAGTTACATACTGTCACATAGCTAAAGATTTCAAAGATATTGTTTTGTTTGCTTCTTTTGTTTTCATCTTACAGTTTATTCTCCATTCACTACCAACAAATCATTCTTTAAAAGGTACACCTTTCACATAATCCTCACAGGCATTTATTATACAATAACAATGTGGATTTTTAATGGCTTGCTCCTCTGTTCTTTGACATTACTGTACATATCTACATTGACTTTTTGGTTACGGCTGCCACCAATGTTTTTTTTTTTTTTTTTTTTACTCAACTGTTACTAACAGTTCAGACATGTTTCCTGTCTTCAATATTAATATACATGTAAACACCATTGATTAATGATTAAATGATTGTCACTGTAAAGCTATGATGTCCGCGCATTTGATGACTTGATTGATGGTGTGGTGGACAATTAATCTTGAAGTCTTGTTACTGCTGGATTATATTTATCTTTGGGATCAAATGCATACCCATCAGTCCACGCTCCAGTACACAATGGGACCACCAATATTCTTAACAACCATGAACACCTATATAAAATAGTCATTGCTCACAAATATATTACTGAGTCCTGTATCAGCCATTGTCTTGGAGCTAAATTCCGTCACGGAAATTAAAAACTGTTCTTTTAATAGTGACAGATCCTTAACTGGAAAGGTAATACCCATATTTTATGGTTTCTTCACTTGCATATTTCTTAAACACACAACACCTGGTGTTTGAAATCCCATATCAGTTGACAAGTCCTTTAATCTATGCTGGAGATGGCAGCCCAGGATCAGACATCAACTCATGGCGTCTCAGTCTGGATAATAATCCATGCAGCAGCAGAAATGAGAGAGAGAGAGAGAGAGAGAGAGAGAGGAAGACAGAGAGAGAGAGAGAGAGGGAAGAGAAAGACAGCATGATGAAGGACATAGAAGTGTTCTTTGTCCTGCACACGGTCCCTGAGGACTTAATGCGCCAATCTGACAAAAAAAAAAAAAAAAAGGGAGTCATTTTCCCTTTGATGTCCCTCCCTGAGCTCCGCTCCTGTCCCGCTTCCCGCAAATGTCACCACTCAGCCCCCTTTAAAGGGGATCATAATTGGAAGCCACTCTGAGATGGGAAGAACACATGCTGTCTCTGTCTGTCTTTCTCTTCTCTCCCCCTCTCTCTCTCTCTCTCTCTCTCTCTCTTTCCTTCTGTCTGTTTCGGTTTATCTCTTTCTGTCTCTCCCGTGTCTCCCACCCCTTCTCGCTTTCATTTCCGGAGCCATTTAATAGGTAGATATTTTAGCAGCAGAAACATGACTGGGGGGGGGGGGGGCAAGTTTTTCTGGTGGAAAGGGTGTGTGTTTTGGAGGAAGCTTACATAACGGGCTTCCTCTAAAACCAGGGTGGTCAGAGTGAAACACACACACACACACACACACTTGTCGGGTACGTGAGACTGAGTCTGAGTTAGGAAGGAGGTGACGTCAGTGTTTCTCTTTCTCTCTTTGTGTATTAGTGTGTTTGTGATCTTTTCGTGTGTGTGTGTGTGTGTGTGTCAGTGACTGGCTGTGTAGAGTGAGTGTGTGTTGAAGTACAGTGTTTGTAGTGTATGGGTCTTCGTGTGTACGGTTTGTGTTATTGGTTGTTGTCAGTGTGTTTCTCTCTCTCCTCTTCTGTGTGTGTGTGTGTGTGTGTGTGTGTGTGTGTGTGTGTGTGTGTGTGTTTGTGTGTGTGTGTGTGTGTGTCTGTGTCTGTGTCTGTGTGTCTGTGTGTGTGTGTGTGTGTGTGTCTGTGTCTGTGTCTGTGTGTGTGTGTGTGCATGTGTTTTCCTTCTGTGCTTGCGAGGTGTTTAGATACGGGAAGAAAAGAGTGTGATGAGGAAGAAAACTCCAACACAACCCTTGTTCATACTTTTGTACAACTTTTACTAAAACAGTGCAGACTGGAACCGAACCATTTCAAAACAACAACGCTTGTCTACCAAGGCACTGCAGCCATGAGATGGAGTTATATAAAGTCTTCTTTTATATCCTTCTGTCAAATGAATCACCACAGTATTATTTACAAGCGAATAAAACAAAATCCCAAAGTAAAAACAGCCCAAAGTCATGACTAGTACGCCACAACTGTGAAAAAACCCCAAAAGAATCATAAAATCAAATAGATAACAGTTTGAGAGATGGTAAGCATTATGTAGAGAACAAAGTTCAGTTATTAGCCTGTCAAACCACAGTCACTCAACTAGGCACTCCTAGCTATGCATTTCCATGGACACAACTCCAAACTGACCCGTCTGTGAAAGTTTAAAGCGTTATTAATATGATTTAGTATCAAGTGTATAATTACATACCCGGGTTGACATAATAGATTTTAGCCATCCATGACAAAAAAAAACTAAAACAAAAAATACATAAATATTCCGCTCACAGGGTGAAACTGTGATTTGTAAACTCTCTTTTCGTGACTCCATCTTTGGAAATGAACCTGGGGATGTGGCGCTGACGGCTGACTCCGGAACAGCCTTCAGACAGCTGAGAGGCTCCTGGACAGAGTTCTGGGTGCCTTCGGAGGATGAGCGGGAAGGGTGTGGAAAGAGAGGGGGGGGGGGGGGGGCTGGAGGATATGTGGTAATCTCATAAAAAGATTTTTTATTAAGAGACAGCTGAGCTGTATCGCCCACTGCGGTGATGGCGGTGGGGATGTGGGCGGGGCTGGAGTGGGGTGAGGGTGGTGGCCGGTTTGGGGAAACGAGGGTGGCTTTTAAATGAGAAATCTATTTTTACGTGAACCCGGTCTGTAAAATCCTCCATCGTTCAAAAAACCTCTCTGTGAATTAGTTCTGCAGAGCTTCCGTCACTCTGGGGGCGACAAAAACAGATTTCTCATTTGAAAGCCTTGTAGGGGCAAATGTCCGCAGGTGACCAAATGGCAATTCTGCTGCTAGGCCCCCCGTCCTGTAGCTGGAAGAGGAAGAAAGTGATGAAAGCACATCCCCACATTCACAACAAACCCACGTCGGGACCTGAAAACCATCCTCACATGGAACTATGGCAGAGGAAGTCACAGATGCCAACTTGCATTGGTGAAAACCAGTATGTTTCTCAGCACTGGCGCCTCCATAGAGGCCCCCTCTTGTGATCAATAAGTAGTTCAGTTAGTAAGACAAACCAGTAACCCTCTTGCATATCATCTCAAATATCTTAAGACAGCCATTCTTTGATTTTGCATTCGCTTTGGCAACTCTGCTCTGCTGCATTTCCAGTGACTAGGAAACTGATCAACACATGCAGGAATACAGCCAGATATGGCCAGAGATCCCAAAAGCTGCCCCCCCTCCCTGGCTTCTGGATAACAGTACATGTATGTACCCCTTATGCCTGGGCTCAATGCCTAGGGGAATCGCTTCTGACGTACTTAAAGGACCCTTACAAATGATTTATTTTTTTTAAATGTTCAGCCACACCGGTGAAGGTTCACACTCCACACAAAGCAGGAAAAGTTCTTGTTCCCATTGAAAATTCTATGTTCTTTTTATACACAAACAATACATTTCAAAAAGGTGTATATAGTTTATTTTTTGTTAACCTCAAATACTATGCATGGTCTCAGTGATACATAATTCATACAGCATGTATAGTTTCTTTGCTTTTTAAAACTTTTTTTTGTCATGTACTGAATACAAGGGAGAGGAAATAGATTCCAGGACTGCATTTGTTTCAGGTTAAACTGCGGCTTTATAAGCCAGGCCTGTTTCCCTTTAAAAAAAGAAAAAGCAAAAAAAAAAAAAGCAAGAGACTCAGTAATTGCAAATACTGCAACATGTTTCTCTGTTTAACAAGCCTCTGCTTAGCTGTGACAGCATAGGGTCTTAGAGGTCGAGCCCACTGCACTTCCTGGTATGACTTGGCACGGCAACTGTTCTCCGCATGTGATGTAAACACCAGCTGGGTCTGCTCATAGCACCATTATGCCCATAACTCTTCATCATCACCAACTAGCTGTATCCACACAATGGACCGCAACACACACAAAAAAAAAAGAAAGAAAGAAAAAGAGACAGAAAGAAAGAAAGAAAGAAATGAAGTAAACAACAATTTAGATTAGCAACCTGTAAAACATGCTTAGTGTTTCACTATAGAGCGATAGAAAAGAATAGAAAAGATCAAATATGTAATGGTGTGGATAAGCAAAAGAACAACAGCAAAAGTCATGAGAGCACTGGGGTCAGTCAAGGGCCAGTAAGAGTGGCCAGTCCTCTGCCCCCATTCTTCTCCATGGATGGGCTGTCAACACAGGGCCTACCAGAACCACGGGGCACACAACAGACAGCACAGGCTCGGCAGAAATCATTATAAAATGGCTTAACCAATTGATTGGATGGCAAAGCAAAATACAAAAAGAGAAAAAACAAACACACAAACACACACACACACACACACCACACACACACACACACACACCACACACACAAACCAGTCAATCACTGGGATCAACTGGACTTCCCTGCTCTGTCCTCTCAGAACTGATCATGTGATCCAGGCACAGGCTCTAAACGTAGACCAGCGCACAAAAGGAGTGGAGTCAAAGGTCAACACTTCTTTGCAGTCCGCATTAGGTTTTTCAATAAATAAATAAATAAATACACACACACAAGTTCAAAACCAAATCAAACTGCCCGACGCAGTCCTCTGAGCGAAAACAAGTTCAAAGTTGAGAGCGATCAACTCGGCCTGTCAATAAATAGTCTTCAAATGACACATGTGCACCAGGAAGTCTGTAACTTGCAATTGTAGGATATAGAGCGATGGAGAGATGGATGGATGTGGTTCTGAAATGGCAACACCCCCCCCCCTCCCTGTCATGGCACTCTTCCATAGGTTGAAAGGCTTCCGGAGTGTCACATGGCGTACGACAGAATATGAAGCAGCAGTGGCTGGCCATCAAAACCGTTTCAGACGGCGCATGTTCAGTCAACGATAATTTACACAAGTGCTAGGTGTGATCTTATAGCGGCTAGTTCGAGGACAGAATCAAATCCTATAATGCTCTCTCTGCGGCTACACACGAGCTTCGCCAGACTGCCAGTTGGTAGAAGATAGACTCCTGGGGGTAGAGGAACAGCTCCTAGGACTGCATGTAACACATTCTCTCTCTGAAGACTCCGGGGGAGGGTTGGGGGAGGGGAGGGGGAGGGGAGGGGCGAATGCAACCATGTGCCCCCAGGAGGGTGACTGGATTTGGAGAGTGTCTGTCGTAAGAGGGCGGTGGCATTTCAAAGGGGCATCTACTCAGGTCCTACTGTTTCACACAAATACTCAGCCGAGAAGGCGGAGCGCTTCAAACATCTCGCCTCTGCACGACTACCGGGACCACGAGGTCACATTGTGGCGTGACGTGAACAACTGTAAACTAAACTTGATTTTGAATTGGAGGGGGTGGGACGGGGGGTTGGGCATGCGGACTCCCACATCCCACCTCCCAGAAATCCTCAAAAAGTGGCACACGGAGAGGGCTGGTTCATGTTGTCACGGCGATCATGCCTCTGCAGGAAGGTTAATGTGTGTTTGTTTTGGAAGTGGGGTTAATCAAAGTAGGTAGGGCTGAGCTTGAGGAGATCAGGTTAGCCTGCCTGGACTATCTGCACTCTGATTCACATTCACTACCTGCAACCACAGGTGCTCTGCACAGATGTTAAAATAATACCAGCTAATTCTTACACATGCCAATACAATTACAAATGCAAACATATCTATTTGCCTTGGGTTAAAAATAAATGGATTTTTTTGTTTTTTTTGTTATTTCTTTGTCATTTTTTCTGTGTGTGTGTCCTAGTGTGTGTTGTCCTATACTGATGTCAAAAGCTGTGGTGGAGGTGTTTCAAAATGGGCCTCTGCTCTGCTGCAGTTTGGTGTGTTTCATCCTGAATGTCTTAGACACAATTCCCTCTCTGAGATGGGCAACTCGTCCTGGCTTTGTGGTGGACCTGTAGCAGCTAGCCCGACAGCAAAGAAAAATTGACACAGTTTCTGAATTTTCGTTTTCATTTGAAACAGCATTAATATTGAGACCTGCACACAAGCCACTAATTAAAATCGACAACCGAAAACAAAACTGGAATGAGAACTAATGTTTTAGTTTCATTTAAAGGCCAAAGCTCAACATAATATCTAGTGTATGTATGTACAGCATGGTCCCTTTTGAACCCCCGCAAAATTGCAAAAACTAAAACCCTAAGAATCCATCCGAGCCTCCCATTTTCGTGGGACAGTTCTTAGTACACCTGCACTAAAAAATGTGTTTTGTTGATCAGGCTAAAGGTCCTCAGGATGCGGGCGGTGCTTGCAGACAGTCCTCGTGATGGTGCTGGTGTGTCATCGAAAGCACAGCTGTGTCCACTCCGCTTGAAACCATCATCGTACCTGGGGCGCGATAACTCTCTCTCTCTCGCTCTCTAGTCCAAAACCTTCACGGTGAAAGGCCTCACAGTAAGCTTCGTCCTCAGTACCAACGTCATCTTCGTTTTTTTTCCTTCATTTCAAATATCAGCTTCATAAAAATAATACTTAAAAAAATAATATTTAAAAAAGAGAGCAACAGCAAAAAAGATTAGCATGACAAGAAGCGGTGTAAGCGTGCAGCTCTGACGCAGAAAATCTACATAGCGGTTCCTTTTGTCTTAAGTCTTCTTTTTAAAGATAGTTTTTTTTCTTGTTTTACTGGTAAGACACAAAAATGGAAAGGAGGTGTTCTGGTGGAAGGGGCCCATGGATTGAGAGTGATCTCTATCTCTCGATCATTCCTCTCCTTCGGGTACCTCTCATTCTATCCCTCTCTTCTACACCTCTCTTCTCCTCCTTCAACATCACTCTTTCTCTCATGGTATTGTGAAAGACAGCACAAGCAGATAGTGAACCTCCTGCTGGCCTCAAGAGAGAGAAAAAAAAAAAAAAAAAAAAAACACCAGATGTTGGAACACCAAAGTTAGGACTCAAGAGTTCCACGGAGTTCACGTGTGTGTGTGTGTATTATTGTTGTTGGCATTTCCCATTATTTCAGTAGACGTTAATGTGTTTGAGTGTGTGATGCCTATCCCTGTGTCTATCCGGTGGTCGAAATGAAAATCTAGACTCAGAAACGCAATGTCACATGTTTTATACACACATCATCCCTTTATCGCACGTCTGTCGAGGCCTTCGTTTCTCCCGCTCCTCATCGCCTCGTCTTCCGTCTCGTCATTTCTGAGCACGCTTTCATCAGTCCATGCAAGACCTTCGCTTTTCTCGCATTCCCTTTTTTTTTTCACTGCCCCCTAGGGTCCTGGATGAAGTTCAGTTTAATTTCGTCTTGTCGGTTTTTTTTATTTTCTTTCAACTGAAGGAGAAGGAGTTTTGGTGATGCGGTGGTGTGCTGCCTCCCGGCACTCCGGCGCCCCCGGTGGCTACTCGATGACCATGCAGCGGGGCAGGTGCTGGGAGTAGTACTTGAAGAGCTCGGCCGTGGCTCCAGGACAGTTGGTCAGCTCCAGCTCCTCCAGGTCCTGCAGCTGGATGAGGCCTGAGAGGCCGTTGGTGGTCAGCAGAGGGCACCCTAAGCCAGGTGAACGGTGGGAGAAGGAAGGGACATGTGTGGGTGAGTGAGTGAGTGAGTGAACGCAACAAGAATAATCAGGCACTGACACAATATACAGCCTACACACTCAGAGCAATGTTAAACATCAGACCAGATTAGACAGCATAAAAACGGAGATATATGCACAAACAATTTTGCATATCCTTGGGTTATTGTTACGGTTTCAGCAATAGTTTTGAATAGCTCACTTTTCGTGGGGTGGTCCGACCAGAACCACAGAAGTGCACAGTGCATAGCCTAGGCAGCTAACTGGAATGACAGATGACAATTCATCTGAAGATGGTACCAGTACTAGTTGCTTAAAAAAAACAGGCTTCAAAAAGTGGCAAACTGTTGCAGACGGTCTCTTTAATGACCTCCATACGATTAGCTTTGGATGGCCCATCCATGGAGTAACCCAGACCATCTGAGGACGTACATCAAGATGGCTAACTATGTGAGAACTTTTAAATGCTGTGGAACTATTGATATGGAATTTTCTGAATTTCAATTCTTCCATTTTCAAAGTGTCAAGTTGGTGATTTACCCTTTTACAGTGATTGATTACAGTTATTTACAGTGATTGATTTAGCCATATTCTATTCTTTTTTCAGGCAAGAGTTTTTGCATTACAAGTTCTCAGTGAAGCTGAAATCTTTCACTCAGAAACGGCAAAGGATAACCAGTTGATTTCATGAATTTCAACATCAAGATTTATACTGCTTGAAAATGAACCAGCAGTTACATTTTTATACTCTGCTCCCTGCAAACCACAGATACTTTGGCAAGGCCTTTGTCAAGATCCTAAATAAGCCAGCTGTTGATGTCTGTTCAATATAGCAGATCCCATATACCTATATGAACTTGTTACTCCTCTAGAACATTCTCTGAATAGATAGAAGGCAACAACGCTTTACATCTGATCTAAAGCAGCTTTGACTCATAGAGGATGCTGGCTACTCTCTTCCTCAGTTTACTCAACACTGGTCAGCCCAGCCCCAGCCCTATAAATCAGAGCGCCTAACAAACAGTCTCTTGCCAAAGTTTTATATTAGAATGCGGTAGTGATGCTGCCGTGGGTCCAGCGGGAGAAAAGTTATGAGAGGATGATTGGCATACCGGCTAGGGAGAGCAACCTCAGGCTCCCATACCAAAGAGATGTTGTAAGCCAAAGTCCTGACCTACACACACCATAGAGAGAGAGAGAGAGAGAGGAGAGAGAGAGAAGAGAGAGAGAGAGAGAGAGAGAGAGAAGCATTAGGTGAAAGGCAAAAATAGAGATTGCAAGACTCACACGTTATAATATACATAAAATACATTACATACATACATGTCAGACCAGACAGACAGACAGTCAGACAGACCAGACAATCAGCTAATAGATAGATAGATTAGATAGACAGACAGACAGAGACAGACCAGACCATCCCAACGACAGATCAGTTAAACCAGAAGACAGACAGACACAAGACCAGAAGACAGACCATGACAGACAGACAGACCAGATAGATCAGATCGATAGATAGATAGCATAGATAGACAGACAGACAGACTACATGACAGCATAGTTAACAGACCAGACAGACACAGACAGACAGCACAGAACAGACAGGACAGACAGTACATGACAGGGACAGGAACAGACAGACAGACCAGACAGACAGACAGACCAGACAGACAGATAGATAGATAGATAGATAGATAGATTGACAGACAGACTGCAAGGGTGAAAGGGTAAAATGGATAGACAGATGAGAATATGGTTGTCTAATATGTAGAAGAGGGAGATTTAGGGCCCAGTGTACCTGACAGCACCAGCGCAGGTAAAGGCTCCGAAGAGAAGACATGGTGGACAAGTAGCCCAGTCCAGTGTCAGTGATCCGCACACACCTGAGTATAGAAACACACACACACGCACACACACACAGACACACACACGCACACACACATATATAAAATCATTTTTATTGCTTGTATTATCCTTTATTATTTATCTTTCATTATCTAACCGGTAGCTACCAATCTTTTATTGTTGTCTTTTTCAATCTGTCTCTAAATCCTTTGTTTTTGTCAGTCACTTGTAAAGCACTTTGAATTGCTATTTAAAAGCTGTTATACAGTAAAAAAAAGTTTGTCTGATTGATCAATTGATTGAACTTCAACTCCAGTTCAGCTTTCGGGAATCAAGGCTTTTGGTCGACACTGGGCCCACTTAATCCGAACACTGCAAGGGCTGCAGATTAATATCAACACATTCGCTTTGGCAGGTTTAACAGTTTGCTTTCTAAGTTAACCAAATCAGCGTCCATGTACTCTCCAAGAACGTTTGTTGAAAGTATGCCTAAAGTTAAATATAATCATAAACCCAATGACCTTTGCTGAAAGTGTCAGGTTTTGTTTAGCTTATATAACAACTTTTATCCCATCAAAAGCTGACATGACAAAGGACAAGGGCTAAAGGTTCATTAAAGGCTGCCCTTTATTTTGTTCAAGTGGTTGATTTAAATCTTCTGCTTCTGGGGTAGAGCCCTTGAAGTCCCCCTTTTCCAGAACCTTTTATTCTTTTTGTCTGTTGTCAGAAATATTGATTTCCAATGAAAACCTTTCCACAGTTTTAAAGTGAATACTATGTTCACCTAGAGCAACAGTATGGTACCAAAAAACATCACACTTTTGCACCATCCTCATCAGGCTTACTGGGATATGTACTATCAATACAACCATTCAGAAACAGAACGGAGCCTTGATTGGGTTTACCAACATCGCCATTTGTTTTTAGTTATACACAGGAAAAGATGTTAAATTCCTTGTGCTATTGGTTGGGGACTTCCCACAGTGGCCAATCACTGTCACATGCTCATACAATTATTCATACCCAACAACCTAACCTAACCAATATAACAATTGCAAATACAAATATAATAATGAGGTCAACAGAGAAAAACAATTCTAACTTAATTTCCCTCAGAACAGATTTTGCAATTTTTCAAAAATAAAAACATATTTTCTCTTCCTCAACTAGAACATGAAAATGAATCCACAGTGTATGTTAAACTCTCAGTGTGGCTCTACATAAATGACATCAGTGCAGCATCAAGCTAATTCCACAGTGCTGTATTGTTGGTGACTGAGGTGTGTATGTCACAGAATGTACCTTTTCAGGTAGGGGGTGTCCACCTGGCCAAATCTTAGCTTTTCATCAAAAGAGCGCAACACACCACAAAGACCCTCTTACCACCTACAGTTTCTCACAATCGCACCATTATGTTGTGTGTTATTTACAGTGAGCCACATAAAAATCACTGATGATTCTGTTGGTGACTAAGGTGCGTATGTCAGGTAAGTGTTGTGTACCTGGCCAAATCTGAGCTTTTCATCAAAGGAGCGCAACACCACCACCTATAGTTTCTCACATGTTATGGTGTTTGTTATTTATGGTGAGCCATGTGAAAATCACTGATGGTTCTGCCCTCTCCAAATATAGCGAACTTGTTTCCCTCCTACACCTTCCGCCGTCCCACTCACCGGTCCAGCACGAGCTCCTCCAGCTTGTGCAGGTCGCAGGCGATGTACTCCAGCGCCATGTCGGTGATGCGGGGGCACCAGCTCAGGTCCAGGCTGCGGAGCTTGCGCAGGTTCTCGGCCACCAGCTCCACGCCGTCGTCCGTGATCTTGGAGCAGCCGGACAGGCTGAGTGAGGTGAGGTTGGGTAGGCTGTGCACCATGTTCACCACGCCGTGGTTGGTGATCTCCCAGCAGGAGTGTAGCCGCAGCGTGTGGGTGGTGTATCCCTGAGGAGCGCCAAACCAGACAGAACGGCTTCAGTGGTCTGGACTGGGCTAGTGCTCACTTACTCCTCACTAGAACAGCAAGGTTTAGTTCTCACTTACTCCTCACTAGAACAGCAAGGGCTAGAATGAGATTGTGCTCACTTACTCCTCAAGAGAAAGGTACTCCATTCCAGAGATCATATATTTTGGTTAAAGGTAGAGTCTGTGATTTGATTGCACAAAAGCTTGTTGATATTTGAGCTCAATAGCCAATCAAATGACACCTGATGGAGATAATTTGCAAACACTGTTAATTACTTAAGAATGTATGAATCATGTGCTTATGAAAGCAGAAACATGGCTTTTCTGTGTTTCTGCGTGTGTGTAACTTAGAATATTAGGTGCCACTTAGTCTGCATATGTACAAGAGCATGTTTAGACCAGAAGTGATAAGAAGGGTCGAACTGTGCTTCTTCCGACCTCGCAAAACTTCCATCCTTGCCTCGGACATCAGAAATCCACCACGTGGTTTTCCCTGCTGAATGCTCAACTTCTGTCTATATAAACCTTGTGCGATGTGTTTATCATTGCTTCACTTTCAGCCTTGTGCTGGGAGTGAGCCCGATTGCAATTGTTGTTGTCTAATAAATATACTTATATGCAGCTCCGGAGTCCTGAGGTAACTAGGGTGAATTTCACCTAACATATTGGGGGCTCGTCCGGGATTCCAACAACCTCATCGACTCTCCACGCTGGGCTAATCATCAGGACCTGAATCGTACGGAGGAGTCACAGATATTTCCCTAACAAATTTTAGTCCCCTGGGCGCAGTCACCTTCCTTAAGCCTGTAGAGAGCTAGTGTCTCTCCAAGCCCGAAGCGCGTTCGGTGGAAGAAGACGAGAAGGCCTCTGAAGGAAGGGTATAGAAGGAAGGGTGGCCTCTGGGCGGGAAACATAGCTAGGGAAAATATTTCTATGAGACTCCGTTTTTCTAAAGACCTCAACTTGAATTGGAAGGAGGCCAGGGCCTGCCAGCGAGGAGAGCCGAGAGTGAAGGAATTGAATTAGACTATAGGGGTTGGACTCCGAGCTGTTTGTGAGTATATTGTTTGTTTGTTGTGTGTGCACGCTAGTATAGTTTTTTGGGGTTGAGACTAACTTTTGTTAATTTTAACTTGCACTATTTTTATATTTCTCTGTAAAACTGTTTTAGGGTACCATGGCACTGTCGGAAACCATATTGTGGCTTCAATATATCACATGTTATTCTCAGAGATATTTCCCTAACGAATGTTCTAGTCCCCTGGGCAGTCACCTTCCTTAAGCCTGTAAAGAGAGCTAGTGTCTCTCCCGAAGCCCTGAAGCGCGTTCGGTGGAAGAAGACGAGAAGGCCTCTGAAGGAAGGGTATAGAAGGAAGGGTGGCCTCTGGGCGGGGAAACATAGCTAGGGAAAATATTTAACAGGGTAAGGCGGAATCTATGAAGCAGCACTATGGTTCCGACTGAGCTTAAGACCAGCAGAAGGGTTTTTTACTTATTATTTTATTCCTTTATCATGATTTTAGTAATCCAAGAAGCCTATCGGAACATCAGGTTCTGATACGATGTTGATCATTTTTTTACTCCATGTATTGCTTTTGCTGCTTGCTTTTATGGATTTTATGTAAAGCACTTTGAAGAATTAGATCTCACAATACTAAAATATGCTGCAATATTGAGCCATGGTGAAAACATGCCTCAATAAGTGGGGATAGAACCTGTGAGGCTGAAACCAAGGTTGGGCCAGGAGATTGGGTCCTAATCAACAGCCTCAAAAGAAAACACTGCCATTTGCCCAAGTGGGACAGACCATACAAAGTGCTACTGTCAACATCTACCACAGTCAAAATAGCGGAGAGAGCCACCTGGATACATCTAACACATTGTAAACGAGTAAGCCTTCCTTAGAAAGAGACAGAGGATAGGAGCTGTCTTCCTCTACAGTTTTCCAAGGCCGGAACACTGTGACAGAAGTCCAGCTACAAAGGGGATTCTTTGCGTTAGGCAATTTTTCGTCTCAAACCTGGTGAAGAAAACACTGTCCAGTGGGGTAAAAGAGCCTAGTGGATACTGGGAGGGCGGGGCGTCCTATCTCTGTGAAGTCATGGGGAGTTACAAGGGAAAAATGAAACAATGTGTGGAACTTTTGATAATAACTGTACTGCTCTACATTTTGGTACTGTTAACATTTGATCACAACAGGCACCGGTCTTGGTCAAATATCCGCAATGGGGCCTGGCCAAAGATCATCCGTGATGGGGGAACCAGACTGCCCAAACACACTTTCCACAAAGAGACTGTTTACATTTTCCGTCCCAGTAATATTCAAGCCGATGTGTTCTGCAGAATGCCTGATGGGGAACAGGGCCTTCAAGGACACAGCAAAGAGGCCTTGTTTTGAATGTTTTCTCTGACAGCCTAGGCGAGCTAAAGACACACACCACCAGTCGACTACCAACTATGTTGGCCTACAAATGCAAAGTATCAAATGTGTGATGAGAAATATGATGACATTTTAAATTATGAACTTATGATGATATGGAGTTGATGCTTAGTAATGATCTCTGTTCCGAAAATCCATGTGATGAAGCTCAGATGATGATTTTGAGGTATCCATTTGAAATTGATAATTGAAGAATTAAGAAAGATGATTTTGATTTTGATTGTGATTTTGAATTATCCATTGAAACGGATAAAAGGAGGGATTGATGGAGATAATTTGCAAACACTGTTAATTACTTAAGAATGTATGAATCATGTGCCTTATGAAAGCAGAAACATGGCTTTTCTGCGTTTCTGCGTGTGTGTAACTTAGAATATTAGATGCCACTTAGTCTGCATATGTACAAGAGCATGTTTAGACCAGAAGTGATAAGAAGGGTCGAACTGTGCTTCTTCCGACCTTGCAAAACTTCCATCCTTGCCTCGGACATCAGAAATCCACCACGTGGTTTTCCCTGCTGAAATGCTCAACTTCTGTCTATATAAACCTTGTGCGATGTCTTTATCATTGCTCCACTTTCAGCCTTGTTGCTGGGAGTGAGCCGATTGCAATTGTTGTCTGTCTAATAAATATACTTATATGCAGCTCCGGAGTCCTGAGGTAACTAGGGTGGAATTTTCACCTAACACATCCCTCTCTTCATGCTCCAGAAACACTGTGTTGCTTATGACTTTTCATGATCCAAGCTACTTGTTTGTTTCCCATTACAGATCCAGAAACTGCGTTTAAACACCGGAGTTTTTCTGAGCACAAACACTGAACACAGAGCTAGAGGATCGTGAGGAGCAATTTGCTGAATTTGATTAGATTAGAATCACTGACTCCACCTTTAATGGTGCAACACTAAACACCAGGAAGGGGGGGGGGTGGGCCGGGGGCGGGGGCAAGAACTTGTTAAAGAGCGTAACAGGTTTGTATTGGGCCATCTACACCAGTATAGGACCCAGATTGTACCTGCTTGGCGGTGAAGTAGGCCCATGGCCGTGTCCGTGACGTGGTAGGCCTGCAGGCTCAGCTCGGACAGGTTGGGCAGCAGCTGGGAGATGGCGGCGATGGCGTCGTCTGCCACGTTGATGCAGTCGCTGACGCTGAGCGAGGTAGCCGCGCGTTCAGGCTCGACCACAGGCCCGCCTCGGTGAAGTCGTTGCAGCCCGACAGCTCCAGGTGGCATCAGGCCCTGCATCTGTTCCAGCATCACCTGTGGACAACAAGCACAAGTCCCATAATGCATCACACAGGTACAGGTACAGGTACAGGTAAAGGTATATTCAACTACACTATGCTATGTCAAAGTGACAATATTTACTTACCTTATGTATTACATAAGATAATACAATGCTGATAATATATCTAATCTACAATGTGTGTGTATGAGAGTACAGAAGAGTTGGTTAGAGTGATAGAGATATAAATTACTGGGGGTGGGGGCAGTGAGAAAAAACCTGCAAGGCACAAGCCACAGCTCTTAGAATTCATTATTTATTCAATATTTATGGGGATTTTAACCTGGGATACTGTCACACATCGCATATGTTGCCTCCAACATACCAAGACATCGTTACTGACTGATGGTAACACACTCGTCAACGTGACAGTTGGTGACACTTAACAGTCCATATCAAGATATTTTGATTATGGTTCTACCTTCCTTAAAAAGCTAGTAACACAATCTCGATTCTTATTCACAAAGCCCATTTCAAGAAGCAACCAGGCACTTGAAAAGGCACTGTTCCATAGGCCGCTTTAGATAGAGGAGTGTACATGCCAAACTTTAAGAATGTCGAGATTGTATACTTCTTAGGAAATCAGTGGTAGAATGCTGGCACTGTCTGAATACACCTAATTCAGAACCACAGCCTGTGCCTGAGAGCAGTGAGACAGCCTGACACTACATCTACTAGGTCATGTCAGTCGAAAGGCGTTGATAGTTTGTGAGTAGGGGGGATACTGAATTAGAGTGGCATTCAGGCACTACAGTCGAAAGACTGAGCATGACCAGGGAGTGTAGTGTACTGGAATGCCACCTAATTCAGTATCCCACTCACAGAACCACAGCCTTTTTGACTGGACGGTGATGTAAAACTGAGAGCAGACCCATCTCAACGTGGAGGCTTCTTCACCACCACTGGCTGTCAACATTATATATAATCTATTACAAAATTTTATACTATATTTGGTGTGTGTGATGGATTCCCGTTGCCCTGCTGCACCTCTGCCTTTTCAACATTATATCATAATCTATTACAAGCTTTACACTATATTTTGTGTGTGTGTTGCTCCTGTTTGTTGCACAGCTGCTTTCCAACATTATATCATATTTTATTACAACATTTATTACTATATTTTGTGTGTGTGATGGTCCTGAAGTCGTAGCCTCACCAGAAATACATGCTCTTAATAACACAAACACTTGACCTGACCACAGTGTGCTCACGTCATAACCTACCAGATCATTTGAGATATAAACACACTCAACACCTTCAAACGGGTAGCGCACACGCACACACACACACACACACACACACACACACACACACACACACACACACACACACACACACACACACACACGGCGCACACACTCATTTGTATTAACACACCAACACCCTCATATGAACACTTACACACTATAATACACACACTAATACACACACAGAGAGAACGCTAAACACTGTTTCCATCTCGTCTTGTTCTCTTCTCTTCTCAGAGCATTCAAAATCTCCACCTCAAATGTCAACAATTGCACAAACCTACCCATTTTGCTCTCAACCCTTAACATCTAGCTCAGGAAATGACTCTTCTGTCTCAAGCCATCATCCACGATGGAACAGCAACATGGGGTTGATTTGCTGAGGCATTGCATAACATCAGCATGATTTCAGAGACTGAGAGAAATCCTGGTGCAGGCACACAGTTCTGCTTCAGATGTTTGACTACACAGCAGAGGAGGAAGAATAAGTAGCTTTTGCAGAAAGACTGGAGACAATGTAACAGTGATCAGATTATTTGCACTTGACATGTCCTGTTGGTAGGACACAGTGTGCTTTAAGAAAAATGTGCTCCCTAGGTTCTGTTGACCTACCTTGCCTTTTCAGTAATAGCACAAATCCTGTCATACTTCTGGTTTATACCATTGTACAGATAATTTGAATATGTTTTCATTTATATGATGATCTACATCATTTTATTTCCCTAATGTGCTTTTGCAAAAAAAAATCTCAACCTGAGAGGTCTTGCTACAGGACTGTGGAGTGTTGCACATTTGACATGTTTGACAACATCTGAAACCTATGATTCATGACTCATTCACAGAATAAAAGCAGGCATTTCTTTAGTTTTTTTCTTTCAACTGTAAACAGCAGATTAAGACATACTGTTTCAGCAAAAGTCAGAAACTGTACATAGCAGATTAAGAACATTTCTGTTTGATATATCTCTGTCAGTTTTGGGTAATGTTGACCTCACTGCTATTCAGCGGAAAAGCAGATCTTTTTCTGTTTCCTCATTAAGAACCCTTGCCAAGAGATATCTGGGAGTCTGAGGCTCCCTGGGTTGATTATACAACTATGTCTAATTACATAAAAGAACTTCATTAGAGGTCTGCTGTGGCAGGGTATTTTCACTGCAATCCTAAAAAACACTGATTCTGCCATTTAAAATGTGAGCAGGCTGGGAGACAAAAGATGGAATCTCATAACAGCCTCCCAAGAATTCTGATTCTGACCTACATCACATGATCGTCTGAAACTGCCAATCACATGAGGTCACAAGACGCCACAGACTCTAGTTAATGAGACTGATGGAAAAAAGAAAAGGTTCAGTCACTTAGCAACAGCAAGCCATTAGGGTTCATTAAGTGCAGGGTCGTAACACTTCCTGATTGTGGGAGCAGTTGGCACAGTACTGTACTGTTTGGCCTGCAGACAGTGTCCGACAACAGGGACAATCGGACAACAGGCTAACAGAATAAATAAGCAGGGATGGCCCGGGTTTGTGAAACACACTGGCCGGATCGGTCTGTGGTCACAGCTGAAAACAAACATTCCGGAAAACAAACAGCCCTTGTAACCAACGGGGGCGACATTCAACAGCCATTGCTCTCAGTCTCACTGGTAATCTTCTACTGTTGACCTGAGTCACGTGTGCCAGAAGCGACCCACTAAGGAGGAGAACTGTCCTCACAAAATCCATACATTTATAGAACTGTGCACTTTTGTGTATCTTCAGCATGAAGAAAACACACACACACACACACACAAACACACACAGACACACACACATACACTCATCATCTCTTAACAATTCCGGCATTCTCCATGGCAACACAAGCTCTTTCCTAGAATAGCGACTGCACAGAGGCATGTACACACATTCCTCACAGTGACAGAATGTCTCCTTTTCGTGTTTGTTACAGATAGGACTATAGCACAGTGAAAGCGACATTGGATCAACCGCAGAAATGCCAAAATTATACTCATACTCATCATTTATTAGTTGAATGAGTGCCATAGATTTCAAACCACAGAGTTGGCTGGACCTTACTAGGGGACAAAAGTCCTAGTCTTGCTTTCCTAATCTTAGTCAGAAGCATTACATATGTAAGAACGAAGGAAATCATTATTAGTATATATTATATATTATTATAATATATTGATTAGTATAGTTTTCTGTCTGAGAGGTATTTCACATGAAGCATGGGATACGCTGGCAGTGTATGCTTTGCAAACAGTCTTGAAACCTTGAAACCTATGACTATAATGATATGCCTTACAGAATGTAATACAGACTAATGTACTACTAAACAACTAATATTACTAATATATAACATTTGGGCTATTTGGCCGTATGGTTACATATAAACACTGACATGGAGTGTTCAGCATTAGCAAATGCCGTCATGGATACAAATAAAACCTCAAACTGCAAGTGGACCTTTGTGGACCTTAATAGAATATTCAGATTCAGAAACATTCCCTTAATGTTTGCCAAACAAACACATTTTCAGTGTGACTGTGTAACACTCTCTGAGGTTTCAGCTATATTTCTAAGGGCCTTTCCGTCAATTTGATGTCAGTAGTGAGAGCCTCCATTCCAGCCCCCCCCCCACCATACATTGTTTGGCTACTGACAACCGCATGAACCTACTTATGAGTGAGCTGGGTGGAGGACGTGAAACTGAAAATTAAAATGAGGCTACTGGAATGAGAACATTCTGGATGCCAGACTTACAACAACACAGTGGAAAACATTCCTGCATTTGTAATGTATATGTAATGTGTACAATGCCATCAAACTGGCCCTGCTAGGGACACAGAAGACAACATACAGTTGTCATATTATAGTACCTAATTGGTCTGATTTTACTACATTTCATAGTAAGCACTCTTTAACTAATGAAAGCATTTCTGACCATAAATATTACTTGTGTGTGCTCTGGATGAATTATCAAGCAAAAAAAAAAAAAATCCTAGTGACAGTTGAATGTTGTGGTTACCTCGAGTCCTGCGTCTGTGATGGTTGACCTCTTCAGGCTGACTGACTTGACCCCTTTCTTCGACAGGGGATAGTTGTCAATGAACTCACAAATGTCCAAGTCGGAGACGCCCACCAAACAAAAGGACTGGAAGCCCCGCAACGCGAACGCCTGCAAGCTGACAAACTCCTTCTCCCCGTTTGGCAGGAGGGCGTACAGTTCCTTAGCGTGTAAGATGGGGGTCACCCCTTCCCAGAACTTGGGCTGGTAGAGCACTTTCCGCCATGTCTTGCACACCTGGGCCAGGATGCACTTCTCCGCCGTGGTGAAGTACCACAGTAGCCTGTTCAGTACCTTCTCATCAAGGACCAGCTGCCTCTCCATCAGGGGCTTGGGGAACTGCCTTAGCGGGGGCTTCATGGCCGTCAGGGGGCTAGTGTCCAGGTCGGGCCCCAGCAGCGAGGCAGCCGTGGGCAAGGGCTCCAGGTGGTACGGTAGGCTCGGCGGAGGCAGAATGGTGGGTACCGAGGAGGACTGGCACAGGCGGTTCTTGGCAGCTGGGGTCCCTTTGGTGATGCTGGCAGAGCCCAGGCCATTGGGCTGGGGAGGCAGCTTGACCATGCCGTTCCGCGTTACGCAAGGAGACTTGAGGTCACTGGGGGTGGACATGTTCAGCATTGGGAGCCTGTCAGGTGGGGGGGTCACAGAGAGAATGAGCTTCAGGTCAAGGGTCAAGTCATGGTACACCTAAGTATCCATGATAACAGCAAAACAGAAACTGCAATCTGCTTCACATGAACAAACTAAGTATACCAATCACACAGCATTCTCATCCAGCCGGTCAAAGCTGGATCACATATAATTGGTTTGTATTCAACAGAAAACAGCTTTTCATATAGAATTGGTATATATTCAACGGAATTGTTCTATATTTCATCCTTACCGACAAAGAATTTGTCTATTGCCTGAAATGTAGCAAATTTTAAATAAAGGAGCTCCAAGACAACATTTTGAAACTCCTTTGAACTATCAGTTTGTCTTCTGAATAACAATTATATATTTAGCAGACTAATAATCGTTCTATGTTATCTCACAGGCACAGATAACAAGATTGAGGTTATGTGTAGGGCTACGGCCTATGCTTGTGTAACCCCAGATAACATTGACAAAATGGAAAAGTAAAATGTTAAAAGCACTCCACGTTTGGCATCACTGTATTGTGCCAGCGGATCTATTAAAAATGTATATGCAATTATGTAACAGACTGTTAAAGGACTAGCAATGTAAGGGACAGTTTTTGGACCAAAAGAACATGCATTGGGAACTGTAAATAGCTGGATCTGTCTACAACGATATAATGATGCTGTTACCAATATAATACCTTACGAAAAACCGCTATCGAGACTTTAAAGACACTTGTTCTTAAATCCATGTATTAAGACGCATACACCAGCAGACAATGCATTTTTCGTTTTTGTTTAAACACATCACTTCAAGACTATCCCTTACTGGCTGTACACTGGATCTAATGATAGCCAACGATAGGATAAGCAAGCGAAATTACATAATGGTCCTACAGTAGCACTGGTCTAAATAAAAACATTTTCGTAATAGCAAAATATATTGAATTAAGGTTAAGATATAGCTAGATCGTTCAAATCTGATCCATCCATTGTATGCTGCATTACATAGCCTATGTCTATTCAAAATTACCCCGTGATGACAGAGGCAGTAGCCTACGAACAACGACATTGCTGAGAGCATCACATATTTTTAAATGAATTCCAGCTTTCAGAGGGAGACAAAAACACCGTCCCGCAAAGCAGCGGGTATTGTTATAAAAATAGATACAGTGTAGCCCCATAAACTGCCACCTTACGCGTCTAAAACAGGACTACTCTATGAGCGTTATAACCAAATCATCAGTGATGCTTCTTTCAAAATAACGACAAAAATCATAAAATCAATGTATAGTGAACATGTCGATGGGCTACCGAAGCGAAAATGCCAAGCAGCAGCAGGCTATAACCCAACAATAACCGATAGATGAATGGCAGATCCTCGAACCAGCACAACAGAGATGGTGTATCCGCATAGCACATTACCTTTTACCAAACCCGACGCTTGTCGTGTAGGCTAAATGTGGCTGATGCTCTATTCGCTCGATATCACCATTTATCTGCATCCACAAAGGTCGACTGTATGAATGATTTCGGAATAAACACCGTTGTGATTGTACAGGCTATACGAGAAACTGTCGTCTGTAGGCTAGCCTATAGTCTAGTTTATTGCGAAAAATGTCACCTCAGTTTATCGCAACAGCTGACAAACCCGATGCTTAGATATCCGTTTGTAATTACTGAGAAAATAGCCTAAACATAGATCGATATGACATCACCGAAACGCATAGCTCATCAGCACTATGCATTCTCATTCCCCCTTACTTTCATTCATGTGTAGGCTAGGCGCTGTTGGGGGCTGCCTCTGTTCTTGGGTGCACCTACACGCCTGAAACTGGGCGTCGAACGTAGAACCCATAGCTACAACCCACAGAACTGAATTGACCGTGGTTATCCAGTCACGGCGTCATATTTTCAGACAGATGTTCAGTTCCTGGTCTCCACGGTGCTGTATTCCCACTTAATACAGCAGCACTCCATATTAGGGCTTCCGTCTCACGTCCAATGACAATTCTCTCACACGTGTTTTTTTCCCCCTCCTCTCTGTGATCGCTCCTGTTCCCTGTCTGTTGTCTTACTTACAGGAATAACATCCGAGTCAAACGAGTGGAAAAACCATTTCTGTAAATGGAGAATTTACTGGTCCATTGTAATATCATGTTTCAGCGAGGACGGCGTCTGCCTCAAAGCACTTGTATTCAAAACGCCTCTATTGTTTTTGAACAACAGGAACCAAAAATACCAATGAGTCTCGAGATGCCGCCCTGTTTAAACTGAAAATATGAAGATATTCTTTACCATTTATGGCTGCTACAACCTTTCGAATCTTGACTAAAGCAACACCGTAGGCTATTTTATAACCACATATGTGAGTGTTGTGTAGCATACCAAAACCTACTAAGGCATTAACCATACGCATAGTAGCCAACTGAATTATATGTACTGACAATTGTGGTACAGAGTGATATAGTAAAATATATAGTGATCTGATATGGAGTTACCTGGGTTATTGCCAGGTCCACCTTAAAAAGTCTGTGCAGGTGTGCGTGCTCTGTACACCAAAGACACTGCTGGAAAATGTCAATGAGAGTGCTCTCTCTCTCTCTCCCTCTCTCTCTCAGCCTCAATTTCCTGAATAAGCCCTCGAGAGAGTCTATCACCACCAAACAAAACACTGCAAGCAAAGCAAGGATCCTCTTCACATAAAAAGCAGTAATGCAGTATGTTCGACTTGGTATCATAGATGGGTAAACCCAGGCAGACAGACTAGCAGGCAAAAAGATAGATAGCATACTAAGCTAAATGTGCAGCATATAACATTGCTGATTATAAACATACATGGATAGGTAGACACATAGATGTAATTTAATAAAATATTTGTATTTCCCGTTACCTTGTGTCTGTCATTAAACTTTAAATACAAGACTTTTGCAAATGGCAAACAATCTTTATGTAACACAAAATGGTAAACACCTTGTCATCTTGTCACCTTGTCAAAAAGCATGTTTGAGAAGAGATGGTAATAAAAAGGCACAAAGACAAGGAGCTGTCTTCCACACACAAAACAGAGGCAAAGCATTATGGGAAAACGATCAGAAACAAATCTATCAGATCATAGTATCTATCACAACAGCGTACTATTACCCTATAATAACTAATACAACTTTTGGAATATGCATCATAATCATATCCAGTACAAATCATTTTTTGAAAGCATCTTTTAATGTATCATAGAAGCATTCTGGTTTTAAAATCTAAACATATATTGTGGGATACTGCGCATTTTATGATATTTGTACTAAAAATCACAGTTCAGAAGCATGTCATTACAGCAAGACCGGACAGGCCAAATTTTCAGACACCTCAGTAAGAGAAACATATGCTGTAAGTAGGCTACTGACCTGACTTATCACCCTAACATGCAAATGCACAGGAGTACGCAAAGCAGCGTCTCTTCAGGTACACTCAGCATGTTGCATACAACACATCGGGTCAACACAAGCCTAATTCTAATCTAGCTGGCTCCCCCACTGTCTTCATAGAAGTTGTGCTGTCATCCAGTCCAATGACTCAACAAGATAAGACTCAACACTTCCTGGTTCTGTCTCCTTGCATAAGGAACTGCCATGGCTGTGTGAACACCCCACCACCCTCTCTCTCTCTCTCTCTCTCTCTCTCTCTCTCTCTCTCTCTCTCTCTCTTCACCTCTCCTTTCCTCTCCTCAGCGCTTTGAGGAGAAAGAGCAGGAAAGGGAGGAAGAGGAGGAGGAGGAGTGTTGCTCGTGAGAGTGGCTCTGGGTTGCTGGGACAGTGAGGCACAGCACTGCAACTTCAGCACCAGGGAGAGCTGCTGAGAACCAGGCCCACACATGTGGTGTGTACACTATGACAGGAGCCTGCTTTAAGCAAGTCACGAGCACACGAGCACATATATGTCTGCTATAGGCGCTCACAGAACCACAACAGGACCACAGGCCAGACAGAAGCTGATCAATATTTTATCATGATGCTTTAATGCCGTGATGTGATTTCTGGGCTTCACTGATACAGCGGCTCCTGGTGGTGGTAGGACAGAAATGTGGTGGTACGGACGGTAATGTGGTGACTAGATGGCGTTTCTGAATAGGAAAGGCACAGGGTTGTGTCAAGTGTGTTCAGGCAAAGTTTAGGAGTTAAGAGGAGAGTGTTTGTATATTCGTATGACATGAAAAAAAGAAGAGGTCTGAGTGGTTCTGACAAGAGAAAAATGTGTTCGCTTCTGTCTGGACAGATCTTGATGGATATTGCTCTTTCCTGGAGCTATGCCAGGCAGACACAGCCATGGCTTATAGCCAATCTACTATCCGTATGCCATCTTAATGTCATTCATTTGAGGTAAAAAAAAATATTACGCAGACTGCATTTAAAGTAGACGTAGCATTGCACTTTGCTCTCTGGGCCAGCTACATTTGACGTGTTTTGACAGAGAGGCTTATTTATACTGTCACCAGGTCCACTTCTGTGTGAGGTGGCAGAGGGGCGAGGATGCGTTCCTCACCCAATTTGACATGGGGTGATCTTCATTCAGTTTCTCACAGAAATATAAAACCTGTCACTTTTGAAAAAAAAAAAAAAAATTTAACAGCCGACGATTTTACACTCGTATATAATAGCACAAGATCACCGTGAGGCATGAGTGATACTTTCTGCAGTACATTGAGGTTAGTGACCACATATGTTATGGGGAACTGGACAGCTGTAGCATTGGCGTGGTGTCTTTGCCATTATACTGCAGTGTCCATAGTGCCAAGGGTGCTATGGACCATGCAATTCTGTGCATTGAGCGCACGCATGACATAAAATACTTTCTAAATTAAGCTCAGCCACATCACGGTCATCCGAACCCACATTCAGTCAAAGTCACCTCAGCGTCTGGGGGGGGGGGGGGGGGGTGGGTTCAGCCTCTCCAGAGCTGCCCAGATTAATCTGTGTGGTTAAAAGCAGTATAACATGGCAGAGTAGGACCCTGACATTCACCCTGCACCAGGGATGTTGCATAACCTATTGGGGGGGGGGGGGGGGGTTCTACCACCACCTCCCCTCCCCAAGGAAATGTGCTTCACCTAATTAAAGCTGTCAGTATATCTTATCACATTATAAGCGCTAGGAACAATGCATAGGCAACTGTAGTGTTGTCTGTGCAACACCCTCTGCAAGGAGTTTTTAACACTCACTGCTATGGTTTACCCTCTGCCTTATAACTAATAGCATCACCAAACTGTAACCCTCTGTGTCATCACAAAATTTGAACGTCTCCTTCCTCCCCCCCCCCTCCAAAGAACATATCATTGGACAAAAGCGTCTGCTAAATACATGAACCATAACCATAACCATAACCATTTCTGCTGAAATAATAAGTACTTGAAGTACTTAGGACTCATCCCTCCATAACCATAAATGTTCCTGCCCGGCGCTAGGTTGCCTCTATGAATGTTTTGGCATGGAGGGCTGGAGATGTCACGGAGGGGGGGGGGGTGAAACAAAACAGAGGCTGGGTACAGATAAACAGTATGGTAGAAAATATCTGGAAGCGGTTGGAGCACAGGACGCTGGGAGGGCATGGATGCCATCCAGATGGGGACATGGGGAGGGGAGAGGATGGGCTGAGCAGCAGGGGGGGGACAGGGCATGGAAAAAAGAACCTCTGCAATGATTGGGGGAGGGGGTGTCCTAAAATCTTGGAGCAAAAAATGTGTGGCTGCATTTGGTGCAATTGGTTTTAATTTGATTCCCACATTTTAAAAACATCAACTGCATCATGCCTCTTTGTAGAATAAAGGATGTGTGGTGTGTGTGTGTGTGTGTGTGTGTGTGTGTGTGTGTGTGGTGTGTGTGTGTGTGTGTGTGTGTGTAGTGAGGGGGGCAGGGCTGTGTTGGGGCCTGATAGTGGTTTAGTCAGAGGATAAAGACTCTCAGAAGACCTCTCTTCTGCAGTGTTCACTCCTGTGGAATAAAAATGAAAGCCTGTAAAAAAAAAAAAAATCAAACACAGGTGGCCTTTTGTCACCCACCAAACCTCTGGCTTGAGTTAGTCAAGCCACTGATTTATAGGAGGAGGAGGAGAAAGTGCAGACTGTTACTGTGTTGTTGTTTACTGTGTTGTTGTTTACTCAGATGTCCTCTGCCGAAGGATGGGATAAATCAGTGGCAAACCTCATAAAGAAACCCAGCGCTGGTGACAAATGCAGCACGGGTGCCGTGCCGTGTCGTACATCCCTGCTAGTCGTACAGTAACTGTTCTAACTGCAACTAGTGAAACCCAACGCCACTTCCTGTCACAGCATGACTCTCAGGGACACTAGCCATAGGCAGACTATGTATGTATGAAAGCAGTATGCAAGTAGACAAGGCGCTGTGAGCTGGGGTGTAGTCGCAGCAGGCCTCTGGACACGGATGTCCTTAACTGCCGCTCCGCTCTATCCTCTATTGGCTGTCTGTCTGTCTGGAGGGGTCGGCTATGACTATAGCTCTTCAGTGAAGTGCCTGCTAGTCTGTCAAAAAGGAAGGCACTGTGTTGTTTGGTGTGAAGTGTTTTTCATTGCAATGAATGTCATACTGTACTCGCGTTCTATCAATCCAGTGGCAAAGTAGTACATCTCTCAGTTTGAGTTGACTGAGCGTCTCTCCTCGCGGCAATGAAGGAATCGTTTCTGAGCTGACCAAATGTTTTGCTCTTTTGTTTTCGTATAGCGTTCCCCTCCTCACCAAGCTTCTCCCCAGACTCCGTGTCACCCTACCCCAGCGGCACAGTCACTCCCTCCATCTTTGCTCTAGACTGGAAAACCAATCGATTGTTGACCACACATTCGTCACCCTGAAGGGAACATGGTATTAATAACCCATATCTCAATAATGGGTCATTTAGGCATTTCAGCATGAGATGTGATGCATCAAACCACAGCCATGTTAGTGGCCCTCTGGCCTGATCAAAGGAAAATTAGTCTAAGGTACTTACATGGAGGGACTACAGCTCTCATGAATCCTTCTGAGGCCTGACTACAGCGCTCATGCATCCTTTTGAGGCCTGACTACAGCTCTCATGAATCCTTCTGAGGCCTGACTACAGCTCTCATGCATCCTTTTGAGGCCTGACTACAGCTCTCATGCATCCTTTTGAGGCCTGACTACAGCTCTTGTGCATCCTTTTCAGGCCTGACTATCTCGTACATCCTTTTGAGGCCTGACTATCTTATGCATCCTTTTCAGGCCTGACTATCTCATGCATTCTTCTGAAGCCTGACTACATCTCGTGTGCATTCTTTTTGAGGCCTGAACTGAACTGGATTCCTACAACAAGTTTGCCTTGCCTTCAGAAACAGAGTTCCAAATGCAAACACGTCCTTCTTATACTGCTCTTTTTCTGCGTGTGCTTCATTTGATAGGATTTTTTTCTATGGTCTAGTTAATCTTGGCTTCATTGCAACCTCCTGGCAATGAATTCAGAATCAGGATTTTTGTGCTGATTAGTGAGCACATACCTTGAAGTAACTGAAATACGTTAAATATCTGAATCAAATAATCAGCGTATCAATATCATTTAAGTCCCAAAATATGGAAAGTTAATAAAGCTAAGCTTTTAGTGCTAGTATTTTGTCAGATCTTAGACAGCCATTTGCCTGGACCACATTTACTTTTTAGGCACTGCACTGTTTATCCATACCTGTAGACCTGTACCCCCACCACTGGGATCAACTAAGGGATGAATATTAATGATTCCAATCAGTCCCTTAACCTAAGGTGTTAACCCACTGGCTAAATCCACAGATCCTACAGGAGGACCAGAGTACTGGACACACAGTAGTACAGAGAGATCGAATAAAGCGCGATATGGTACTACTCAAAAAGTCGAGGTAAACATGTCAGTAGACAAAAGAGATGGCCTATTTCAAAAACAAATTCCCTTCATCTCAGGCTTCTCATTCATACGGTACGATGGGGGTTTTTAGCGGATAAATCTAGAGAGGTTCCCTTTGGCCCCAGCTTTTTATCCAAATCCCCCCTCCCCTCTAGGTAGTTCCACTCATTTCTCTCATTAGAGTCACCATCACAAGCCACCATTGCACTTTCACAAAATAGGCTGCAGATAGGGAATGGGCATTGACCTGAAAAAACCAGGGGCAGGCTTGGGCATTTTTATTTTTACATATTGTGACACACATCCTACTTTTTTGTCTACGTAGAAACAAAGCCACACATAAAAAGCATCCTACATAAAGATTATTTTTGTGTGTTGTGTGAGTGTGTATGCGCCTGAAATACGCATTCATCCAGCCATCACACACATGTCACGTTAGCTCCAACAAGGCTTCCATCTCCCATCAGTGAGAGCGCCTGTACCAGTGGAAAGGCCTGAACTGCATTAATTAAAATGTTTCTGGAGGTCTTGGCAGGGCTGCATGGCATACTGGTGCCCAGAGGAAAGGCAGTGTAGGATTGGCTTTGCAAAGCCTCTATCTCTCTCTCTCTCTCTCTCTCTCCCTCTCTCTCTCTCTCTCTCTCTCTCTCTCTCTTTCTCTCTCTCTCTTTCTCTCTCTCTCTCCCCCTCTGCCACTTTGCAATCCCCTTTATCCCGCCTACAGGGCAGGCCTACTTACCCGCGTTTGCTGGATTTACTGACGAAACACGGCCCCTTGAAACAACTAATAGCGAGGAGGGAGAGCAGATAGATGGACGTGACGAGTACTGTCGAAAGACAGATGCGCAGTGTGTCACACAACCAGCTTGTGCTGATGGTGGAGTGGTGAAAGTGAGGCGTGATGAGGGGTGTAGAGAGAAAATGAGAGGGGCGGGGGGTCCTTGGAGTGGACAGGACTTGGCAATGAACTCTTAGAAAGGATTTACACTTTCAAAGCATTCCCAAAATCTAGCCTTATTCTCGGAGAGGGAAAGTGGCTTAAGCGAACTTCTGAGACTCACTGGCATTTGAAGTTTAAGAGAGGAGAAATCTGGAAGTTAGATGAAGTTTTCTGGAAACTGCTGGGAAGTGGAATGTAATTTTTTTCTGTTAAGTTTCTTCCACCAGGATGTGGGTCAGAGCTGTCAAAGGCACACTAACATAACATCAGAAGGTTCTACAGTCTATAGTGCCAAAGGTGGTGAGATCAAGGGAGAGAGGGAAGCCCCTCAGCTCGAGTTCATATTTGTCTCTGGTGGTTGGAGCCATCATCTTCATCGTATCTCTGAGGAGACGCTCACAACAAAGCAGATAAATAAACCATGAGGGAAACGCTAAAACAGCGGGGAAGTGTCAGAGCTGCCTCTGAATTAGTCTGACAGAGCCATCAGGAAACTTCAGGCATGTCACAGACCTGCCCAGGCTCCTTCTCAGCTTGCCAAAGATGCAGCAGTCAGGAGCCTTCTGTTCTATTCTTTCTCTCGTATGTGTCTGTCTATCTATCTATCTATCTATCTATCTGTATGTATGTCTATCTATCTATCTATTCATCTATCTATCTATCTATCTATCTATCTATCTATCTATCTGTATGTCTGTCTGTCTGTCTGTCTGTCTGTCTGTCTGTCTGTCTATCTATCTATCTATCTATCTGTCTTCTCTATCTATCTATCCCCCATTAAACTTTCCCATTCATCTGTCTATTCATTCATGTATCCATCTATTTACCATACATTCCCACTGTTGAACACAGCACTGTTGAGGCAGGTGGCCACGCTGTGGGTGATGTGAGCATTGTAACAGACCCACTGTAAGTGACCATGGGCACGCTCCTTAATCAAGCAAGGCTCTTAATGCCGGCCGGGTTCAGCCCCCCCACCCCCGACCCCCCTCCCAACCCCCACCCCTGTAGTACATGGTCTACTGTCTGTGAGGCAGTTGGTTCCACAACAAAGGAGGGATAAGAGACATCTTTCCTCAGGCCTGGGGGGGGGGGGGGCATGATGGGTGGGTGTCCTATTAACTTTGTGCATGGACGGAGGCCTGTACACTATACTGTATTAGACAGAGAAAGAAGAGATTGTGTGACATATATACCACAAAGAGCAGGGGGTCAGGCATTGCTTAAGGATGCACAGTAGGCTGCTTTTTGTACCCAATCTCTTACTCTCTGTTGCTTCCATTAACTTGGTTGCTTTTCCTTCATTCAGATTAGAAGGGTAATCACTCTTTTTCCATAAATCTGCTAAAGGTTTTAAGGAGGACTTAGCCAATGATAAGGCCTACTAAAGACAATGAGAAGGCTCTTGGCCAACAGAGAGAGAGAGAGAGAGAGAGAGAGAGAGAGAGAGAAGGGGGAGGGAGGCATAGGGAGAGAGAATCACTACTCAAGAGGAAGTTGTGGACATTTCACATCTGTCAGTCATTTGTCTGGGCAACAAAATAGAATGACTTCTGAACTATAGGCTACTATACCACTGACCAAACCATGTCAATATACCACAGTACCTGGATGTGTTCTACACCTAAAGCATTTAAACGCAATTTGTAGTCTAAACACTTTCAGAAACAATCATGGAAGACAAGTTAAAACAAATACTTTCCCACTTGGAAAATGAATGGAAAGAAATTGATGATTAGATTTACATTATAACTATTTCACTCGGGCCGTTTTAACCATGTTTTCAAATTGATACAGTGATTGTAGCCTATGCAGTGGTATCAGATATCTAAAGAACTAGCAAAACAACAATGTGGAGTCTTGGGGTATTTTTAGACACATTGGTTACTTGTTTTACTTGCACCCGGCGCTTACCCCTTGCTTTTTAAAACAAGATGTTACGTCATTTGAAGATGTTCACGCAGGCTAATGTTTGCATTCTTTACAGTCCGACGCAGCTTGCTCAGACTGACATAGACAAAGACGTGTATAGTCAGTCGAGCGCTAATATTGGCAGCAACAGTCATATCCTTTTCTTAAATCGGATATATTGATCACCCTCGGTCATCATGTCGTGTTCCTGAGAGGCAGTTGTTGTAATTTGTAGAAATTCTCCGTTTTGCAGAAGCAGTGTAAACTAACATTACCGAAATTCGTTTAACAAGCTTTTAAAGTCATAGGCATTTGGCCGGGCATGGGTTGCTGGTCGACAGTACAAGACGAAACGTCCTGGCCATGCAGCCATACCGAATTATCGATTCAGCAAGCAGCCTGTTTACTTCATTGTCAACACTAAACAACATGTTTTGGTTTCACTTACCTTTCATATGCAGATCACACAACCATTAATCCATGATCGGTCAAATAATACAGTGTGGCGTGATCACGTTTCCCCCAGCGTTGCAGAGCGCATGAGGAAAAATAAATAAATAAAATTGCAGCCCTGCCCGTTATTTCCTTGCGGAGGAGAGAATAAAATATTCAGTTCTTGCCACAGAAGCATAAAATCAAGTCAAAATCAGCGACTGAGATCAAATTTGCTTGATGCAGAAAGCGTAAGATGTTTCAACAGAGTCGATAATGTAACCTAAAATAGCGGCATCTAATGTCTATTCATTCGGTTTATCTTTACACAAAGCTTGCCTCCCACTCTCTCTCTCTCTCTTTCTCTCTCTGGCACTCATGCACACGCACACAAAACAGACCAAACCCATTTAAAGAGATACGAGCGGTTATATCAATAATGCATCGCTTTGGACTGTTGAGCATTGAATTGCAATCTTTTTAAGCGTTGTGTGTAAGTCCGGCAAGATAAAGGATGGGGGCCTGTGTAGCATTATATAAGCTAGTATTTATAGAATATTACCTTGCAGATTTTATAGATGCTCAGCGTAGCAAAATGTAAACAGTGCCTGGCCTATTTCAATTTTTCATGACTGATAAAAGAACAGATTCTTTCTTTTATTTATTTAATAATTATAAATAATAAAACCATAAAAAAATATAGGTTTATTTAGAGACTACTTTAGTGCTGGGGGGAAACAAATGAATATTAACTTGCATGACTGTAATAATTGATAATAAAATAATTAGTGTTACTGCAAATCAATATATGTAAATGAAGTGTCTTGGTGGTTCATCCCAAGAGCCTGTCACAGATATGCCCCGGCCTGCATGCTGAAAGGAGGCGCAACACAACAGCCCTGCCCTCAGCCATAGGATAGCTTCTGTTACATAACGAATTCCTATTGGATTGGCTGAACTGGCTGTCTTGGCAGTATCCACTGTTATGGCTCTATGCTGAATGTCTGTGAGAGCACCATTCAAAAGCCAGGCTGAGTGTGATGGAGAGAGATACTGAGGGCTCCGCAGGCAGCTTAAAAGCTGGTGGTGCCCATGTGTGTTTTGTGTAGGTGTGTTTTATTGTGTGTGTGTGTGTGTGTGTGTGTGCGCGTACGTGTGTGTGTGTGTGTGTGTGTATGCATACGTACGTGCGAGTGGTGGCGTATGTATAGATGGTTTGAGTTGCCGTCCATCCCCTTCATCTCTCCATCTGTCTCTTAGTCTTCAGTATCCCTCAAAGGCCGTGGCTTACTCAGCATAATCTTCCTCTGGGCCTTCTCGCCACATAGCAGTGTTTAACAACGGAACATGAGGATAACTTGCATTTACCGTGGGGCTTTAATGACTAGCACTCACAGGCTGGGGTACAGCTCACCAGTGAACCCTCCTGGCTTGTCACTTAGCCTAGTTTACTCAGGTTGCATATTTATAGCCTATATAAATACATTCCGGTCAGGCCTTTCTTACAGTAACATAGGCGCAGATATTCATTTATGATATTTTTATAACATCGATTTGAATTGTTTATGTTTATATTATACATTAATAATAGTGTTATTTTCATTTACGTATTATTGTTTATTATTACAGTATCGTAGCATGTTGGGGGAGGGCTAACATTTTGTTGTGATGTTGTGTTATTTGTGCTGTAGTGGTGTGTCGTGTTTTTTTTAACTGGTTTTAGTGTGTGTGATTATCACTTATCATTTGACCCGTGTGTTGTGCCACTTCAGTCCTGTCTTAGTTTAACTTTTATCTGTCCACCGTCGGTGTAATCGTACTGCAAAGTATGCCCTGCCGTCCATTCCCCTCATTATGTATGTGTTTTCCCTCCGTGACGCTTTCAAAGTGAAAGGCTTCCGGCGGCCAGATGGAAAGCAATGCTGCTAACTTGTTTCTTCAGAACAACCCAAACATGCTACACTGTTGTCAGAGGTTCTACCGCCCTGGGCTCGCCGGTAACCACGGAGCCAGCTTTCCCCGCCCGGGGGCGGTGGGGGAGCACCGGATCACCAGCGCCACCCACCTCTCCACCAGAACCTGGGGCCAATTGCAGCAGTGTACCCGGCCCGCCCTGAGCTGCCAGTGGACCCACCCGTGCCGGGGACCTCGGGACCAGCTGCCGCCTCTCTCACTGCTCACTCAGGAGCCGAGCCCAAGGCGTCAGGAACACACCGACAGGGAGTGATGAAGGTACCTCATTCAGGTACAGCTGGAAACCCAGTTCAGCGTGTGGTTGGTGTAGGAGATGGGGGTCCAGGTCGCCCTCGTCCGCAAGGCCTTCAGTAGGCCTGCAGATTCTCACCGACTTTTAGTCGGCGGTGTGATCTGGTGGAGCTGCCTGGCCATCGAGAGAGCCGACAGATCTTCACTGACGACGCCAGACACAAGCTGGTTGGCCCGCCGCAGGAGTGAGGGGGGGAGAGCCTGGGTGCCCACGCCGCCAACATCCGCTTCTACACCCGCCGTAGAGAACACAGCCGGAGCGACTCCTGAGCGTGGCCCTGACCGAGGCATAGCGGGTCGAGCATGTGCTGCCCTCCCTTAGGGACGAGGGGGAGGCGACCCACCAGGCCACCACACCACTCCTCCGCAGCAACCACATCAGAGACCTCCGGAGAACGGCTAAGCAGTCCACGAAGGGGTGCTACCCCGGTTGAGAGCCGGACCACATCGCACAGCGTCATTCCTGTATCATCGGGCTGGACCTGTTGGCCAGGTGGGAGGCCACGGTGGATGTGCCCAGAGCCGTGCTCTATCTTGCTGGGGGGGGGGGAGAAAAAAGAAAAAAAAATCTAAATATATCAAAATAATGTTCACTTGGATAATTCATTCATAAGATGCTATTGAAGACTAGGCTGCAAGGTGTAATGCTCTGTTCAAATTACAATTATGCTGCATGTTGCTGATATTATCTGTTTGGTTTGTCAGACACTTTTGATACATTTAGTGCATCCTCTGCCCTGTATCCCATGTCCATGTTTCCTTATTAGCTTTGATCTCAAACAAGCAACTGAATTAACTCTTGCCAATAAAGCCATCCGCCACGCCCCCCGGAAGACTTAATATTAAAGCATGTTACTGTTTCTCTTCCTGACCCTCATTATTCCCATGTCACTGTCTAACTTGCACACCCGGCCATTGTGATTCTGTTGTGCTTATGATGTGTAATGAGATTAAGTTGGACTTAACACCTCAAACCAGCCACCAGTCACAGATGTTGTTTTTTTGTTTCTTGGTATTGCCGTGTGTGTGTATGTGTTTGTAAGGTGAGTGTGTGTTCGTATTTCTGTTGTTTATGTTTATGTGTGTGTGTGTGTGTGTGTGTGTGTGTGTGTGTGTGTGTGTTTGTGTCAAAGAGATAGATAGAGAGAGAGAGAGAGAGAGAGAGAGAGAGGGACTGAACATCTATGTTTTGGGCAGACGAGCATGAAGCACACAATTCTACAAGGCTACCTTTACTTGTTAAGCATGCAGCTCACATTCTGTGACAGCCTCCACAAAGTGCTGGGGAGCTGGAGAGCTTTCTATTTATAGCCTGTGCCGTCTGTTCTCTCTCTCTCTCTCTCTCTCTCTCTCTCCTTTGCTGTCTGTCCCTCTCCCTCTCCCTCTCCCTCTCTCTCTCCCTCTCCCTCTCTCCCTCTCTCCCTCCTCCCTCTCTCCCTCTCCTCTCTCCCTCCCTCCCTCCCTCTCTCTCTCTCTCTCTCTCTCCCCCTCCCTCTCTCCTCCCTTCTCTTCTCTCTCTCTCTCGTTCTCTCTCTACCCTATGCGCCCACCCTCCCACCATGGGCAGACTTGCTTGGTTGCTTGCTGGCCCAGCTTGCAGCACAACAAACGGAGAAATCCTATACGCCTATTAGAACCCTGTTCGGTCCCTCAGCATAAATAATGGAAATTTTGGTGGATGAAGAGCACCCACTCAATATTGCATGATGTCAGGGGGCGACCATGCCCACCATGTAGATGGAAGGGGGGGCAGAATTAAAAACAATCATTTCAGGTTTCAATCACATGACTCCATCTGACCGTGTACTCTGAGGATGTACTGTTAAATCTGTGTGGAGAAAACGCACAGAGCATTGCACAGTTGTGCTGATGTATTTGTTATGACATTGTGACAAAATGTAATCTAGTACTTTATTATTATTATTATTATTATTATTATTATTATTATTATTATTTGTTGGTTTTGTAGGGGCTCATACTTTTTTTTCTCTTGCTTTCAATTTTTTTCTCCCGTTTTCTAGCCCTTGCCCTCACCCCAGTACCCCTGTGGCTGGCACCACTTTCACTATAGTCATTACTTCATACCATACAAAGCTTTCCCTCATAGTCAGCTAACTCATAGATATGCACAAACACACACACACACACACACACACACTCACTCTCTCTCACACTCACACACTCACTCACACACACACACACACACTCACTCACTCACTCTCTCTCTCTCACACTCACACACACACACACACACACACACACACACACACACTCACACACATACACGCGCGCACTCTCTCTCTTTCTCTCACATACATACACAATGATGCTCCACACACACAAATACAGTGCATATTGTGCTTCACACACGCACACACACACATATACACACACACACACATATATACACACACACACACACACACACAGATACCACACACGCACACACATACAGAGAGAGAGAGATACCACACACATGCACTCACACACATGCACTCACACACACACATACATACACACACAGAAGTACACTTTAACAACAGACTCGGGTATTCTTATAAAGATCTGCTTATTCTGGATTACAGCACCAAGTGTAGCTGAGATGGAGAGTTTCATGGTTTATTGCGTGTCAATAAAACTCTGGCATGTGGAAACCAAATCGTTTGAGGCTAACCTCCAGTTTTTTCCACATCCTTCTCTAATTCATCTCTATAATCCCTTGTAAAGCTAACTAACACAACTTAATAACTGCATTTACAAGCCAGACAGTGAGGAAAAACAGCCGCCAATAAATATCAAAAATGCGTTAAAGTTCCATCCGGCCAACGGCTTTGTTCCACTGCCTCTACTGTCCGTTGGAGGGAAAATGGAGATGAGATGTTTTGTAATGGATCAGATCAGATGGGCGTCTGCACTTAACCACGCTTGTTTTTGTTATCTAATTTTACCGCCGACTTGTGAAAGCAGGATTATGCAGAGTTATGCAAAGGTGCGAGGGCTTGTGCGGGGGATGCTAGCACCTGGCAATGCTCTACAGAGTTTGGCAGTCAAATCGCTTTACCAACGGTAAACTGTGGTCACCGACACTCTCCTGACCAAGGGGAAATCTGGCACAGCATTTAACAGCTTTGGTGCTGCAGTATATTCCTCTCCATTTTAACCTCGGTAAATAGGGCCACTCAGAGCGCAAAAATACACCAGTGTGGTCTTCTGGATTTGAGTGTTTTTTCATGGAAATGACCTCTTATTTACACACAAAACATGCAAAGCCCAGCGCATTGATGTTGTGTTTTAGTCTGCCTTGCTCGCTTTTTGATGACCAGAACCTTAAATGTTGTTTTATATATTTTCCAGTTCTGTGTGTCCTGGTCCCCAGACTTCTGGGATCTCCTGGAATTACATTACCATTGTGGACCCTCATGATGCTTTACTGTGTTCAAATCCCCCACTCCAGTATCACATGGCCTCTTACAATTTCTTGCAGGGTAAAGTAATATACTCACATACTGCTTACCCTGATAGAAAAAATTGTAAAGGCCAATAACAAAAGTGGGATCAAATTGTTCCAGTCCTTGCCCCTCTGAGACCCATTTAGCCTGAAGTGTAACGATGTGTAGCACAACATGGTTCTGATGGACAGGGCCAGCAGTTACACCATGACTAAAGAGCTGATCAGTTTGCCAATCCAAGGTCATACTGC
>NC_045152.1:5880436-6000436 GCF_900700415.2 Clupea harengus | reverse complement strand
AAAGAGCCCAGACAATACACCCACCAGTGTTTTCTTTCAAGCTGGAAATGAATAGTATTCATTACACTGCCCAGCTGTTGCTTGGGTGCTGAGATCATCATAATGACATTAACTGGCTCGATGGGAATATTATTGCGAACAGAGACTGAAGTTTGGAGTTGCTTTCCAAAGCAAACTGCAGTGCTAGTCTATACTGCTTGGGTGTGGTGGCTGGTTCACACATTTACAGCTTTTTCATTCACAGTTATTCACTGTGAAAATAACCATGAGTGTTGGAATCTAATGGACTTGCAATGCATGTGGTGTACTTTATTATAGCAAAACACAAGTATACTTGCACTTAGGTGAAATGTGTTTAAAATACTCTCTCTCTCTCTCTCTCTCTCTCTCTCTCTCTCACACACACACACACACTCACACATATACACACACAGACAGACACACACACACACACACACACACACAGAGACACACACACAGAGACACACACAGAGACACACGCACACACATAAACACACACAAACTCACACAAATCCACACACGTCTTGACACACACCTCTGTCAAATGCATTGATTGGCCATTATGGAGCGGTCAGTTTGATAGACTACCAGACGACCAGCCACAGTCTGCCATTCCTGTAATCAAGAGTTAGCTTGCTGGCCAAGGTTAATAGAAGACATGCCTCGAGGTTGCCTTGATTAAGTATCCCTTCCTCTGCTCAGAATCAAGGACGTGAGGATGACGCCACTGGGAAGACAAGCCTCATGTTTTCATCACCATAGGCCTTATTTAAACTTCCTCCCCTTCTTCAGACTCAGAGATGTGGCACTGCTGGCAGGCTTATTAACTGGCGAAAGGGATGGATGTGTGTCCTGGCCCAGCTAATTGAACATGAATTAAAGTGGACGTCTCGCACAGACCGCCGGGTCTCACCTGGTTGACTCCAGGATTGGGGGGGACAATATGGCACCGCAGCTGTTTGGCTAGTCATGGGACCCACAATTTGGATGAGACAAACAAACAAGGGGGAGGAGGAGGTGGGGAGAGAGGGAGTATGGGAGCGAGGGAGCCGGGGTGAACCAAGGAAGAACGAATAACACACAGCCCTACGGCAAGTTCAATACATTCTGTTATTTTCCGCTGCCACAGAGTCTAATGAGAATTGACTTGTTTGAATTGATAAATTTCATTTCCACGGCGACTCTGTATTATTTATCAAGCTGTTTTGCACACCGCCCTTGATTATGTCTAATCAAACATGCATATTTTTAGTCAAACCTGAGGAATTAATTTTTCATGCTGTGAGGCAATCAATTAGCTGTTTGAGCAAGAAATGAGACACAAATTGCACACTGTACATTACAAATACAGTTTCTCAGACTCTATAAGAGTTATGAATGATGGCAGTCTTCAGACTCTCTTTATGTATTTATTATTTATTGTTTATTCCTGCACAGTTCAGTTTTGTACAAATAAAACTTCCCTTCGACATACATTAAACTGGACATGAAGGACACAACGTAATACAATCGTACACAGACAAATCTTCATTTTGTCTGTTGTACGCATCTATTTCCTGGATTAATTACATTTGTAGGACAAATACTGCACTACAAGTCCCACTGTGCAACAGTTCAAGAGGAAATCTCATTATACCATCAACCACTCGCTACGATTTAAAGACTCCTCCATATGAAGATGCATTATTTTTTCCACAAAGTTCATTTTAATTGATCAGATCAGGAGTAATGGCGACTGACCGTTTGCTGCTAAGCTAAACATGCATCCATGTTTGATTGACATGCTGCCATGGACCAATCACTGCCCAGGCAGGTCTGTTTTTAGAAAAGGCTCTTTCCTCATCCAGTTTATCCACACTGCCATCAGGGGGGAAAAAAACGACAAAGACTGAAACTCTTGTAAACGCGTGATAAGGCGACAGACACAGTGAAAAGAGCACTTCTCTCTGGACCCGTGCCTGCGGCTCTAAACCAGCCTGAAATACAGTTGGAGCCAAAGGGAGCACAAATCTTGGTGACACATGAAAATTGTTTCCAAGGGTCATGTCCCTGAACCTGTATTTTATCAGGACGTAATATACTGTTACTACCAATAAAATATTGGTCGAGGTCTTAAATAACCAGCTGCCAAAAAAAGTCTTGCGGAAGGAATTTCAGCGACTTATGTAACGTCCCAAACCCTAAGCCCCCAAGGGGGAAGGAAAAAAAAGAATCTTAAAACCAACTGAGAGAGAGAGAGACAGAGAAAGAGATGGAGAAAAAGAGAGAGCGAGAGAGAGAATGTCCCCCATCAGTTAAGGTCACAAGAGGTAACCGTCAGCAGCCACTAAAAGATAATCAAGTGCCAACTTGTAATCATTCATGTGCCTGGCTTTTTTTGTTTTGTTGCTATGGCACATCTCCATGGAGTGGAGTGGGGGGGTCAACCATAGATATATATGTATATATGTCTATGGTGTAAACCATGGTCCATGCCTGTCGCCGGCCCGTGCACGTGACACCAGCAGACTCAAACTCAAAGTGAGCCTTGAAATGGAAAACCATAGAGGCTAGGAATGGCGGGAGATTCCATCAAGTCTTGTCTGTTCTGATTAGACCTCCTTCGGATAAATCCTCCAGAAGCATCTGTCTCTCCTCCGGATTAATCCATCCATTGATCTAATTGACAGTGAGCGCTGGGAACCAATGTCGTTGGAACTGCTTAAACATATACCGCTGTGTAATTAACAAATGACAAATGGGCAGCGGTGCCATCCATTACAATTTAGACGATGGAAATCCAAATTGATCTCACAGTGTGACTGTATATCAAAAGGAGAGAGAGGAGGAGAGAGGGCACTCATTTCAGCAAAGCTATCGATTGCCTGCCCTCCAGTGCGGGAAAATTAGCATGTATTATTATAAATGCCATTGCTAGCTCATTTACATTGGATGGCAATTTCCCTTCTTTCGAGGAGAAAAACTCACTAACATGGAATTAATGTTTGTTGCTAATTGCCATGCTCCATTTATAGTCAGGTGGCTTAACAACGCGATCGTGACAAGAGTGATAAAAGCATGAAATTTGGCACACAATTAGCTTATATCCTACTAAAAGATATTAGAAGGGGTGCCCAAGTGAAACTGCTCATTTTTTCGTTTTAATGAGATATTAAGTTTTGACCTAAATCAAGATATGCGTTACCTGTGGTCCGATTTTCAAAACGGTTATTTTGCCTAGAAATGCTTACCAAATAAGTAATAAATCAGTTATTTATGCATGTTTGTGTTTTCTTGTTTGTTTTTGATATCCACTAGTTTAAACAAATGTCCCTTTAAGTAGCAAAACAGACAAAAAGACTTGTGCCCATGCGCGCGCTCATCCAAGATGGCGGGAAAGACGTAATTCTGCTATATCTGTTAAGTAAAACCGTTATTTTACCACCATTTAAAACCATATTTGCATTTGTATCTTTTATATGTATAAGGACTGTAATATTTTATTAAAGATTTGCTTCAACATCATTAAAATAGCACCAACAAAGGCGCATTACAGTACCAGGAGGCTAAGCAGAAAAAGGTAAATTTGGCGCAGATTGAGCGTGTCTTTTCCTACATCAAAACTGATCATATGAGGAATGTGCTGTTATAAATAGCTCTACGATTTGCTCTCTGGACAATCACATTAACACATTGGCTTGCATCTCAACTTTTCTTGAACACATTTGCAACGTGAGCAGCGCTGTTTGCAGGTGCAAGTAATCAGCTCTCTCCATACAGTATAGACCCTTTGGGATAGTCATCCAAACCTAATGCTAACATTGCCCTGAAGTGGTGTTATTTTGCAGGCTGGAACGGAAACTGAACTTGTGCGTATTGCAACTGCAGAGACCGTTACATAGCTCTTTGGTTATCCTTGGTGCTCTGTTCCACACGGCAGAACTAGTGGGGGCCTATTTTCGCCAGGCACACTTTCTGTTGTAAACTGAAAGATGCTGATACCAGTTCCGTGAAATGAGGAGACTGATGTCGTGGAGCTGGGATTGTGAGCAATGGACCTCATTCTCGCACATTTTGTTAAGTGTCTTTAATATCTTCAACCTAAGAAAAGATCTCCACCGGTCATGAATGCCTGGAAATGTGTTCTTAAACGGCCAAAGTGTGCACTGATTCTTAAATTGAACGAGCGTTCTCGTTTTCTTTATTTATTTATTTATCACGAAGCCTCGTAGAATCACTATAAATGTGAAACGTAATTGTTAATGATACAAATATTCTTGTATTTATTATTATTATAATTATTGATGCCTGTAGAATTCATGTGAATGCACTCATCAACGATTTATCACAAATGCAGCCCTTAAGAACATGAGCGCACTCCAATCTGGCCTTGTAGCGCTCGCAAAGAGACGTCTCTAGCCAGTATTCTATCTCAATGATACGATCATAGGAAACAGAAATGCCCATTTGGTATATCTTTTCTATCAATGTCTTACTTCTAGTGGAGCTATGCATATTTAGCCCAACATATAGTGGTAGGGGTGGCTCACGAGATGCTGAAATGCAAGTTTGGCCAGTTTTGGCCAAACATGCCTGGCTTTCAGACTTCTCTTGATCCTCTATGTTGAGACCATAAAGAATGATAGAAACGAGAGACTTTAAGCTTGACGGTTAATATTTTGAATGGCAGTCCATTGGAAAGCACCCAGAAAAAATAAATCCTTTGTGTGCAAAAATGTCTTTCCTTAGCCTACAATTGTTGCAGGCCTCGCTAGAATTTCGGCGTCTTCTGAAAAGTTGTGTTGTTTCAAAGCATCCTTCAATAGCCTGCTTATTGCATCCCGGAAATCTAAAACGGTGTTTCTTCCATCAGTTTGTTCTTAAAGAGTCTCTTTGTAATGTTCTAGCAAGACATTGATTAACCTGGTTTTATTTATAGTTTTCTTAACTCCAATATCTTCAAGCCTCTTGATGTACAACGACAGCTCAGAAAGTTTAAACATATGAGTTCCTTTTTTAATAGCTACATTCTTCTATGTACTCGATAAGCTCGATAAATGCTATTGACTTGTTCATTTTTCATCATCACATTTGTCAATTTATAACAGCACATTCCTCATATGATCAGTTTTGATGTAGGAAAAGACACGCTCAATCTGCTCCAATTTTACCGTTTTTCTGCAGTAGCCTACTGGTACTGTAATGCGCCTTTGTTGGTGCTATTTTAATGATGTTGAAGCAAATCTTTAATAAAATATTACTGTCCTTATACATATAAAAGATACAAATGCAAATATGGTTTTAAATGGTGGTAAAATAACGGTTTTACCTAACAGATATAGCAGAATTACGTCTTTCCCGCCATCTTGGATGAGCGCGCGCACGGGCACAAGTCTTTTTGTCTGTTTTGCTACTTAAAGGGACATTTGTTTAAACTAGTGGATATCAAAAACAAACAAGAAAACACAAACATGCATAAATAACTGATTTATTACTTATTTGGTAAGCATTTCTAGGCAAAATAACCGTTTTGAAAATCGGACCACAGGTAACGCATATCTTGATTTAGGTCAAAACTTAATATCTCATTAAAACGAAAAAATGAGCAGTTTCACTTGGGCACCCCTTCTAATATCTTTTAGTAGGGTATAAGCTAATTGTGTGCCAAATTTCATGCTTTTATCACTCTTGTCACGATCGAGCCTAAATTTTGCATTAAGCCACCTGACTATTAGTGGTCACAGTGAGGATAATATGACAGCAGGGGACCTGTATCAAAAGGATATTTGCAATGGCACTTCTTTCTAGTCTTGGTATTGGACATACACTGATACTACCATCTTAATAAAAAAAAATATATAAAAATAATGGAAATATACCCATATAGCAATATATAACACACGTGTGCTTGCATGTGTATGCGTGTGTGTATGTGTTTTAGTAAATATATTGGCCAATTCCGTTTGAGAGACCCTCCAGAGACCTAATGGCTTGTTTTAAGCTTGTGCAGTTGCACACACACACATATATATAAATCTCCCCCAGTCCATTAAGAGGGGGTCAATGATGCAGTGCACAACCAGAAGCCTTAATTTGTGATGTATAGCTTTATGTATGTTAGGTTGTCAGTTATCATTTGGTTTACCATTAATCTATCCCTTTTATCATAGAATCAAAGCAAAATGTGGTTCATACCATTTTATAGTTTGATATGAGGAAACATTACTTGAATTACAACAATTAACATTTCTTGAATGGGTGAGGCGTGTGTGAATGCATTACCACAGAATTATAATATATATAATATATACTGTACTATACTGTATATATAGTGTTTTTATGCCATAGCAAGTTGCACACAAATCAGAAATGCCCAACTCAAAGCATACTATATTGACTTCTATACTTCAATGTTCTCTACCTTGAAATCCACCAGTCCATTATCCATTAGTGGTTGTAAAACTAGAAAATGGCACAAAACGGAGACAGTCTGCTCGAAGGAAGAAAAGCGTCTAATGTTGACATACTGAGGCATCTTTAAACATTGCAGAACACTGTTGGCAGCTTGCCATGCTACCCCTTACAAGCAAACTATTGCACCAGCAGAGCAGATTAACTTTAATTAGTGACGACCTCTGTTTGATTCATCACCAGAGCCCCAGCGTGACACATCTCCCCCTTCACCCAGGCCACTTGATCTTCAGCTTCAAATGCCACCCCCGCCATCCCAAAATGAGCCTGTGCACTCTACAACCCGCCACCAGACTGGCAGGGGGGGGGAGGGGCTCCATTAAACGGGCGCAGCGAAAACCCCATATGAGCAGAAAGAGGAGCCAGAACGCACATTACCATCACGACTGACCCCCACAGCAGACGGCTAATTTGAACAGCCACTTCCATGTCAGTAGGACAGCTCTTAGTCTTGAGGGGAAGGGGAAGAGCATATGCTAGGGGTACGGGGTCTTAATGGCCTTAACGTGTGCTCCCCGTCTCCCTTCCTTAAGGAGATTATGCGTCTCCTGCGCTGTAAGGTTCTCCCCAGGGGCAGAGGAGGGGCACCTGAGAGTGGGGGTGATGGAGCGCTGGAGGAGAGGCTGTGGCTCAGGGAGGAAGTGAGCCTTTTATAGTCGACCCCAGGAGAGTTCTGTCACTCTTTTGTCTCTCTCTCTCTCTCTCTCTCTCTCTCTCTATCTATAAAATAGGGTGATATTTGAATTGAATGAAACCCAAAAGGACTGTATTGCTGGTGTACTTGAAATAGGTGACAATCGCCACAGGTCTGTCCAGTTAGAACAAGAACGGATGTCAAGTCCCAATGATGATGAAAACACTGATGTTTATTGAAAACACACACTCAAGCCTTGAATTGAATGATAATGGACTGTGAATATGATTATCCGTGTAAAGGACTCATATCCACACTTGAATCCGTGAACTGACTGATATAATCCGTGGTTTCTATTAAACATCACAAATGACAAATATATACAATTAAATACAATAAAGATGAACCATTATATACAAAATGAATGAATATAATATATACAATATGAATGTTACGGCTATACTGTAAATACGGATCTGTCCCTTAAAATACCGTGCCGTGTAACGGCGAACATTCCATATCTCCGTAACAAAAGTAACTGGTTGAACTGGCCTCGGGGTGAAATGTGGATGCTACAGATGATAATGATGACTGTAAATAACAGATACTATTTACAATGAACTGAACGGACTACAGAGCTAAATGATACATATAACAACACTTACATTCTTGAACGACGCACGGCAAATGATCGCGAATGTCTTTGAATGAATTGAATTGTCCGATGTGCTCCTTGAAGAGGACTTCTCCAACTCTGCTCGACTTGACCCACAACTTGGCCGGAGGAGGGTCGGCCTTATATAGTGTAGATGAAGGGGAGCCTTGAAACCGTTTAGAAACTGTTAAAGTGGCCAAATGGTCAGTGAAATTCCACTGTGCACGAGCCCCACGGAACTCTGGGATCAAATGATAGGATGACCCTTCATGGACCCCAGGTCCCGTGAGTGGCCGGCACAGCGGGGGTGCACAGCTGGGTGCAACTGGTGGCCTTTTTAACACTATCTATCTTCCATTTTTCTGTCTCTCACCTTCACTTTCCTCCTGTCCCTCTTTTTTCTCCTGGTCTCTCTTATCTCCATTTTTCCTTTCCTCTTCTCCCACTCTTCTGTCTCTCTATCTCTATCTCCTCTCTCCCACTCTTCTGTCTCGCTCTCTCTCTCTCTCTCTCTCTGTCTCTCGATCTGTCTCTCCCTCTCCTCATAAGCAGACCTTGGAGCAGATGGCGGTGTCGGCAGAGGAACAAGAGATTCCAGAAGGAAGAAGGGGGTGAACGAGTGAAGAGACGGCGGGAGGAAGGAGGGAACAGACGAGTGCAGGGCTGTGAGAGGCCCTGCCAGATGTGAGTGTCAGTGTGAGCGCGCCAAGGAAACTTCTCCTCTCCTGCAGTCAGTGAGGAAGTGAGATTTTAAACACTTGACTTGGAAATGAAGCTTGAATCCTGATGGACTACTTCAACGCCACTGACACACAAAGTGATTTCAAGTGAAATATTTCAATTATTTTACAATTGTATTCTATCAATATTCATGAATTGTACGAGAAAACTCAAATCAGATATTCAAGAGAATCTGTCAAATGTTACACCTAAAATATGTCTCCACAAGCCAGCCAGGCTCCAAAGCTAATGCTAGCTTATTGAAACACAGGCTCAGGCTCTAGTATGACTATTACACACACACACACACACACAATTCAGATTAATGCTTCTGACATTGCAGCTGTGAAGGTTCGCGCTGTTTCCATGACCCCGAATCTCCCGCTGACCCAGTGAACCAATGCCTTTTGCTGGTTGTATGTTCCATTTGAAACATGTAATTATACCCCACCTGTAATCAGATGCCTTTTTGCCCCCATGGCTGGTGACTGAATGGCAGCCTTGTGTGTTCCAGTGGATGGAGGAGGAGGAGGACTGGGTATAATCAAAAGCCAGAGAGCGGGCCGAGAGCGAATGAATCAGGCTGACGGTTCCATTACCTGCCCGGGTCCCTCCGTATGGTCACATAACAATGCCAGGCCCACCACACGGCCCATCTGTTCTGCTTACACATTGTCACAGGCACAGGTGCGCAATCCATTATTCTCTCCGTCCCCGCTCTCTGGCTAGATGTCCACTCTCCCTTTCTCATTCAAATGCTTTGCAAAATGGCCACTCGGCTCTGCACTGTGTGCAACATGGAACATGCCACATGCCACCTCCCGCTGATTTATGTCACAAGCCTTCAAAATGCGATGGGGTTTGTCGGAGATGTTTGTACAATGAAACGGAATTGATGAGGACCACCGATCTAATATTTGACACGTTCTCTGAAGGATTTGCTTGTGGAAATTGTCTGTTTGTTCAGAGAGGTGAGTCGTTTTTAAGCTCATTTCCATGGCTTTTTACTTTTTCATGGCGAAATGTAGGTGAGCCTAAGTCATAGCTATGACAATGACAATACAAGACACAAACATTTTTATAGTGAAAGACATACATGAGCAGTAAGGAAAGGAGACTATTTCTGCCATCAGTGGAAGGTAAAAGATAACGTACAGGCCGCTGATCAATATCTGAAAATAAATCCCAACAGGACGAGCAGGACCACGACATCCAAATCATTCTGATTCATTCTGATATTAAAGATTGGGCCATGTGACTAACACGTCAGATGGAGATACCGCACTAAAGGGTAAAGGAGGATGACTACATAATGAAATTATTTTTCATTCACAGGCCAGTGTGATAAGATCATTATGTCCATTATGAGAAAACAGAGCCCCATAAACACAGCTGCGTACTTTTTTGAGTTAGATTATTGTATGGCTTTTGATAAGATAAAATCCATTAAATGTATACGACGCATAAATGCACACATCCCAAAAAACATGGGCACATTCATATCCCTTGTGTGTTAACTGAAAAATCAATCAGGTTTAATTGAAGTGCTCGTGTGGCACTGGGGGAGTTGCTTTTGAACACCCATTGAAAACTGCTCCCGCCACTTGCAGAAACAAGCATCTTTATAGCTGCCAGTAAATGCTGTGTGAATTAAGGCTTGAATCTCATAACTCTTCCTTTTCAGAAGAAATCGTTTCGATCCATTGGGGTTGACATAGGAAAACACATACAGGCATCATATACAGCTGCAGCTTCGCGTAATACTATCTTCAGCTAACACAGCGTACAGAGCACAGCTGAAGATTGGTCTTTCAAGATGTGCTGTTTGGCTGAAACTACAGTGGTAAAGTGGGTTTAAAAGTCGAAAGCTCTTTTTTTTTAAACAGAGGTGCACCCTTTAGAGACAGATATTGTGTTAGTCCATCAAATGTCTCGCGTATCTTAACTATAGATACAGTATGTGTTGTGGGTTTTAATACAAAGCCCTTCAGAAAAAATACGACAGTGAATAGATGTCTAAACACATAGTTGGTCTTATTTTCACACACAGGAGTGTGGTGATATTTGGAGTTATTCCCCCGTTAGCTACAGCTCCCTCAGAGTAAAATTCCAGCCGGTCTGACAGGAGAGACAAGGGCAACAGAAGCTTTGTGTAACAGAGAGCAGAGATCAATGGGCGATCTGTCATTTGGATTGACAGCCCTCTTCAGGTGAGAGCCCAAGCACATCACTGTAGGACTGCAGGACTTCCAGGCATGAAGTGAAAAGAGAAAAAAAAACAAGAGAAAAGGGAGAAAAAGGAGTAAATTGAAAGAAAAGAAACCTCAAACTCAAAATACAGGTATGTATTTCCTCACAGGGAGCTCCAGATGTGTTCAATGTGTCAAAGCCTACCCAAGTTATATTGATAGAAATAGTTTCCTCATTTTACAAAAAAGTGTGACCTTTTATTAGTTTTATGAGATATGTATATGTTGAACTGTCAAAATAAGGACTCCACAAGCGATTTTTTGAATCAACTTTTCTTGTTTTTCATGAAATGAAAAATGACAAGGGCGAAAGTGCATACATAGTTAAGAACTAATACATTCAAAGACAGGTTTGATCCTTCGCCGGTACATATACATCAGTCTACTGTCTGAATCAAACTTCTACTGTCCACTGTTTTACAAACCCTGTAATGCTTGCTGTACAGAACACAGGTGACATAACACAGGCAATACCTAGCTTTGGTGGCCAAAAGAAAAACCTTTTTGTGCTCCTGGAGAAAAGTAGAAGCTCACCCACTGCAGTTGCGTGAGTGTTGAGTGCACAGTATGCTGCACTCCTTTGAAGGCATGTTTAGCACTGTGACTGATGTCTTACACCAGGGCTCTAATAACACCCATGTTAACAACCGCATCAGTACCATCATGTACGTATTAAAACAACACCGCCCTTAACTGGATCAGTGTATATTTTGGCAGCTATTTTAGATTTAGTCTTAGTCTTAGTCTTTAGACGAAAATGCATATTAGTTTTAGTCACTTTTAGTCATTTTTATCCTCCTTAGTTTTAGTCTAGTTTTCGTTGACGAAAATTCAGAACATTTTAGTCTAGTTTTAGTCGACGAAGTCTCATTACATTTTAGTCTAGTTTTAGTCACATTTAAAAGTCCATCTTATAGCCACATTAAACTCCTTTACTTCCCTTCTCGGGCCCGGGGACCCCTTGTGTTGTGTCTACAACTGCATAATAGTCAAGCTTGCAGTACTTAAACTGTGGATGCAATTAGTCTCTAAAATACAGATCTCCTATATGCCTACAGCTGAATTCCAATGAATTCAACGTAAATAATAATTTTAAGGCAATACTTAATTAACAGTATTATCATTAAAATATAAGAGAATATCAAGTCTAGATTTTGAAGATTCAAATGATGTGATAACACAATACAACTACTATGCCTACCTGGCCTTAGTTAAATCAACCACATATCCTCCATATGAATTGCTGTGCAATCTGATAACCAACATATTTAGCTAGACAGATAGTTTGAGAGTTGAAAGTAATGCCAATGATAATAACAATTGCATAAATAGACAAGGATATGTAAACCAATCACGTATTCATTTATTTTTTCTTGATGTCATGCGTGGCCTGTCCTATAGTCCATTCTGCAATGCGTTTACTAGCTAGTTATCGATAGCTAGTATAACTTAGCTAGCAATCAATAGCTAGTATAACTTAGCTATGCTACCTCATAGTTAGCTAACGTTAGCTAGCTAAACGTTTTGGAACTCATTTGCCAAGCCAAACGGGAGGTTTCAATCGAAAATGACTAGCTAGTTTTACAAGCTGACACAACATATACACTCGACTGCCCTTTTGAAGTTAACTTAACGTTGGCTAATATATTCTAATAACTAGTTAACATTAGCTAATTATCATTGACAGTTACTAGCTCATTTACCTTGGCATAAATGGCAGGGTTGTCTTGTGCGCTTTCAGGTGCCTCTTGTTGTGTTCTTCCCACCTATTTTGAAGCCACAAGGTTTCTCTCCGGTTATTGCGGTGCATTGTGTTTTATTTTCTGTCAAGTTATAATTAAAGACTGTCCAGATATCTATTCTTATTTTTCTTCCAGTACCGAGTGCTTGAACTTCAGCCATCATAACGTCTGTTAGGGCGTCACTTGCATGTCGGGGCATCTCAGGGAGTGAAGGAGGGATAGATACAGGACCGGGCAACATTCAACCAATGATGTGCATACAAGTTTAGAAAAAAAAAACAATTGTGACTTAGTCAACCACCAACATTTTCGTCTCGTCTCGTCTCGTCAACGAAAGTTAAAATAGATTTAGTCATAGTTTTTATTTATAAGGATCCGTTTTCGTCACGTCTTAGTCTCGTCTTAGTCCCGGGAAAAAGGTCGTTAACGAATATTTTTCGTCATAGTTTTCGTCAACGAAATTAACACTGAACTGGATGCGCAGTAAGATTGTTTATGGTCATTAATAATTACCACGCTGTGGGCCCTTGGCAAACAACTATAAACGGGGCACACTCTAAATTGTCCAATCAGCTGGCCAGGGTTCAACTGTGGTTGGAGTTTCCCTTTGCCTGCTTCTAATTCCACTTCAATAATAATTCTATTTCAAGTCTACTCTCCCTACACCAGTGTGCCTTAGCACATTAATATGTAATTTGTGTAAGTACTTAAAAGCTTATTTCCATGTAGTTATGTACAGTTACCTGGATAGAGAGCACAGTTTGATTCCTAACATACATACATCTGCACACACACACACACACACACACACACTTGCACACAGAAGAGCAAGAGAGAGAGAGAGAGAGAGAGAGAGAGAGAGAGAGAGAGAGAGAAAAACAAGGCATATTCTAGCAAGACCTCACAACGGGAGGAAAATAATTCATAATAGTCCTCCAGTGAAATGCTGAACATTGGAATAAGTGTTGCCCACAGCATCAGGTGGTAGGTGGTTATAGAGTAACATACCATTCCAAACCAGGGTCTGAGACTATTTAACAAGCAAACATGACTGAGGTCCCCTCTGGAGAATGGCACCAAAGCAGCCTCAGGCGATATGTCAGTGTGTGGCAGTGTTTGTGTTTCAACCCACGTTGGCATAAGCACACAGACTCTCAGACTGCAGTTAATGTGCCGCTGTTAACATCATCTCTATGCTAGAGCACAGCCTTGTTATCATAGTACCAACAGTTTGTTTTCATACTCTATAATATATAAGTAGATTTATATGTATGCATATACAGTATATCCCCATCCCCAAACGCATAAAATATTTCCTCTATTGTATTGTAAGGTAAAATCTGACTTAAGGTTGTTCTTTTTTTCCCCTCTTAATGCCTATTCCCAGAACATCAGTCCATCTCAGTTCTGAGAAAAAACCTCCAGTGTAGAGTTCGCCCGTCGGACAATACAAGGCCACCGTCACCAGGAGCCTGGGCATCTTAGGCCCAGGCCCAGGCCCAGCCCCCTCAGCACTGCTCCTCACCCAGGGAGTCGCAGTTCTCGCCCAGGTCCATGGAGGTGGAGCGTCCGTGGTGGAGCTTCCCTCTCCCACTCCCTCCTCCTCCTCCTCCTCCTCCTCCATGGCCTGGGTATACCTCCACCGAGCTGGAGACGGACTGGACAGAGCGGTCGCGGAAGTAGTGGAAGGCCTCGGGGTCCAGGAAGGTCTGCTCCTCGCGGAGACCCTGCTCGAAGAGCTTGCGCTTGTGCCGGAACTCGATCACCGTCTTGGTGTAGGAGTTGAGGGTGGTGACGGAGGCAGCCATGCAGCACGTGAACGAGCCCCAAGCCAAGCTGGAGGAACAACAGCAGCCAGCAGAGAGAAGTGAGTATTTCTATAGTAGTATTTCTAGTAGTATTTCTATAGTACTATTTCTAGTAGTATTTCTATAGTTCTACACAGTATTTCTATAGTGCTATTTCTAGTAGTATTTCTATAGTTCTACACAGTATTTCTATAGTGCTATTTCTAGTAGTATTTCTATAGTGCTATTTCTAGTAGTATTTCTATAGTTTTACGCAGTATTTCTATAGTACTATTTCTAGTAGTATTTCTATAGTGCTGTTTTACGCAGTATTTCTATTGTACTATTTCTAGTAGTATTTCTATAGTTCTACACAGTATTTCTATAGTTCTTCAAGTACAATCTCTGTGAGTAAGTAGTGTGGTGGTGTGGTGGTAAAGGTGTCAGGTGTTTCAAATCAAATGAAATAAATAAAAGAAAATCCTGAATCAGCATGAACGACTATAAACGATAAAGAATCATGGATCATGGATCAACTCCTTTAGAATGAACAGATTAATGTAAAAAGATTAAGATTTTTTTTCTCCACTTAATCACTGATCTAGCTGCTTCTATTCATTATTGCTACTTCCTGATCCAGAATGCTAACTACTCCATCGTGATAACGGACAACTCTGCATCTACGGGTGCTTCTAGCACAAGGCATTGGTCACACTTTGTTATTGACAGATATCAGAGAACTCAAAATAGACAAGCACCACAATCACCAACATGTACAATCACCAGCTCATTTCAAGGTTTTCCACAGCAAAGGAAACTAGAAACGACGAAGGAAATGTGTTCAGGAAATAACATACATCAGAGTGAGAGAGACAGAGAGAGAGAGAGAGAGAGAGAGAGAGAAAGAAAGAGAGAGGGAGAGAGAAAAAGAGGGAGAGAAAGAAAGAGGGAGAGAGAGAGAGAGAGAGAGAGAGAGAGAGAGAGAGAGAGCAAGAAATCGTCCAGATGGTAGAGGACAAATGAAGCAATTTTAGGGTGCCCTAATGGGTATCAGCCTAGCATCTGCGGTAATTCAGGCAGCGTAAATACTACTTCCCGGCCTGTCAGAATAGAGCATGTTTTGCACAAAAATTACAAATCATTTCACTCCACACTGCGCTACATGCATGTATCATGACCATGCAGCAGCTGTGCTCGAGGGCTGACATTGCTGAGAGCCCAGTCTTCCTGGCTTAGCTTTCATCACTCGTGTTTTTCTCCCAATCCGTCTTCAGTCTTTCTTTAGTGTTGGAAGTGCACATGACTGTAATAAACTGTAGATCTCGTGCATCGATGTGACTCGCTACAATATATGTCACAAATGCCTTTTGAGATCAAATTTCGCTGATTGTCCTTCTTGTACCAGTTTTCAAGCAGTGGTCCTGAGAACAGAGCAGTCTGAAGCGAGGGTAGTCAACATGGAAATTGACAACGGTTGACTCAGAAGGCAGCTTGTTTTCTGTTATAGTTTGCCATCACATTTAACCGCAATTTGAAGAAAATGTGTTTTTCGTCTGTGAGACTAGAAATCTCCAAACAATCCAGAAATACACAGAGAAAAAGATGGGGGAGAGGGAGGAGAGAGAGTACAGTTACCGAATCCACAAGACAAAACAAACCATTTACACACTCTATCCCATTTCATGAATTACTGTTACACACTTATAGTTATGTAAGTAATTGACGCTTAGAAAAATCTTCAAGCCTCATAAACACACTACAGATGTGTGTGTGTGTGTGTGTGTGTGTGTTGAAGGGACCGACATTTGATAGTTAGTTTAATAAATATATTCCATAGTCAATAATTCAATATATCTGACCTAGTGGTCATTTTAGTGTTCTTTGGATTTCATGAGTTGTAAAAACTTCTCATGTGTATTCTGTTCCTGGCCTACATGAGGTGTGAGAAGCCCTCACAGCTTCCCCCCCTGACTAGAGACATATAATAATTAGCATTTAGGGATCCACCCCCCCTGGCATGCACACAGCTTAAATTCTGTGCTTTCCCAAAAGACACTCAGTGAAGGAGATTTAGGTGGATCACACACTCAGTGAAATCTAACTCTCTTTCCTCCTCTGGTGCGCGCCACTGAAAGAATAAACCTGGATTTGGTTTTTCATCACAATCTGACTGAGTCTCCGATACATTTGGGATATAGAAATAATTCCTTTCAGTGTGTGTGTGTGTGTGGGTGTGGCTGTGTGTGTGTGTGTGTGTGTGTGTGTGTGTGTGTGTGTGTGTGTGTGTGTGGGTGTGGCTGTGTGTGTGTGTGTGTGTGTGTGTGTGTGTGTGTGTGGGTGTGGGTGTGGGTGTGGGTGAGTGTCTATCAGCATCATCAACAGGTTTCTTTCTCTACCATAACTTGGCCCTTACATAACGGATCCACTGACATGATTCTAATCACAGCCTGGTCTTTCATCAGAGAGTATCAGAGAAGGCAGCTGATGGAGTCACCAATTACCTGGATTAACAAGCAAATGGGGATTGTGTTACTAATGAGGGAATCACTCAATATGACTGCCACCAAATTACACATCAATTTGTAAGGCATGATTTATATAACAACCAGTCAAAGGATATTAGGATATAGCTGGGTCTATAGTAGTGTGTTTGTGTCCTTATAAAAGGGTTCAAGTCCACTGCGCCTGTCCTTAAAAAACATGAGTCTGATCCTTACCCGGCCCTTTGGTTCTCAGATCAGGGACTCTCAATCAGCCAAAACATTGCTTTTTTAAGGGACCACTCAGGCAAACAAATACAAATTGGTAGCATTGACAAACCTCTCTCCTCCATTTGCTCTTCTGTACTCTATTTCTCCCTTTTCTTGCTCTGTCTTTTTCTCTCTCTCTCTCTCTCTCTCTCTCTCTCTCTCTCTCTCTCTCTCTCTCTCTCTCTGTCTCTCTCTCCTTAACCTTTCCAGCCTCTCTCCTCTCATCCTGCCGGCGCATAAGGGTGTTCAATCTGTGGGGAGAGCCTGGTATTAATGAGAAGTGCCTGTGAGTGAGAGGAGTCCATTAGGGCCAGATGTATCTCACCGCGCCGCACCGCTCCCTCCCCGAGCCCTGCCCGACCGCCAGACACCTGCCGGGGCTCCGGTTCGGTCTGATCCGGCCCGCCGTCTCCCCGGCGCGCCTCATTAGCCTTGACATTAGCTTCGATGAGAGGCGCGCAGACAAAACACACGCACTGCGCCACAACCACAACCGCACACACACACACACACCTACACACACACACACACACACACACACACACACACACACACACACCTACACTTAAAACAGGGCTCCGCCCGTGTTCAAACTCGGATGATATCGGCAGGAAAGCACACACAGAAGGAGACACTGAATGAACGGTGATCCTTTTCTGTGAAAAGCGGATACATATTCACTTGGCTGGTGAAGCCTTAATGGAAGAGTAAGTGGAATGGGTTGTCATGATTTTAGATGGACTGTGTGAAATGTTTACGGCCGCTTTTCAGGTACTGAGAGAGAGAGAGAGAGAGAGAGAGAGAGAGACAGAGAAAGAGAGACAGAGAAAGAGGCTGTCTCGGTGAAGACACTTTGTCCCAAGTGCTCTCTGTGACTGTAGTCCTGTGATCAGCACCTCTTCAACATGACAAAGACTGAATTGCCGAAGCTTTTAGAGAAGCATTTACAGGTAGAGTTCCACTGCCCTCTGTACACATATCCCAGTGAACACACCCTCTCGTTTCAAGAATATAGGGCTGAAGACTAAAAATGCTATTATCAAGGGGTGAGTCAAAGCCCACCCCAGACCATGTTCTGAGTAGTGCATTCTAAGTAGAACTCAGGACTCCAACTACAGTTTTGAAAGATTATTTTATGGAATCCTTCACGAGTTTGACTAGTTTCCAATTTGCCTTTAGTAGCCTACGCCAACAGATAAGCGTGTTTTTGGCAAGGTCTCTGACTGGAGTCCTGAAACACCTTGCTGGGAGGCATTGTACAGGCAGGAGTCAAGCAAGAGCTGTGCGCACACACTTCCTCTATTCCCAACTGGGAAGGAAGACAGGTGGTGATCGGGGAAGAGGTGGAATAATCTTGTGTTGCTTTGAGGCTAATGCCAAGGTGGAAGAGGAAACTGGGAATAAATCACGTGAAAAGGATAAGACACAAAAGGCGCCATCACTCTCCTTCCGACGTTCTGTTTAGAACACATTTCAAGCACAAAACCCTTGGATGATCTGTGATGTTATGTATTGAGTAAAATGATGGTTGGTGTATGGGTTATGTATTGAGTAAAATGATGGTTGGTGTATGGGTTATGTATTGAGTAAAATGATGGTTGGTGTATGGGTTATGTATTGAGTAAAATGATGGTTGGTGTATGGGTTATGTATTGCATCTCTGAGAGACATGTGGGTAGCAGCATTAAATCCCCCATGATGCCTCAGTGCTGGCAGTGGTGGTACTGACCAGAAGCACCAGCCGTAGTCCCACGTGTGTCTGCACCATACTCAACCAGGTGTGCGCGTGTGTGTGCGTCTGCGTGAGTGCGTGTGCGTGTGCGTGTGAGTGAGTGCGTGTGCATCTGCGTGTGAGTGAGTGAGTGTGCGTGTGCGTGTGAGTGAGTGCGTGTGCGTGTGCGTGTGTGTGTGTGTGTGCGTGTGCGTGAGTGCGTGTGCGTGTGCGTGTGCGTGTGCGTGTGCGTGTGCGTGTGTGTGTGTGTGTGTGTGTGTGCCTCAGTGCTGGCAGTGGTGGTACTGACCAGAAGGACCAGCCGTAGTCCCAAGTGTGCGGACGCCAGTCCTCAGGGCCGAGGCTCACTGTGATCTGAAACACCTGGGTGTACATCATGTGGGCCACCATCCCCAGGAGCCCTGAGGGAAACACAGAAACACACGCACACACACACACACACGCACACACACACACACACACACACACACACACACACACACACACACACACACACACACAGAAATATTATTATTTAAAAAGAATTTAAATTACTTCTTTTGTGACTCTCCTGGTCATCTCTAACAATAATGTATGCACTTTAGTATAGTACACTAAATGTTTGAATCACTGGCAAGGTTTACTCTTCTAGAAAGTATGAATATTTGAGAGAGACATATGCATGCATGAATGTATCTTACTCTGTGTGTGTGTGTGTGTGTGTGTGTGTGTGTGTGTGTGTGTGTGTGTGTGTCCGTGTCCGCACGCGTGTGTGTGTATGCTTGTATGAGTATGCATGAGGGCATGCATTTCAAGAGAAATGAGGTAAGCCTTACAGATTTATGTTAATAACATGATTAGATGAATGGTTTGCTGTGAAACCAGTCATTTGATTTGCTGAGTTATTAGTTGTAATAAATCAAAAATGTATGTTTCTTGCATGTTCTCCCTTTTCTAATTAATGACTGGAGTATGTGTGCTTGTGTGTGTGTGTGTGTGTGTGTGTGTGTGTGTGTGTGCGTGCGTGTGCGTGTGCAACTGGGTGACTTTGACTATGCAAATGTTTTCAAATCAATTAACCAGTAATGCAATGAGGCCAATATCAGATGAAAAGAGCCAGTCATCCAGCCTTGCCTTGCTGAACGCATAGAAGCCTCCAAAGTGAAGAGGAGTAAACGATTCAATTGAAACCGGAAAATCGTATTTTCCAGCTGTCCAAATCTGTTCAACAACAAGCTCATATTTATTTAAGGTTCTAGAACTTGTTATTAAAATCCAAATTAAAAGGGGGTAAATTAATTGACTCCCACAACACTAGGGACCCCCCCCCCATGCTGGGAGGCAGTTGAGGCAAAACAATTACTTTAATGAAAACCAAAGGATGTCCTCTTGTTCTCACTATTACTAACTATTTATAGATAAATATGTAGAAACATTTATCTGGAGGGAAATTAAAAAAATGTGTTACTAAACACAGTGGAGCTGAAGTTAAACACCCTTATTTAAAGAGCACGTCTTTGAATCGGTAGACCACACAGTATGAGACTGCACCTCCTGAAACCTCATGCTCCCTCTCCTGCGCTACATCAAAGGCCTCCATCCCCAGGTTTGGTCAGACCACTGCAAGTGGTGCTGCTTCCAGCTCTTACAGAGCATTAGGGGCATAGAGGAGGAGGAGGAGGAGGAGGAGGAGGAGGAGGAGGAGTGCTGGGAACTGGCAGAGAAATCAAATAATCTCAATACAGGAAGCAGCAGCTGCCCTGGCAGTGGTTTACCCATGGGGGGGGCAACACTCAGGGGTAGAGGGGGAGTGAAGGGGGGGGGGGGCAACACTCAGGGGTAGAGGGGGAGTGAAGGGGGGGGGGCAACACTCAGGGGTGGAGGGGGAGTGAAGGGGGGGGGGGCAACACTCAGGGGTAGAGGGGGAGTGAAGGGGGGGGGGGGGGGGGCAACACTCAGGGGTAGAGGGGGAGTGAAGGGGGGGGGGGGGGGCAACACTGAGGGGTAGAGGCTGGCCTAATGCAGTGAGGCTGGCCCAATGCAGGCCCCTGTGTGAGAGGTGTCGATCACATAATAAGACTGGGAATGAGAATGGGACTGAAGGCGAAAGGTACAGTGCGAAGGTCAAATTGACTGTTAAAGGTAAAACTGGGAACATTTCTGGAATGCCTGACATGAAAACGGCCTAACTGATTATTTGGAATACAGACTTACCTGTTCAAATGACGCCAAGATTAGGTTTACTGACCTTTATCTTTAAACAATATAGATTCTTACAGAACTACTACCTTTAACTTATCATACAGACTTTTTCACTTTCTACAGCACCCAGATTTGCTCACATTTGTTCAGCAGAGGCTTATACATAAACAGCGTCTCCTGGACAACAGAGCTGTCGTCTGAAACACCGTGACTTGGTAAATCCTAACACATGCCCTCACACTCGTCTCTGGGAGGTTACAGAGGTGAGCGCCAAACAGCCGGTACCTGAGAGAACAGTAAAGACGGCCGCAAAGGCGTTGAGCTTGAGTCCATCGATCACGTTGTTGGAGTGAAAGAGCTCCAAGCACATTAGGCTGAAGCCAACCACCAGCAGCATGATGTATAGTACTTCAGACACCACCGACAGCCAAAGGACACCTGCAGAACAATCACCATGCAAACCCACACACACACACACACAGACAGACACACACACACACAGACAGACACACACACACACACACACACACACACACACACACACACACACACACACACACACACACACACACACACACACACACACACACAGTGTGTGAGCAGTGCACCAGAGAGCTGTAACTCTCCTTGACAGGCCTCTTCATATGCTCTGCAAGAGTGAGACTACAGCAGCTCCTCTCCACCTTTCATCATTAGGAACTGGACAGGCGTTTGACAGAGCTGGAGCAATAAAAAGATGTTTTCATATTGTTTTGGGCATGGAGCCTGCATGGGCATCCTCTAGTGGACTAGCACATGAAGAATGTACCCCATGAGTTACTGAGAGGGTGGCAGCAGGAAGAAAAAGCACTTGTGATGAAAACAGGGCCATGAGACTAAAGACGTCTAATGGTCTGGGGAGAAATACCCGCAATCACAAACGAGTATGGGTTCGGTGATCGTAAAAGAGACTCATGTTTCTCTCTTTTTTTATAAATGGAAAATAAAACAAAGAAAAAACACAATGCAAAACATCCAAGCTCCACACACACACACACACACACAGAGAGAGAGAGAGAGACACACACAGGGGCCGCCACAGATGTAAAAAAAAACAAATATGCTAAAGTTACTCATTAGTGTCGGGCAGAAATGACAGGACAAGAGGAACACCTGTACAATTGTACTAAAAGCAGGCTCTCTTGCATCACCAAATGTTGTTTATGTAAACATTTACTCTAGTGCATTGAGAACAATCTGGGAACAATGCAATCTGTTGTTTATCTCAAACCGAGAAGGGGTTTGATCCTAAAGGACTGCATAACCCAGAAACTGCTGTCTCCACGTGTTTCAGGAGAACTTCCAGCCACGCAAAGCACAACTACAAGTCTATTTACAACAGCTTTTAACTTTGATCTAAATTCATCAAAGTCTCCTCTAGCTTGTCAGTTTTCCCTCTGTTCGCCGCTTCGTTCGCGTCTTAAGAAACTTTAGATTAGAGAGCGACGATAGAGCGCACAGCAGTGTGCATTAGATCGTGATAAAAGCTGGGAGCTAAGATAAGATGGCACGGTGAAAAGTTGAGGGACGTTTGAAGTGCTCATCTTCACGAGTTCAAGAGTACTAAGACTGAAGGAAAAAAAGAAACCTGTCCTGTAACAACCTGCTAAAAAGCATAAACTGGTTTCAAGGTGCAGCTGTCTCCTTTGCAGAGAGAAAATGTGCTCTCTGACATATCGAAGATCTTTTGAATTGTGGTCAATTCTGGCTAGTGAGCTATGAGTTTGAGATACAGAACTACAGAAGAGATTTTCTCCAAGCGGCATGAGAAGGAAAAATAAAAAAGAGATGAGGAATCACATTGGATTCTTCGTCAATTTTGTTCATTGCTGATTTGGGAGATGAATGTGCAACCGTGTGACTGTCTATTAACCATCTCTCTTGTCACGCTTGAGTTATTTTGGTGTGTACCAGCCGGTCCGCAGGGCTCGTGACACAAGACGACACAGAGCCGCCATCACTGCTCCGAGGGTGTAGTAGACAGAGAAGAATAACTTTTACCACGAGCACTGGTGGGGGGGGCAGATTAGATTTGCAGTATGAATTTATGAAAATTTTATGAAGATTTTGTCATTTGGCTGTGGTAATACATTCAGTGTGCACAGAGATGACTTGGGGTGGGAGGGCCAAATTCCTGTTAGCGGTTCCAAAGGAAAGGTCAGACTTCCTGAATAAAGATAGCCAATTAAATGAGCCTACTTGGAAATCTTATTAGTCTGAACTCTGCAGATGACTGACAATAGACATTTTGGCATTGGGGGGGGGATATCAGATTTGGATGAACTATATTGTTCATCAAAGACGACACTGAGATAACACAAGTTTAAGTTATTCAAACTAAAGAAAATTTCGTATTGTATTGCAAAAGCATAGAAACTGCATCTTGTCCTCCTACGACAACGTAGACACTGTAATAGGTCATCAAAACAGCTTTAGCTATTTGTAGGACCATATAAACCCTCCTTAAGGAAATACCATTTAGCTAATAAAATATCTGGAAAATATTTGCATAATGGCACACATGACAGATAAAAATGACCATGAAAACATTACCATGCCTTTAAAGAACAAACCACTTTTGTGCGTATACAAGAAAAATATACTGTGAAAGAAAGCCGCCCTCGTGATTCCTAGTAACACATCAAGATAACATATCTGTTGAGTGCTGGTCACGGTAGCGCATGCAGGCCACACGTCAGATCTCGCAGAGCTAATGACCACCATCACTCACCTCTCTCCGACGCCGGGGCCAGATCGATAAAACTCCTGCATTTCTCACCTGGGAAGACACAAGGCGACCGCATCGTTAGCGCGTCAGTGCTCCAGCAGAACGCACAGAATCACAAATCACAAGTTTCGCCCATGTCAGGAAACTTGGACTTGGAAAAGTTCCAGGACAAAACTTCAGAGTCAGTGTAAATCAAACCGTGAGGGCAGTAAACGTTAAACCTCAAAAGAGTTCAGCTTTGTTCAAGATGACACTAAAATGCTTTTTGTTAAATTCCATGGCTTTAAAGTGAAAGAGAGGTAAAACATTAGGGGCTTCCGTTTTATATAATGACAAACACCACCATACTCCTGTTGTTAAGTTGTTAACTACAGTACTATTTTACATTACACAGCTTGCAATAAATACTGAATACATGTTTCGTGGTTCAGCACTGGAATTTATGCTTTGAATGATGTATAACAACATCACACTCACACACACACACACACACACACACACAAACACACACACACACACACACAGAGACACACACACACAGAGACAAACACACACACACAGACACACACACACACACACACACACACACACACACACACACACACACACACACACACACACACACACACACACACACACACACACACCCACACCTGGTTGAGTATGGTGCAGACAGCAATGACAGTTCAAAACCTTAGTGGCCCACTCTTTACTGTTCCTTGATGATGATGTCTAGGGAATGCAGCAAAGGTGATAGCAGCATGGGCTTTGACCATGAGGCCAGAGCTGAGGAGCAGATGGAACAGTCAGTAAACTTCCTTGCACCAAGGGAAAAATGGCCGCCCTACCACTCATCTGCCAGTTCCTCCCTGTTTAAACTCTTAATTAATTTGAATGTGGGGCACTCAGCTGTGCATTAGCAAAAGTTTAGTCTGATTGCATGATTGAAAAGTCCCTCCACAAATTTCACTAAGAGCAAGAGGAGTGCTTAGTGAAACATGTAACAAGGCAGGTTCATTACAGTGGGCAAAAGGGTCAACCAAGGAGGCTTTTATGGTGTGAAATCCACCTCTTTTCATTACATGTTAATTAGTTGGCAAGTGCTTTTGTTCATAGAGAGTGGCACTGAAGTGATATTTGGTGTTCTATTTTGGAACGTGGAACTGGAACTTTTGTTACATATTCACCAAAAACAGTATGGACTAGTTACTGATCAATGACGTGCCAAGGAGCTTCAAGGTATCGTACATCAAGAGAGAGGAATTAAATGATAATCTTTGTAAAAAGCTCTACAGGCAAGCACCTTCAGATCCTCAAAGGGAATAATTCACTGCAAAAGTGCATTAGAAAATCTCCAGTGTCTCCTAAAGTGTGTCTCCAAAAGCAGTGTGCCCTGCTTTGATCAAACTGCAGTAGCAAGAGTGTGCCACAGCTGTGTAGGTGCAGCAGCCTCAGATAAACCCTCAGAGGGTTCCACCATAACACAGATTCCATCCTCTTTTACCTTCTTTTCACTTTCTGTCTCTTTTTGGCTTCTTCACATCAAGATTCCCTGTAACCTACTGTAGTTTCAGCTCATCAAAAGGTGAATCCTGTACCGCAGTCTACAGAGGCTGCCTGTAGTTCTGTCGTCAAACTGTCAAATTTACAACTGTTTGTTCCCATTCCAATTTTACAGGCCAAATAAAGGGATTTGCTGTGAGGGTGTTACAACAGGCCGGGTGCCATAGCGACGTGTGATAACTGGAACCACACAGCCTCGTTAGAGTTGAATGGAATGCCAAACAATGTTCAGCTCTCTAAACAAAAATGGCAAAAGAATGCCTTTGCCACAAGGCCATGGCTTTTGTGCTCACTGTGAACCCATGAAAGCCAATGTGTCGCCGTGCCAACAGTGTTACGGTGAAATAACATGACAGATGAGGGAGAGAGAGCAAAGGAGCTGTCAGGAACTATAACATGGAAAGGTGCAATTATCCCGGAGCAATTTACTTCCTTAGGTCCTTGCACTTTCTAATTAGCAAAGATTTCTGCCTTCTGATTGAGACCTTGTATATTTAATCTCCTATCGGGGGGTTGTTAAAGGTTAATTGGTGTGCTAATGAATATGACTGAATTCAAGGCTATTACCATCACTTTTTGATCATTTCAAAAGTTACAGAGGGTGCGAAAGGGCTCAAAAACACTAATTACTCTAGCTGTGGAAGTTGTTCTTTTTTTCATCTCAGTTGGGTACTCATTTTTGTCTCAGAATGTGACGTGTTTTCATCATACGACTGACACGAGAACAGCACTCATGCGACAGACCCGTGGTGTCCTTCTACAAAGTGTAATCTTCAAGGACGGTGGGGGAGGGACGTGACAGCTCGCTAAATAAAAAAAATAAAAAAACTACTGTGGAACTAACGTCATACTGTATGTGTGAGCTCCTTCTTAATGAGATGGACGTGCAAAGATGTAATGAGAGACAAATGACAGCGGTGTGAATTGCGTGTTCCGCACAAACCAAATTGCCATGCTCAAAAAAGGTTGTCTGCCTCGAATGTCTCTTAACAGGATTACACACCCCAAACCACTCTGGATGGGAGGAAAATGTGACAGATCAGAACAAACAGGGCTAAAATAAGCTAGTGTGGAATTGTTGGTGTTGGATTTAAGAGCTCGCCGTGCAAACTGTAAGCTTAGCACCACACCATCTGTGTGTGTGCTGTAATATTTAATCAATGGCGCCATTATACAATCCCACATGTACGCCTTGCGAATGGCTCTGTGCATAATTCTGTGTTCAAATGTGTCAAATTCGGTCAGATTTCGGTTAGTTCAGTTGTCCACTGACTACTGAAATGAACAGCATGTGTCGAGAGCTACCTCTGTTCACACAGTGCAGATGACGTTAGACCTTGTAGACCTGTTATGGGGCTGCAATATGTGCATTTCTGTATGATGTTTTATAATGACACAATATTTCTCCTAAACTTTGAACTTCTTTCATAACTGAACATTATGTGATGTTAAGTTGATGTAATGGTAACAGGAATCAGCTCTTCAAGCGCAGAAGTGAAAACAAAGACTCCCACATTTCCCAAGCTATTACAATTGCAGGAAGCAGCTGAATGACACCACTGAGATGGTGGGAATTGCTCTGTGGTGCTTTGCATAATGGAATTAGTAGGTGGCACATCTGCACACATCTGTCCTATTTTTCACCTCATCAGCTGAGACATTAAAAAAAAAATACCTTTGCCATTCAGAGCTGAGGTACTGTACATCAACCACACACACACGCACGCATGCATGCACACACACACGCACACACACACAGACACACACAGACACACACACACACACACTCTCTCACACACACACACACACACACACACACACACATACACATACACATACATACACAAATAGGGACATTTTGAACCATCAACATCTTTGATGCCCTCTAGTGTTCTTGTAGCGCAATATAGTCACACCAGTTCTCAATTACACACTGAGCCTTTCCTCTCCAGTTTTCAAATGATGAACTCTTGCATATTCAGAGCCCTGGAAACTGAACTGGCACCGCTGAGAATCAGTCAGATGATTAAATGCATAATCTACTATATGAACGTGTAATGTATTCAGAGAAGACCGTACTAGGGCAGAGTGGGGTAAGATGAGCCAGTGGGCCACTAGACCCACCACCTGTATCTGGGCAACCACATTTTTTGTCATGTGACCCTAAATTTAGGTTGCCTTCTCCCCTTTTTATCTTGCTGTGGAAGAAAATACCATGAGGATGAAATGGTGGGCATATTTTTTCACAAGCATACTTTTTGCCTGTCATTTATTTTTGGCCTATCAGTATAATCTCAGTATTATCTCAGTTTAAAAATATATGTTGATAAATTGGCAGTGTGTAAAAACCGTGTAAGTGAACTAGCAAAAGTGCAGTTCTGGGTTGCTAGACTAAGCACTTTCCCCAAAATGAGCCAGAGCCTTGGGGGTAAGATGAACCAACGGTTTACATAAAGTAACGTAAAACATTTGGTGTTTAAATTAGGGTTGCATCCTAACAATCAATAACTGACATCATATTTCATATTTTAGATGTAGCATAACAGCAGCCATGTCACACAATTACAGAAGACAAACAGATAGGGGTTATATTACCATGTGCTTGTACCCCTAGTTTTTGTTTACCTCCTTGTGAATGATGTAGAAGCATCACTCTTGTTTTGGCATTTTAAATAGCATTTTCCATACATATGTGACATGATAGAGTTTGTGATTATACAGATATTCAGAACTTTATGTGACATGTTGGTGTTTATATTATATTTATAGTTTATATAAAACGTTTGCAATTATGCTAAACATGCAGTTGAGATTCTACACTGGAAGTGAAAAACAAATAGTTTGTATGTTCCTCAAAAGAATGAAAGTTAAATTCAATGTAAGACCATGTTTATTTCTTAAGCTTAGAGACTTGGCAAACCATTGTCAGGTTTCAGAACGGTAGATAAATTAGTTGTAATATTTATTTCATGAACACCAATAAAATCAGCAGAATTGGGGATTTGGGGATCTGGTTAACACAATAGTGTTTCCCAAATGGCTCAATTTACCCTGTCATCTGGATCAACTTATCCCCAACAAGTGGCAAATTGAGCCACAAGACCACCTTTTTTGGGACCCCATATTTTGTTGTCTTATTGAGTTAGGCACCATGCTAATGTTTCAATTGATGGCACATATCCCTAACTTGTGTTGTATGCATTCGTTTTATTTTTGTCTTACAATCCATTGGCTAGAGGTTGACTTAATAAAATACATTTAAAAAATAAAAACATCTCACCCTATTCTCTACTAACCTCCCCAGTACCTCAGCCACATGCTGTTATACCTAGGCTCCACAGTGCAGGGCATCGTCATGACAGACACTGTGAAATGAAACTGGCAAAAAAACAAAACTAACCCCTACTATACTGATCTTCACTCGAAATGTTTTCTGTAAACATTTCTCTACCACCTGTTTTCCCCAGCCCCGAGGACGGCACTACGAAAAGTCAGCAGATTGCCCGTGTAAACATCTTCCACCCAGCAACTTCACTAGTAAATCGATGCCACCTGTCTTGAGTTGCGAGCCAACCCATCCAGTTTTACTGAACATTGGAGCTAAGCGTGTAAGACCACTCTTCAGGCTGTTCCACTGAGGAGCACACACATTAGGGAGTATATGACTGTCATTGGTAGCAGACGGTTTCGATAAAGTAATGAGGGTTGTTTTTACCTCGGATGATAAAACTCATACTACACGCAGAATCTTCCCAATACCCACTTTCTCGAAAGGTCAGACTTCGCGTAGTACTGTGTGACGATTCTACGTTTGAGTATTGGCTTTAGAAAATTATTACCCTTTATATATTGTTCAACACCTAAATAGTAAACCATACCAATTTTTGCATTTTTCTACATCATTTGCTCATTCCTGTTAACTGACTTAAAGGCACTTACTTATACCATTTGATGGTCTCCATTCCCCTTTTTCAATATCTCTTAATCTTTGGTATAATTTTTCTTTACGGAAGTTGCTTTGTCAGTCTCCCTGTAGATACGCACTTCACTCAACGAATACAAATTAACGCATTCAGATCTTTATCGGGGTTTATAAGAATGTGAGTATCTGTTTCCAAGACAATTTTAAATGAGAATATGTCTATATTCTTTACGTAAAAGCCCTGCATATTAAGCCACGGGGGAAATGAAATGAGTGCACAAGCGGAGCATCACATAATGTTTGCTGTGCTGAACAGCATCTTCCACCAAGGGTACTTACACGGACAGCCACACAGGGAGGTTAATAGGTATGTAGGCTAATGGATGCGGATGCCTCACCTGCCCCGTGGATGTTTTCCTCGCAGGAATACCAGATTCCCGTGTGAAAATATCTGAAGAGGTACCTGTCGTCTCCCGTTTCCCAGCTGTAATGCACTTTGCTCGGGTCAGTCTCATTTACCCCGTAGTCAATACAGTTATGCCGTCTCTCTTTGCTGCAGTTGGGCTTGGGGACCCTTTGAGTGCCCTCGCACCAGTACGTGGTGACAAATGCCGTAGTGGAGAAGAAAAGGGCGACGAGATTCAAACTCACGGACAACAAGGCACGGCATTTCCGAGTGGTCTTCATCGTCCGCGGTTCGAAAGACTCGCTCCGACGTCTGACCCAAGTTCATGAAAGCAGCAGATAGACGATGCTGCTAACCAGAGGAACACGGTTCAAGTAAGTGACGGAAAAACACCGGAGACGACTAGGCACTCTTACCTTCACTGAAATTTGAGCGACTGAAGTTAAGCCCCCTGAGACATGGTGAGAATGCCACTCTCCCGATAACTACACTTGTGTCCTGCTCTAATTAAAGTGCGCACGACGCGCGCTACCCGCGGAAAGGTGTGATCCCAGCCAGTTGTAGTTCAGGCTACTCATCACCGTTACGCACACGCGCGCGCTCTCTTTCTCTCCATCCCACTCTCCCTCTCGTCCACTCGCGTGGCCACCAGATGCCTACAGATGAATACAAGGCTTCACTGGCACCATATCTGCTTTTCCCGTAAAATAATAGTAATATTAATGTAAACAGTACAAAGACAGGCATTGTTAAAGCATTGCTAAATATATTTATTTAAACAATTGGATCAAAAAGTAAAAAACAGCTATCCTTACTTTATTCAAATAGCATAAGTTGCAATATGAAATGCAAGACAAGAAAGTAACATAATTTTGCTCAGGTATGACGTTCAGTAAAACCTTACGACCCCTTATCGATTAAACCACCGGAGCCTTGTCACAAATAACCTGCCCACAATAAGAATTCATCACATCACATTTTATGGTCCTCAAAGAATCAATACTTCGCTCAGCGTATTAGATGAACGGGGTATCATAAGGAGAGACGTGTTTCCCACTCAGATAAGAATGTCTATTATCTCGGCATGAGGATTGATGGGGTCTTTTGATTGGCAAAGTAAAGGGCGTTTTTGAGTGATAAGAGGATTCTGAAGCACTCGTATACTGAGAACAATGAAGAAGTGCATGGCTGTTTGGCCACAGATACGGTATGCAACACAGTGTTGCGGTTTGTTAATTAACCTGTAATTGCCAGTGTTTTTGTTGTAATTTATGGTTAGTGCTGTTTCATATTTTGCAGATATACTCACTATTACTTTTGAAAGTGTTGCTAGTAGTTTATAAATCACGGAATGGTTTGGGCCCCCAATGGTTTGGGCCGAGTGTTGCTTTTAGATCCATGGATTCAGGTCAGCTAGTAGAGCCCAGAGTCCAAACTTGACATTTAGCTGTCATGCTGCATGCAACTGGAACAAACTGCCAGAACATCTTTGATGTGCCCCAAATGTAAAAGCATTTATCTTTGCCTATAATTTGGCTCTACAAATTGCACTCTATTCGTACTGCACTTTACTTTCAATTTAATTATATCACTTATTTTTTAATTATGTACTTTTCTTTAAAATTATATATTTTTTTCTTTCTTTCATTGTTTTGCACTCTTAAGCACGTTGTCTTTATTTTTTCGTTTGGACATTCCTTTTGCTTTTATGTATGTAGAGCACATTGAATTGCCTCTGTGTATGAAATGTGCTATATGAATACATTTACCTTGCCTTGCCTTACTTTTGTGCAGAAATTAACATGCACCCAGTGTTAAGACACTTGCACTATCTCAAGAACTGAATTCCCCAAGACACAGCTGTCTCTGTGATAAGAGCAGCCTTAGATTGCTCTGCTCAAATACAGGACCATTGAATTCCTGATAATGTGAGAGCCAAGCACCTCTCTCTCTTTCTCTCTCATGTATCATATTAAAAGCCATAACTGATGCATATAAACACTGAATTCTGCAGCCTTAGTTGGGAGCCCCCCACCCATAGCTATCTTGGCCATTGCCCTGCTTGCCCATTAGAGAGGAGAGGAATCTCCAGCTGGCTGCTAATGTTCTCTGTGTTATCAGGGGGCATGGAGCCTTCCCGTGCCCTGTCAACATGGGCAGGGTTCTGAAAGCCTCATTAAAGTGAAAAATGAGCACACACCCTCAGTTTGGAGCTGATTGAGCGCTTGATGATGGCCGCCATGGGGACACGTGCAGGGGTGGTGGCACCAAAGTTTGGTCTTTGGGCGTAGTACTGTCTGTGTGCCATGGTGTAAGGGGGGTCGGTTCCCTGGTGTTCATTTGGACTCAGTCGAGGCTCCCACTGTTCCATTTCAGCGGTCTGGTAATTCATTTCCCACGTTCTCTCATTCCATCATCTTCGATGTCACCAGACGCTCTTCATGCTAGGTGCACTTCCCCACCTTCAGCCACATCCAGCATGATAACACACGCATAATCCCCTGACGACAGGTGATTAGGATCAATTCAAATGTGGATGCCACTCACGCTTTGCTTAAGCTCGATGGGAAATGCATAGGCGGTCATGTGCCAAAAAAGTGATTTTACATCACTGGCTAGCCCACTCATTCTTCAGCCATGTCACCTAAAACATGACATACAACCCTGAGAATCCTTTAAGCCAGAAAGCACTGGAGATAGACTCGAGAAATCTGTTGAAAGTGTACCAACCTTTCCTTTCACATTTTGTTATGTCATTTTTCATTGAACATGCCCCCAAGCACAAAGGGGTATTCTGTCACTCATGTGGCTCACATGGTTTTGTTTCAGTCAATCCGTCACCACTCCTTTTATTGACTGGTGGGTCAGACTTGACTATAGGCACATCATTCAGCGTGACAGTGATGTACGTCTCTTCCATGACGCAAGCATGAAGGAGACTGCCGCGGTGAAAGCATCTGACTGCCCTCTGGATATCCATCAAAGGTAGTGGAGCAAAACCTTGAGATAACGGAGGAAATGCACTCCAAATGGCTCCACACACACACACACACCTGTCTATACCGGAAACAAGAGAGGCAGGCTTGATAAGTCACAACACATTGCCAGGGACTTACTCGCACACGGGCAGGTGGCAATGCCACCGTTCTGGTTGTCACTTTGGATAAGACTGCGTTCTGTCACCTCTCGCTATTGCGCAAGCACACACACATACAGACATGCAGAGCCATTGATAGTGAAGAAACGTGATGTTGCACCGTCTGGCTCTGCGAGACAGTCTGTCTCAGAATTAAACATAAACTGTGTTGACCTTCTCCCTCAGTAGTTGCCTTGATAGTCAGAGGACTGTAGTTCTGGTTAATCAGACCTGATTGTGTTCCGCCCTCCTCATCTTCTATGCTGATTTTCAATCTGCATTCAATGTTGCCATGTCATACTGTAAAGTAGACTACCTCTCATAGTGCTGTGTAATTACAGTGTGGAAAGGCAGTGGCAAGCTCATACACAAATGTAGGCATGCTTACAATCTCAATACACTGATACCAAATGAAACGCTGCTTACTGTGAACGTAATCTAAGAATCTGTTCTTTGGACAGAATTTACAGTGAAGGTGTGAAAAAAGCAAGGTTGGACGAAAAAGTGTGCTATCTTCAGAAGCTAATGATATTTATGCAAATAGATATTTGATGGATTTAGTGACAATAAGAGGCGATAAGCACAGCTAACTGCTGCCTGAAGGCGTGGAGGACGGCTCTCCCGTGGCCTAGGTGTCGGTGATAACACAATCGTTTCCAGGCTGCTTTATCAACTACTAATAGACTAGAGAAAATGTAACATGGAGGAATATAAATAATACTAAAATGATGCCCACATAAAATACATAAGGGTGGAAATAAACAGCAGAGGAAAGGTATTATCTCGATTTCGAGGATTTATTTGATCCAGTCGACCCGTAAATTAACAGGTTTTATTGTAAATTCAGTGGTACATTCAATAGTAAGAATGAACAAAAGAGCCACTCCAGACGCATGGCAAAACAAGAGTCACTTCAGCATGCCAATGACGTAGGTACAGACCCAGCCTCAGGGAGTTCAAGCAGTGTCCTCACTGCAGAGCGAACATCTGGATAAGCATCATCTGCAGCACTGAAAGAGGGGTACACACCTACAGGTAAAACACTTGACCAAATTCCTTTAAATCTCTTTGGATCTAATGCTCTACTCTTGATAAACTGCCCAGTTTTTCTTGTTCCCCTTGAGTACAGCCTGCACCAAAGATTGCAGTCTTTTGTCGTTGTAGTTAAGGATGTTCAATTGATTCTCTGCAGTTTAAAGGACAGTCTGGAGATGGATACTGTGTATGCATCCCCTCTGTGGTCTCTCTGTAATTAATCCATCATCAGAGATAGACAGTCCTTATCCTCAGCTGATCCCTCAGCTCGTGTCCTTAGACAGATGAAGGAAATGGACATCCCCTTATCAATTTGCTATTTTCAAAGGAAAAACATGAAAAATAAATGCTACCTCACAATCAGGCTGCTGTTTGTAAGGAGAGGCTTTGAATTAACTTATCTGGACTTGAGCAACTAGGAAGTGGCTTTATTGGCAGTAAATCTAATCTGGGGTCAGTGGACTCTTCAGGAGGGCTGTGTGTGTGTGTGTGTGTGTGTTTGTGTGTGAGAGAGAGTGTGTCTGTGTGTGTGAGACTGTGTGTGTGTGTGTGTGTGTGTGTGTGTGTGTGTGTGTGTGTGTGTGTGTGTGTGTGTGTGTGTGTGTCGTGGGGGGGGGGGGGCTTAGCCTGGTGGGCTTGTCGTCGGCAGCACCAGCGGAGGGTGGCTAATCCTTCTTGTGAACAGCTGTTGGCCTGTCTCCTTCCGTAACCTCAGCGAAAGAAGCTAAAGGTGCTGACAGCTGCTTGTGTGTCAGTCGTGCGGCACTCTCTTTTCCATCTCTCCCACATCCCAGTGAGACAGAAGCCCCCGCTACCACCACCACCAAAATAAATCCGGCCGTGCCGTGGGAGCTGGAAGCTGCACAAGCCCTCGATTCGGCCGCCTTGATTGAGCCTCAGCTTCATTTCTGGTTTCCATTGGTGGTTAGAGCAAAAGGATTGGATCTCTCGTTCTCTTTCTCTCACTCTCTCTTTTTCTTGCTCTGTCTTTCTGTCAATCTCTCACGCCCTATCTCATGGGTTAATATATCCCCCTTCTGTTGGATTGGATCTCTCCCTCTCTTTCTCTCTCTCCCTCTCTTTCTCTCTGTCCCTCTCTCTCTCTCTCTGACTGTATTTTATACTCTTTCTCTGTCACACACATGCACTCTCCCTTTTGGGTTAATACCATGCCTCATTGAAAATGGCAATGTCTTTGTTTGGATTGCCACCATATGTTGCGTGGGGTCATGCAATAATATCAGCAAATCTGCTGAGCAGATTTCAAGTGGGTGGGGTTGTATGTGCACAGCAAAGTGTACTGTAGATTGCCAGAAGCACACCATCACAATGCATGCTGAATACGTTTTATTAGTCGACATATTTTGTTCATGTTGAACTTGGAATGCATGACTCCCAAACATGGAAACTTGCTTGAAACGTAACTTTAAGTCAGTCTCACATGAGAAAAAAGCCTCTCGCACGGTAGTGATCTCCAAGAAGGCCCTCCAAAAAATGCTACAGAAAACAATTTGATCCCCTCCATCCCCTCTTCATCTCTACTCTCTGCCCTCCTCTTCCATCTGGTCATCTTCTTCACTACAGCTACCAGCACCCCCCCGACCCCCCCCCCCACCACCACACACACACACACACACACACACCCCCACACCCCCAGACCAGATAACTCCCCCCATAAGGTGACACAATGGGATGACCTGCCAAGGGACTCATTTTCATTTTTGAAATAAGGGGAAGCGGCGCAGACCAAACAAACACTCTGCGGGGGCATCAGAGAGGCGGAGGCGGCGGCGGTGGAGCGGGACAGTGGTCCAGTGTGAGAGGGGCAGTAAATCTGACTCTCCTCTTCTCCAGCCCTCGAAACAAGGCTATTACAACTCAGGCCCCAGCTGATTGATGCAGGCAGTTGTTCAGTTTTTCGCTGTCTCCGTCTCTTGTTCGTCTTTAAGTCAGGAGAGTGGGCAAGCTGATCGATTGCGGACGCAAGACTGAGTGACACTTCATGGCTTCTGTCTGTCCATCCCTTTCTCTCTCTCTCTCTCTCCGTTTCTCTCTCTCTTTCTCTGTCTGTCTCCATCTCTTTCCATCTTCATTTGAGTAAAGGGTTCTTTTTTGCCCACAGTGGATCGTGGACCCATTGACTCTGATTCTACCAAGGAAGAACATGTTCACATGGTGCAAGTACCTAGATGAATTGTGTTGGAATTTGGTGTTTTGGATTGCATTGTGTGTTCTAAGCTGAGCTGAAAGTACTGAAAGTAAAGATGGCGGTTTCCCTGAACAGAAGACTGGACTTCAGATGACACTGGACCCAAATTTTAAAGACATTTATTGATTCAAAATAAAACAGAGAAAAACTGTGAAAGTTATTCAGTAAGCCTCAGTAAGACGCTGCAATGTGTCCATTCAACCCTTTGACATTAAATATGGAGCTTCACCCAAAACTTTACCAAAATCTCACAATTGGAATCGGACACATTAATTGTATTCCTTTGATGTAATTTAGTCGTCTCCTCTACCTCCGTATACTTAATGTCTGACTTTTTAGAAAGAATTGAAGACCATTATTAGTATTCCACTCTAGCTTCTATACCCCCACAAAAATGGCCTTTTTTGTGAAACTTCTTTGACCGATGTTTTCAAGTGTGGTCGTCCAATTATTCCAATATTTTACTTTGTAATGAATGGATCTGTGATGTCAGAATCAAATCCCGCACAGGAATAACGTATTGAATTTTTACTCTCTTTCTCCAAACAGTTCTGTGGCAAGGCTAAAAGTAATTCTGTGTGGACTCGCACTTGCTGTGGTAAGCCATGTTTTATTCATTTCTTTGTCAGACAGTATTTTTCCTCCCTCTCTCTTTCTCTCACTCCCTCTCTCTATGTCTCTGTCTCGCTCTCTTTTCCTCCCAGTATTTCTGTAGTTTCCCTGATTCTCATGTCCAGGCTTGGTTCTAGACTGTAAGGGGACCGATCCTTTTCAAAGCTACTCCTTTTCACTGTCCTTTCTATTAGAGATTGCGGGAGGAGACTTTTCTTTCCCTCAGAAGTTGGGAAGGAATTCAAGCATCTTCTTACATGATAATAGATAGAGCTTTGACCAGGATGGCGGTGCTGCCTGTCAATTCCAATTACGGTTTGTCTCCCCGCGACCAGGCTTTAGGAAAAGAAATCTTTACAAGCTATCAGATGCCTCTTTTAGCCATTCTGCTATCCCCCTTCCTGCCAGACTACAGCTGGGCGAAAGGAGATTGTAAAAAAAAATGTGATAGATGGAAGCACAGATGCCCAGACATCCCAACCCCAGCCACTCCAGACGTGCGTCTGTGTCTTACCCAGCTCAGCTGTCCAGACCTGAGAGGAGCTGGAGGTGTCTGGGGAGGGGGGGCGCGGGGTGAGGCGGGTGGGGGGCGGGGGGTGAGGCGGAGGGTTGATGACACGCCATAGGACGGTGAAAGATCAATATTTAATCTTTAATGCTCCTCTGTGGGAAGAACTCCGGCGCAAGACTTTTGTTTACAATATATTACCCACCCAGAAAGCCCCTCGCTTGGCTTCACGGCAAAATCAGGAGCTCGGCTCATCTGAGGGCTTTTATCGACTCGAAGGGGAAATAACTCGCAAACATTACACACGCAGAGAGGTGTCAGTGCAGCGAAAAACTCAACACGCCGCAAAACAAACACAGGGATGAAGAGAATCAGGCTATTGATCAGTTTTTGCCCCATTGTTTCAGCAGAAAACTTCTCATCAAGTGCATGGAATGTGCCTCAAATGAAAAACCTGTCTTAAACAGTCTGCTTTGTATCTATGCTGTTATGACTGTCATTTGTCAGTTTCCTGTTAGATAAGTGACAACATTTAAAGAGCCTATGGTATTTATATGGAGATTATTGTTTTAGGTTTCGACAACAAGTTTACAGAGGAAATGTCTGCTGTCAAGCCTCTTTGAGCTTGTTCTGCCCACACGTATGGACAAATGTGTGTCGAGTCAATCTTCATGGTAATCCTCCCACTAAAACAGATCACATGCCACCCTGTCCCACGTCATGTTTCTCACTGACACATTACCACATGCTGATGATAATCTCTATTTGTCACTTGTGCATTTTATTCATTAAGAGAAAGAATTAAACACCACCATCGTCCTTATTCCTAACACGTCATGTAGAACGAGAGCTGGTGAAGTTTGTGTTAAAATAAATGCTCATGGAACTTAAACAGAGGCCAGGGAGACAACCAATATCCGATCATTCATCCGATTCTTCAAGGTCAGCAGTCAGAACTCAGATTTTCTAATCACGGCATGCCCATTCTTTTTTTTTTTTAAACACTGTCTCACATCTTCAACAGGTGCTTTTAACAAAGCTGACAGCAGAGTAATTAGGATCAAACACTTGAGGTGCTCTCTCAAGCGTCCCCAAAGCAACAGCGCGCCCCCCCCCCCCCCCCCCCCCCCCCCCCCCCCCCCCCCCCCCCCCCCCCACCCACACACCACCCAATCCCCAGTCACCGCGACAACAGGCCTGGCATCGCATGATAACTCCAGTCTGCCAGGCCATTGATAGAGATGGCTTCCGTGTGAGCCAGGCGTTGTCTCCAAGCTGTCTCCAGGCCCTGAAAAGAGTCATTGTATTAGGTGTTCATCAGCTCTCATAGGCAGAGCTCTGAGGGCCAGAGAGCACACGTGATAAAAAAAAACACTCTCGTGCAGCACTCACAAGGGATTCACAAAAAGACAACACCATCTGATTGCAGATGATGCGTGGCACATAGCAAAATACGCACAAGCATTGTTGATTTCACTCTGACAGTTATATTTTTGGAATGGACTGGTGTCTGTGCCTGGAGTGCCACACGTGTCTTTATCATTCAAATCACTGATGGTTTATTAATAACAGCAAGAGCATCTCTTTGAATGGAAAGCATTATTCAGTATTATGGATCATGAATGCGGTTGGAAAGAAACACTGCATAGGCACAGGATCATCAGATGGAAATCAGATGCATGCCTGCAAGTCATTACTACAAAAAGTTTGCTTGGTGGCTTCTCGAACTAGAAATGATTTCCTGTTTTAAATGGGAATGTGAAATTGTAATTGTTTGCCTTGATTGCACTTCAATTGACATTCGAATGTTGTTTCAATTGAATAAAATGTACTTCCAATAATTTCCTTATGAGCTGTTGAGCAAAGGCTTAAAAATCGAATAAATTATTGTCACGCTCACTTTACAGTTGTACTCAAATGCACAACACTTAGAACAATGAAACAGGAACAGTGAAACAGCATTAGCATGACCATGGCACAAACAATGATAGTATGAAGGACAAGTCAAAGGTCACTAGGACCCTACTTTGAGGATGATAACGGGAACAGAAACGGCAGCGTATGGGCACTGTTGCTCAAGCGACAAAGCGAGTGTAAAGGTGTGATCAAAGGCACTAGTGGGCAGTGCTGAAGAGTGATGGTTCAATTTGTGCTTACAGTCACTTAAAACTCTATCGTAATATTTCAACAGGCTGAACTGAAGTTAACTAATGAAAGGTTTAGTTAAAGCCGACCAACAGCATTGTCGAGCAAACCCTTACAACTGAATGCGTCACAGGAGACTACAATGTAAGAGGTTTTGTTTTGTTGAAACATAATTGTCAGAACTGTTTGAAAATTCCCTGCCACACCCCTTTGAATCGAATGTTATATTGTTAATCAGGATAGCCTATGTGATTTTGAGCTTGTAAAAAAATCATAAAACCTTTTGCTCCCTTCTCTGAGGTCTGAGGGAGAACATTCGGCTCAAACTAATTGCACTTTGGCTTTCTGACATTTGGGTGACTACCTCGAAGGAGATGGCGGTCAAATTTAAATCAGGTACCGTTTTTGCTTTTTATAGGCGCAGTCACAGAACTTTTTGATCGCACCTCGTATGTTTATGTTGATGAATTTGAACACCTGGACCACCTGAATGCATTCTCTGCAGAAAAGATCTTTTGCAGAAAAAGCACTGGTGTTGAGCGCCATTTCTTCTTCTGCCTTTGTCTAATTAGACTACAATGTAAATAAAAATATCAAGATCATTATTGCGAATTAACATCATGGATGGCATTGGTTTACTGCTGATTGAGCATTTAATTCAAGTTAGACTAGGCCTACCACTTCCCAAACGGGTTTAACCTTGTTTAAAAGCCTGCCGGGATACAGTATGTGTTTACTCTGATATATCCGAGTGTTTGCAACTGCTTTCTTGCTTATTATAAAAAATGTCATATAAGAATAATATGTGTCCATGACCATATTCAAAATTCTACGCCTTGGCAGAGAATTTATTTTATGGCCAAAGCTTAGACAACCTGCCCAGGTGGAATTGGCCGTATCTGTCAGCCGTTATCGTCCTCAAAATACGGCCTAGGTCTTATATACACATGTTAACAAGGTAACAAGAAATGGATGGGCAGCAGAGATCAATTAACAAGAACAAAGGAACCAGGAAGTAACACTAGGGGTGAAATGACAAAAGGAACAAGGCGGAGACAGACAGAAAAACAAAGGCACATGATTGGGGAAACGAAGGAGCAAATGGAAAACAAGGAAGTAAAAACATACTACAACAAAATAAAATACCAAAACAAGGAACAGACATAACACAGTGCAGACACTTATGTCTATTTTTATAACTGAGGTATATAATTCACAGTTGATAATACATTATTCACAAATCATGACATAATTTACCTGATTCTGTGAAGGTTCATGCTTTTATAAAACTCATAATATGAGCTACTATCTTATGTAACTTGTTGTCATGGAGCTACTGTACCTGAAAAATGTATTTCATTTTCTTTGATGTGGACTTTTAGACAGATAAAAGAAACTATGGACTCAGCTAAACCTGCTCACCATGCCAGTGGTGAACATTTCACACACCTTTTCAGAAGCTTTATCAACCCCTTGCCCATATCACATCAGCCCTATGTTTATTCTGTAGATTTTTCATCCTCAAAAGAATGATCCATCCTCTTGCTCTCTCTCTCTCTCAACCTCTCATATCCATCAAACAGATAAACACAATGTGCACTGACTCTATACACACACACACACACACACACACACAAACACACACACACATTAAGCAACGAAATTAAAATCATGCAGGAAACGCTAAAATATATGTGGAACAAGACTGTGTGCTAGGTTTTTCTTGATCTGCACATATTTAAAACAAAATGCTGTTCTATGACTAAACCAGCTTGCTAGCACACACACTCTCACTCACACACACACACACACACACAGGATTGCAAACTTTCACACAGATGGAGTCTGAGTCGCAAGATGGATGCTTTGTCCAAAATCAGTTGATGGAATGAATCATGGCATGGTGTGAGACTATGCTGAAATTGTCTCCAAACGTTTGACTTGACCTGTGGCATGGTTAATGTGGTGCAGACAGAGAGATTCTGCTAGCATGATGGTTTCATGATCATGGAGGATCAAGCTAGCTCAGAAAGGTTTTAGCATACCTAACTAAAGTGTTGTGAACAGTGCTAAATATTGCTATTAATCACTGAGTTTAGCAACTTAAAGCAACACTCGCAACAATTTGCAACAATTCGCAACAATTGCAACAATTTGCCACATTTTGAGGTATGTTTTTTTTTATGGGTAACAACATTTGGTATCATCTTTGTGATGTAAGATAAGATAAACTTGTATTAATCCCCGTAGGGAAATTCAGGTGTAATAGCAGCAAGGTAATACAAAATACAATATATAAATAAAAATAAATAAATACAAATATAATGAATAAGATAAGTACAACGCAGCTGGCGTATATTAGATAAAAGTTAATGTTATTATGTGGGGAGTCAGTCCTCAGTTGTGGAGCCTGATGGCTATTGGCACAAAGGAGGGACGTGATGTGAAGGACAGATAAACATACCTGTCGTTCCCACCAGCCATCTAAGGTATTATGTAGCTTCTTAGTTTGGGTTGGAACACCATGCAAAAATGTTATAAAAGCCCTCTCAACACGGCATCACCAACACTGTTGCCAAAATACACCAGTTAGCATGTTATCAAGCTTTTATCAGTGCCAGCTGGGCTGTTGGGGGTGTTTGCAAGGTTTTCGCAGGTAGGTAGCTCGCTAGTTTTTGACCAAAACTCCATAATGCTTCTTTAAAAATAAGAATTCACAAACTATTATCCATTTACAACCGATCGTTATCATTATCTGTTTGTTTATGAATGAAAAATGATGGTTCAGGTTTATTGTATACGCTTTGTGATTTGCGACACAAAATCTCATCTCCAGGCAACCCAGGGGTTTTTCTGGCATAAAAAAGACATGTAATGGCTGGCCTCTCATGTTTAGATCGACTCCAGTGGCCACAGGGGAAAATTAATCAAATTACTACAAGATGGACAGATTCAGAAAATGACCCTGACTTCATCCTCCTCTGGTGGATGACAGGGTAGAAGCCCTAATCAAATTGGCTGCCTATCCAATTATTAAACTCAGCCTGAATTTACTTTAGCCCGAGGGCATATCTCTGCGGCACAAAAGAATGGCCATTTATGTGCAGTCTAAACTGACATCTTAGGCCGAACTTCCCTTGTGGTTGTGGAGTGCCACCACGGGCCAAAATAGGACAGAATTGGGACAGCTTTTGTTCACAGAAACAGCCCTGTACTTTTGGTTAAAGACATTGGCACGGTCTCAATGATAAAAATAAAAGAAAATTTGTTTTACTTCAGTTAGCACTTCATCTTGCAGTGTACACACTGGCTGAGTAAGTGTTACCCCAGGGAAGCTCTTACGACAGAGCCTGTCTGTCACAGAGGACTGTGCACTAACCCCAGAGGACTGTGCACTAACCCCAGAGGACTGTGCACTAACCCCAGAGGACTGTGCACTAACACCAGAGGACTGTGCACTAATACCAGTGTTTTTTGGGTAACACATTACTTGAACCCAGTATCCATAGAGCATTATAAACACACTCATATTCATAATGATTCATAACTTCACCCATAAGGTGTTACAATGTTATATGTCTTGACCTTGAAAGACATATTTACCACAGCATGTCATTAGGTGCACAGAATGTCCAGGGCTGCGTTTTTGAAGAAACAGTAACAAGTGTGTGAGTCATCCCACTTCTTCTACCCAAAAAGCCTGCAGCATCCTTAAGCTGTTGATTAAGTGCTATGCTTGTGTCACTTCTGTCGGGAAAGCTGCCATTCTATCTCTGACCCCAAGTTCATGTCAGCATTGTTTGTGTCTAGGCTTGTGACATTTTAGGCTAATCTGCCTCTAAGGGTCGTGTGTGGACCTTCAGAAGCAGACTTTATGGGCAAAACAGAATATTGTTTCCTAGTTGTAATCCGTGGGTCCTGATATGATTCAAGCTTCCTCTTTGATGTGTGTGTGTGTGTGTGTGTGTGCATGTGGCATTTCGTTTCCATTTGGAGTGCATGCGAAACAAGAACGTCTAATCCCCTCCGTTCAATAAAGTGACTGTTTCTAGCAACACGCTTCTCTCTCACGTACTTAAGGGATTTGATCCTCCAGCGGTTTACTGCAGTGTTTTGGGCCATCCTGCATGCCTCCAACCCCCCTGCCCTGTTTAATCTCATGCACATGTCACAGCCCTTACTGAACTGACTCTATTTTAATCTTTGCTTTTGATTTACCCTTTGAATCAATCAACAGGAGTTTTTTTTAACGGGGATATTGGCGAACGCTGATACTACATAAAAGAAACACAGGCTTTAAATGATGCTAGATGCAACATGCTCATGGCTAAACATGTATCTGAATTAATAAGAATACATGAAAGGGTTAAAGTATAGAAGGCATCATGTTGGAGGCGCTGTGGATCGTCATGGAATCAAACAAGCAAACAAACATAAACGTATGTAGCGCACCCATGCCCCTACGATGGGCATGACACTTGAAATTAACTAACTTTTAACTTGGGGCGCTCCCTAAATTCTTTTAAACAATTTGTATTTTCAGATTCATTAATTTAACACTAAAAAACACACATAAGTTAACACACATATAGTGTAGCAAATTTTGGATTTATTTATTTAAAAAAATAGTGTGTTAACCTATATGGTTTTGTTTTAGGTTTTTTAGTGTTAAATTAATGAATTATTTTTAAACTAGCTTAAGCAATCCGTAATGAAACTAAATTACTAGTATAATAAATGCAATGAAATCAAGAATCTTCCCTTTTTTGTAAAAAAGTAGAAAATGTTTACTGTGTAAAATATTAAATGAAATTACAACATTTTTTTCATATAAAATGTTTCTTTCTTACACTTGAAATTAAATTACCTTTGTTCACTGAAAACAATTCATTTCAAAGAAATAAGGCACCTATTACACCTTTAAACTCAAATGCAAAACCTAGGGTGGGTCACCTATAAAGTTAGCCAAAAGCTAGGTAGCCTTTAGAGCTAGCAACTCAGTCTACTACACTTCTAAAATAAGCCTAGCGGCCTGGTACATAAACCGAATTAAAAATACTACCAAAATGGCAAATATAGACAAATTAAAACATTCAAATGTATATATATCACATATATATAAATACAAATAGAACACAGTCAAATATATCAGTCAAACAGTGAAATAAAACACAGTCAAATATAAATGTCCTATGCTATGAACAACCTAACATTACCCCCAACGTTGTAGGCCTGTTCGTTGCTTGGGTGCGGTGTGACCATAAACCAAACGGCCGCTTCGCTCGAAAGCGAACGAAAAGGTGAATCGTTTACCTTGAGGCGTTGGAAGATTGGAAAGGAAGAGAGTGGAGAGTCCTGTGTGTGAAAGTGTGCGTGGAGCCCCATTCCTTGTGTCGACCTGTTTGCGCTGGCGTCACTCATTTCTGTCCATCCGTCTTGTCCAAACGAACGGCAAAGAAATCCTCCTCTGTCTCGGCAACTCAGCAAAGACGTCAAAGTCCCGTGTGCACCGAGGACGATGGTTGCTACTCACGTTCTTTAAACTCAATAAACTGACCAAGAACACAGTCACTGATGTCCTAGTTATCTGCCCGACAACTTAAATCAGTTAAAATCTCGTCCTACAGCCTAGACATAGATAATAACAGTGTAATTGTAAAGTTATGAACAGCGAGCTCACACTAGCCGTCCGCTCTCCTCCATCTTCTCTCTTCTTCTCTGTTCTCATTAACCCTCCAGCTTCCGTTACCACAGGTTGTGGTTCAAAGGTCACATTATCATAACAACCAATAAAGTTACAGAAACGTAAGTATCTTTTTACATGAAGAAAACATAGCACAGGGCTACACTTACAAAGCAAGTCATTTTGGAATGACATTGGAATTATATAATTGTGGTATTACATAACACCAATACGTTTTTTGGCAATTAAGAGTTTCAAAATTCTCTGCCTGTTGCTTTGCTTAATTGTTTTTTCCACTGCTGTTGTTTTAGTTGCTCAGGAAGGTTAATTGTAAGTATTTGCTTGGCCAAAACCTAACTGAAGGGCCCTTTATTGTGTGAATGGTGCCAGCTTCTTATCAAGGGTCCGGCACAGTGCCACTTGGCACCTCATTGATTAGTTGCAGGAGCAGATGTTGATGAGGGCTGGAGATGCCCGTCAGGATCAGATGGCTCAGACACCAGCAGAACTCGGGTGAAAAGGTCAAGTCCTGGGAACACCTCTGACTGCCAATCATGACCCCTACTGCCAATCATGGCAGCGCCACAGCATCTTGATTCTCCATCAGAATGCTCAGGGACCCACCTTTGGAGAATGACCTGGCTATGGAAGTAGTGAAAAGTGTGACATAATGATTCATTTTATGATAATCAAACGTGGTTGACAGAGTGCAGGTTTAAAGGAATCTACATTGTGTGTCATTGTGGCCTTAGCTATGGTAAAGATGAAGTTTGTTTTGAAAATTACTTTTATTGAAGAAATGGTCCATGCTCAAACAGACATGATAACCTCTGACAGATCTAACATTCATCTAATGGCATTCTCTCATCATAAAGACCAAAATACAGAAGGATCTTCACTTAATATAGAAGTGACAATTCACTACAGGAAGAACATTTTTGATTCAATTCAATTGTTTTTATATAGCGCCAAAACAATACAATTGTGTCAAGGTGCTTTACAGAGTCTGCATCGTGAGTAGACCATGCATGCAACATGCACCAACATGCATTGTGAGAAGACCACTGTCTAATGCAAAAAGCCTGTGTGAATTAAAAGCCATTCTTCAATCTCAGTAAACATTTAGGTCTGTAATTTTTCCATGCATGCACAGCCCAGGCCCTTCAGCGCTTCCTCTCTGTGAGTGTGGCGAGCCAGTAGCTGGGAGCCAGAGGCTGGGAGTAGCTCTTTCCTCCCTCAGTGCAAGAGGAGGAGAGGACAAGGATTGTACGCACTTTTTGCCACCTCCCACCGTCTTGTGCGGCTAGCCAGAAGGCTTTCAGAGGCAGCGGAACAGTAGGGGGAAACTTGCCGTGATGCAACAGAGCTCAATTTGCAATTCTTATTGGGTAAACACTAAGGGGTCACCCTTAGCATCACCAAAGGTGCCACCCCTGTGGTTCACAATGACGTAATTGGGACAGAAAGAGTCCCAGAGCGCCCCACCGTATGAGAAATACCCTTTTTGTTTTAGCCTCCAGGACACACAAAGAAACAATAATGCGGTTTGAGGGCTACTGAGGAGGCATAAGCAAGTCTATTTACCACACACAGTCTGTGTCGGTCGCAAAGCATCCAGGATAATGCAATAGGATGTGGAGAACAGTACACAGAGGAGAGCACCGAGTCTGGAGCAGGAAAAAATGTGTGTGTGTGTGTGTGTGTGTGTGTGTGTGTGTGTGTGTGTGTGTGTGTGTGTTTGTCAGTCACCATGAGGTGGTGACCGACTGCATTTGAGCAATATGAAGTGTTCAGTGTTGCAATGTAATGGAAGCTCAGGTATGTGGAGATGGGCTTGTTTTTGGACCATAGGACAATGGACCATTTTTCTTTCTTGCCATTTAATTGTTTTCTCCTATATTCATCAAAGCTGTCTCGTAATTGTTGTATGGTATATTTGGATTCAGTCAAGAAATCGTACCCCTGATGTCATGGTGCAATCTTAATCTAGTCTTTACCAATGATAACATTTTCTCATTATGCCCCTGAGCCATCCTCTGCTTTAAGACGTCTCACATTTACAATCGCATAAGAAACTTTGTAACCGCAAACTTTTAATCAGCTTCGAATAGAAATATTGTCATCATGGGTGATCCATGATCACCCTAGCCATTCAGTGCACCAGGCGACTTAAAGCGACCTTCACAATGCCTAAAGGTGCTTTTATACCTACACCCGAGACTGACATGCAAGCTTAATGAAACACTTCATCCGTACACAAACAAACCTAATGTTAACTTCCTGCTTACAGGCCTCGGGTACAGACTAGGTGATATTGACCCCCTCCACACCCCAGATCCCCCCAAAGCCAGTCTCCAGGTCCCTCCAGGCAGGAAGCATCTGGCTGTCTCACTGCAGCTAGTGATGGAGGGTGACACCTGCCACCTGGCACCCCGAGGAGACCCTTTCATGGAGACACCTTCCAGGCCTCCAGCCTTGTGAGCCTTAGATCTCCGATATTAACCACCTGCTAGATTGGCTCAAGTTAAACAAGTGCTTTCAACCATCCCCTTGCTGCCAGAGATGTGAGAGAGTCTGATTTGGAGCTGGTAGCCTCGAGGTCACAGGTACTAGTCAGCCATGAGGAACTAATTGGGACCGAGGGAGGTTTAAGACGACCGATGACGTTGATAGGACTTCGACCCACATTTTCTCCTCAAACTTTTATTTTTTGGAGGGGGGAGGGGGGGGGGCTTGTGCACTTGCAGTCAGGACTAATTAGAATCGCTCAATAAAACAGCGTCTCGCTGAAGCGTGCCATCGCCCCGTTCGCACCACCCATGATACCAACAGATGGTGTGACGATTTAAAAACAACAGCACTGCTTTCCAGCTCGCGAAGGGCGGCTGCCGGCGGTCCGGGGGGGGGGGGGGTGGGGGGAAGGTGTTTTTGGAATACGTCACCCTCATAACCATATCCTGTGTGGGATGATCTGGGGTCCTGCCACCTGTGTACCCCACATGCCCACTGGTTCCAGCCAAGTCCTCCCAGCTCCCAAACACTGAGAGAGAAAGAGAGAGAGAGAGAGAGAGAGAGAGAGAGAGAGAGAGAGAGAGAGAGAGAGAGAAAGAGAGAGAGAAAGAGAGAAAGAGAGAAAGAGAGAAAGAGAGAGAGAGAGAGAGAGAGAGAGAGAGAGAGAGAGCGAGAGAGAGAGCAGAGAAACAGCAGAAGATAGACTGAAAAGGAGAGAGAAGACTATTGTGCCGGGCCCAATCCTGGCTCCATCTTGCAGTCTGATTCGAGCCAAATGTTGTTGTAACGTGATAAATATAGTCTTGCCTGGGATGATTGCATACGGTCACGTGTTTTCAGTCTGGCATTTGTGTGTCTTTTCTTTTGCCTTTCAAATGTGAGCGAAGAATAACAACATCAGAACAGAGTGTACTCGTTCCAGGATATTAAAACATTCCATCAGACTTCACCCTTCTATGGTTCTGAACTCACTGTGGAGGGTAATAACATAATGCATGCTAAAGGAAACAGACTAGCATACAATGCAGATTGACAATGTTTGTCTTCACACATAGACATAGCAAAAAACTCTTTATAATATATTTTTTCAAAGCACAAAATGTAGGCTCATTGGAGACAACTACATTGGAAAATTGTAACGATAAATCTCATGTTCATGTTCATGTTCATCTCATCACGGTTTCAAGACAGAGAATGGAGGTTCTTGCAAATAAAATAAACTTCATAATACTTTGTAACACCTGAATTTATGAGAATGTTGGTGGGGGTTTGTTTTGTTGTAATTTTGTTTTTAAATATGATCTAAATCGGCAGAGGTACTTTGATACTTTTTGATTAGTATCAAAAGTATCCATACATTACTGTACACCTCCAAAGGCATCCAACCACATACAGAAAGGAACCAGAAGACACATGCGGTATTTGTCCTGAGCTGATCATAGTGAGTTCAGAGCCATAGAAGGGTGAAGTCTGATGGACCTCTGGCTGTGCCTAGACCTGCTTCCCTGGGCACATTGTTCCAGTGACTTGTCCTGTCCCGCGGTGTCTCCGATCAGAAGCCCTGACATCTCAGCACAGGGCCGAGCCAAGTCAGAGGGAACAGGCTGCTACAACTTCAATCCACCACCTCTACTGGCCGGGGCAGGAGGAGGGAGGAGGGAAGGGAGAAGAGGGCAGCACGATGCAGGCAGAGAGTTTTGGCGCGTGCAGACATGAATGCTCAAGCATGAACACATACACAAACATTCACTCAATTCCATCCCTCTATCTCTCTCTCTCTTTAACACACACACACACACACACAGATACAAACATGCACATCTGAACATAGACACAAACATACTTTCAACGTCCTCAAACCCACTCCTGTCTCTCTCTCTCTCTCTCTCTCTCTCTCTCTCTCTCTCTCTCTCTCTCTCTCTCTCTCTCCCACACACATACACACATGTATGGTACTTGAGCACACACACAATCAAATATATGCAGATACTCTCATCTGCCCTGTCCCCCCCACCCCCACCCCCACCCCGCTCTCTGAGCACTGTCTGCCCTTTCAGGCTTTACGTAATCCCTGTTTTTCCACACAAGGCTGAGAGGCACTGCAATTACAGATGGAGGAGCGCAGATGAGAGGAGAAGAAAGGAGGGAAGACAAGAAGACTATATGAGAGGAGTAAGGAGGACACAATACACATGAGAGTGGAACAGAGGAGAGGGCGAGACAGGAGAGGGGCCTAAGTGAAAAGCAAGGAGGAGAGGAGAGGGCGAGAGAGGTGGAGAGGAGAGGAAAAGAAGGGTGCAAAGCGCAGTGCGCGCCCGGACACTAACCACGGGCCTCAGCGAGGGGCCAGCCAGATCTGGGGCCCGGGCTTCGCTAATGAAAAGACAGCATGCTAATGACCTAGGTGTGAATGTGTCCCAGGGCTGCTCTGGGCTAATCAGATCCCGCCTCCCCGCCCGCCAAACCTGAGCCAGGAGGCAGGAGGCAGCAGCCAGGGAGGCCAGACGAGGCTCGCCGTCCGTGTCTGCCTCCGTGTCCGTGACCGGGTTATGAATATGAGACCGCGAGGCTCCCGCTCCTGCGGGCTCCAGGCGTCTGTTTCGCAGCGAGGGTGTTGCCCAAACAGGCAGGTGTCGGTGATGGATCTGTGTCCTTCATTTGGGTCAGGATCGGGAGGCTTTGGGCTCCGGTGCATTTGCTCTCTTCCCTCCATCTCGCTCGCTCTCATGCTGTCTCTCCTCCTCTATCTCACCCTCTCACCCTCTTTCTCTCTCTCTCTCTCTCCCTCCCTCTATCCCCCTCTATCTCTCCCTCTCTCCCCCCTTCTCTCTCTCTCTCCCCCTCTATCTCTCCCTCTCCCCCCCTCTCTCTCTCTATCTCTCCCCCTCTGTCTCTCCCTCTCTTTCTCTCTCTCTCTCCCCCTCTCTCCCTCCCTCTCTCTCTCTCTCTTCTTCCTCTATTTACAGCAAGGCCCATTCGACCCCTGTAGGGAATTTCTCTGAACCTGTTGATGAAGGGTGGAACAGTGGAGGGTTATATCAAGGCTACAAGGATGGGGAAAAGGCATAGAGACAGAGACTCAGAAGATGAATATTGATGCCGTTTTTCTTTTTTATTCTTTTCTTTTCAAAGTCTTTGACTATGTAAGTCATCTATGAGTCTAAGACATTGTCACCTGTCAGACTGTTTCATTGCTGCTCTTTGCAAAACCCATGTATACATCTCTCATTTTTGGATTTAGTAGACATCACATGACGTAAACACAAAAGATATTTTGGTGTTCATCTTTTCAACAGGCATTATTTTAAGCAGCCCCCAGACAACACAAGCGGTGCGGTACTTCACAAATATTTATGAGATGCACCTTGCAGGATTTGAACGGATGCTGCTGAAGCTCTCAGGTGCCAATTTGAAGGGCTTCCGTGGCGCTGTCTCTCCATCAGCTCAGTATGTTAATCAGCACCGCTGCACTGTGAAACCCACCCTTCATTTGTTGTTGCCATGGGAAGTTATTAGCCCTGGTGTTTGACATGGGATTAGATGGGAGCTCTTCCTGGAGCTGCCTGCCTGCCTGCCTGCCTGCCTGGCCGCCTGCGTGCAGCTCAGAACCTTCCCAGGCTCTTTCCACCCGGCTGATTTCTGATTCGGGACTTTCAGGGGCCGGGAAGAAAAAGAAGAACATTTGATTCCACACTCCCTGGCCTCGGCTGTGCTGAATAGCGGGAGGAACCCTGTGCCACTGTCACACTGAATGCCCCTTCTGTCAGCCATCCCTGCCATCCCTGCCACCCCCCGGCCCCCAGATACACGGGCAACTGTGCCAGGTCCTGTGCACTGACACATGAAAAAAGGAAAAACATGCAACAAAAAGAAAAAGCTGCCCGATGATGGCTGTCCTCACAAAGGGCTCAGAGGATAGTGAGACAAAAGACAAAACAAAAGAAGAAACAACTGCCAGGGTGAAGACTAGCATGGCTCACAGATCTAGCTCCCACAGTTGGCATTCATGCTTTAGCAGCCATTTGTGACTTCTACGCATGCTACAGAAAAGAACAGAACGGAAAAGAAAACAGTCTAGCATACAGCACTGATTGACCATGTTTGTCTTCACCTATCTGATATGGGAAAAACTCTCAAATATTTAAACAAACACCGAAATGGAGACTCATCGGAGGTAAGGGGCCAAGTAAAAAAAAAGATAAATAGATAAATCAACCAGTAAATAAACAAAAAATAAATAATCTGAAAGAGGGAACCGGTGAAAGAATTGGAGACCTAGACAGCCGACAGCAGACACTGACACCCTTGTGGCTGTGTGCCCCTTGAGCCAAAAGATCTATTACTGATGCTGCTCAGCTGACACCTCAATCTCAGCGAGGCTCTGAAGTTGCTGAGGGTTTTTCGCCCGACCTGGAGCTTCCTCAGAGTCCTGCCAGCCGTTTAATGAAACATCTAAAATCGAGTAAATGAGCCCCTGCCCCAATTTCTCTCCCAGAGTCAGTTGGACATTACTGTAATTAACAGAATCGGGGGCAGGAACTGTTCCTTAAAATGGGAATCTTTAAACGGGCAATTTGCGATTTAGTTCTTTAAGAAAAATTTGAAATAAAATGATCAGCTCTGTGTCCTCATGCATTATTGATGGTCTCCTGCCAGACACTGGCTTTTGCCTCAATCCGGCGCTTGGTGATGAGAGGTTAATTGAAGAACCTGACATTTGTTTCTTCCAGGAGGGTCGCACGCTGAATGAAAAATATGCCACAATTATTGATCAGCGTCAAGGTGCCTCGCACTAATTGTGTCGCAGGCCAGCAACCTTGGATGGCAATGTAGACCAAGCTTTTTAACCTCCGGTCCTTTTCTTTTTACACAAAAAATCCCCACCCATGTGGATCTTTAAAGAAACACAATGCAATGTAATGACAACTTCTCTGTAGGTTTGTCATCTGCTTTGCACAGTTTGGGGCAGGCCAGGCTCTCACGTACCATGGAAACCACATAGGCAGTTCCAGTGGAGAACAAATCCAATTATATTGCCTGTTCTGTGACTGACATGTCAAGGCACTGGGTGCAAAAACATCACAATCAAAAATGTATGCAAAGCCCCTGTCAGCTAGAGCTAGATTTGCACAGACAGAGCAAGGCCAAGGCACAACGCCCATAGACTGCACGGCCACTGCAGGGCAACTTTTTGAATGATAAGATACAAAATTTAAAAAAACACTTCCCCCGATAGATTTGCAGTCAAACTCCCAGACTGACGCAGTCTCCTTCCTGCCCCAGTAACAATGCTAATGTGAGGCCCGCATAAAGCAACAGAATATTTGTCATCGTGTGAATGAATCTCTTCAAAAAACTAAAAACAAAAACCTTTTTCCTCTGCTCCTGTTGAGAAATGAGCTAGAACACACCTCAGCTTGTAAAGTGCGAAAGTGTTTCCGGGACCTCTCAATCAGACTGGGCCTCTTGCCACCGAACTCATTTCACGTGTGGCTACAACAGTAAATGAAATAGGCTTGCCTTCGCACCCTGATGTGCCACTTCATTTAATTTAATAGTGCCATTCAACAAGGCTGACGGAGTTCGCACACCCGGCAGCAGTCTACATTCCCTGTTCAAGCCTCCACTGTGTCTGACCCACGTCAGTCAAAAGCCTGCTGATGTCTACACACCACCGAGTGACAAGCTACAACCTTGGTGCCACACTTGCTGATAGGTACCATGAATCCAACATGAGTTCTGGTACAGAGGCTCGATAGAAGAGTTGATCAAATCCAAGGCTGCAGGAGAGAGAGAGAGTGAGAGAGAGAGAGAGTGAGTTTGCAGGTGGAGCGATTAGATTGTTCATGGTACAGTGGTTTTCATCTGGCCGGAGGTGCAGCGCTACTTTTGAAAGAAATGAAAAGGGTCACCAAGATGCATCAAGAGATCAAGTCGGTTGGCAAGCCTGGCGAGGAATAACATGAGCGAGAGAAGGAGAGAGAGAAAGTGAGAGAGAGAGAGAGAGAGAGAGAGAACAAATATTACCAGAGGAGAAAACAGAGATAAAGAGGTGAAGTACAGTACAATCAGAAAACAGAAAAGAAAAGACCAGAAAAGAAAAGAAAGTCTCTAGAGAGAGAGGGGGGAGGGGGGGGGCATGTGAGGAGAGAAGCCACCATACTCTGCGTCCTCTTGCCAAGAGGAATTAATACATAAGCGATTACCAAGGGAGTCCCCAGCTCCAGTCTTTTGCCCACCCGTGTGTAGCGGTGTGAGTTCAGAGTGTATCCCTCACAGTGGTTTGATCGTACTGCATATTCAATCAGAAATACGGCACTTCAAATTCAGTGAGTGGAGTTCTTCCCGATAATAAAGAATGTGTTCTGATGTTGTCTGTGTTAAGAGAACAGTATCCTGCCCCCCATTACCCCACCACCTCTCCTGATCCTGAATGTGTTCTGATGTTGTCTGTATTAAGAGTACAGTATCCTGCCCCCCAGCACCACTCCTGAATGCCTCTAATGAGTGCTTGATTAATGTCACATTCCTATAGCACTCGTACACTTGCACACATCTTTCACTCTCTACTCTGACAACAAGACAGATGAAGATGAAGATTTAATCACAGACCATGATTAAGTGTTTTCATTCCAGATGGGATCTCCATGGGTAGCTAACTGTATCTCTAACTGTTTACCACGGCTAAAATAACCTACAGCATATACCTTCCCTCTGCTCTCCCTGAAATATTCTGTGAGAATGGGCCGGGTGTACAACCAAAAGTCTTAGGAGTAAGGGCAAATTATGTAATGGCAGAGTCTGATCTGCTGACAGATCCCATCAGGGATTAAAACATTATCTGTGATTAAACAGCAGTGAAATGAATGAAGTGAGTGGGCTTTTTTTCGTTTCACTGTGGCGACTACAGAGCGCTACTCATTTGTCTGTGATGTGCATATGACCAGAAGTTCCTCTTTAAAACAACAATACAATCACTTGCTGTGTATAGACCAAAAATACAATGAAAAAGAATCCAGATAGATTTGTGTTGGAATCCTTCATAGCTGCTTTCCCCTGCACTGCATATCATACGTTTTGCTAAAACGCTTCAGCAAAGTAGCATGGGAAAAATAATCTGTATCAGATATGCTACTTAATTCAGGGAAATCTGATGTAATCAGATATGCTACTTAATTCAGGGAAATCTGATGTAATCAGATATGCTACTTAATTCAGGGAAATCGTGATGTTGTTTGTATAGTTGCACACTGCAACTGAAAAGATTCAATTTGGAAGCTTTCAATTCCAGCGCATAACTCAGTCTGTGCCATTATGGCTGTCATACAATGCATGGACCAATACCCAGAAATTGAGACCCATGAGATTGCTTAGAGGTGCAACATAAATGTTCTTCATAGCCTCGGGGTGTGGAGGATAGGGGGCTTGGGGTATGGTGACTCAGTGGCAGTCCTCACGTCAAATAAATACACACATGCACACATGACATGCGCATAGACACACACACATACACACAAGCACAAGCACAAGCACAAGCACAAGCGCATGCATACACATACACATACACACACACACACACTCACCCACACACACACAACACACGCACAATACACACACACACACACACACACACACACACACACAGCACAGACACAAACACACAACCACAAACACAAACACATGCACCTCAATACACACATTCTCATTTTATCCATTTGATTGGCATCTTCTGTCACTGAAATGCCATCAATTCACACCGGCGGCTTTGGCCTCTTCTCCCTGACATGACATGAGGAAACAAGGGCTTAACATTCTCCTCGGAGATGGCCTGATGAAGCTCAAGCAGTGACAGCGCTTTGTCATCCAACATCTCTCCGAGCGTCAGCCACGGAGCCGAACGTGTAGTCTTCTCCCTGCAGCCACGGAAATGCAGAAGAGTCAGTGAAAAGTCAAGACAGTAAGAGAAAGACGTAAAGGAGTAGAATAGCATTTTCTGAATGACTCAACCTTTCAAAAAGAAATCCCCCCAGGAAATGATGACCTGAAGAGTTCTGCTTACAGTTTTTCTCGATTGCCAACACACATTTTTTGAAAGCATGCCTCGTTTTCTCCAAACTCTAAACACAAATCCCAAAACCACTCACACAAAATGCAAAACCCTTTATATCTCCTGCAAAATGCAACTTTGCTTTCAAAACAGTGTTATGTCACCTCAAAAGGGTATTTTGTTTTCAAATGACAAACACAGCCCATTATATGAGTAGACATTCTAAGCATCGATTGAACACTGATGTGCTCAATGGAAAACACTACTATGAAATGGGAAAACACCAGTATGAAGGCCTTATCAGGAGCATTATGTTACTGTACGCTTACTCCTGTAGTACAGTTTTTCTCGATTGATTACATTCAAAAACTGGAACTTATGGCACAATGACCACAACCTGTAACTCATGTGCCAACTCCCTAAACCAATTCTGCTAAACTATAAGCACAATTATCTGCTTTAGACACAGATTTCAATTGTTACAGTTTTTCTCCATTGCTTTGGCACATTTTTCCAATCACTGTTTACTTTTTCAAAACAGCTCACACACAGCCCATAACAGAAGATGAAATAACCAAAACACTATTTGATGTTTGCAGAATGACACCACCTTCTCAAAACTTATCACACACCCATCAAAACCAAACATTTCCATCAAAACCTACAATTTGTACTCAATTGAAAATGTATGTTTTCTCATTTATTTAACAATGGATAACAAAATTCAAACTACAGCTATCAAAATCAACCTCTGAATCCATCACTTCAACTTTTGTGCAACACCCTCACTGCATTGACTATTTTACCACTGACAACATACTACAATTTGGGTTTTGTACTGAGCACTCTTGACAATATACTGTCAGAAAGTATTTGAAATCTGATAATTTGTATACATAAAATATTGTAGTTCTGTTTTTGTATTGCTAAATACTGTAAAATATATTCTAAACAAGGACCTGTCAACACCATTGATTTTACATTTGTTCTACTGTGTACAAAATGGCAAAGATTCTGACAAAAATATTTATTGCAGTCATTTTTCCACATTAGATTGGATACTGTAAGAAGTCAAAATGACAGGTTTCAATATACAGTAAAAAGGTCAAATCTGTTCTGCAGTGAACAGTCTCCCCCTGCCACCAGTGTGGGCCAGTGTGTACCTCAGCAAGGACTAGGACGAGGACAAGGAAGAGGCCATAGTAGAAATAGAGGGGCCCCTGTGTGGCATTCATGTAAGATGCTCTAATGAAATTAGGGCAACAGTCATTGATCACGTAGTCAATCATGACCTCTCCATGAGAGAGGCTGGCCAAAGGGTTCAGCCAAACCTGAGCCATCATACTGTGGCATCAATTGTTTGTACGTTCGGCAATGACAATGACACAACCATTTCTATACTTTTGTAAAGTGTATTGCCACAATACAATGTAGTACTGTAGTTTCACTAAAGTAATTTACAACATATACGGTAGAATTCTGATTACTGTATATTTACAGTATTTACAGCCTATTGCACTATTTTTGGTGGCGGCCTCCTCGATCCAAGCTTGGTATCAAAATCAATCTATTGACCTCTTTTAGAGGTTGAGAACTACTTGATTAGTTGTGCACAGAGAGTTCACACAGGTGCTGACGATATTTAGAATATAGAGAGCAGTTTCAGAAGGCTGCTACTAAGTGTCTGCAATGTGTTGACATGGTTATTCAATAAGGTTCTGTGTCTTTCTCTGAGAAGTGTGTTAACTGTTTTGAAAAGAGTGTTAAAACTCAAAGAAATTTGTGTGAAAGCAATGAGAAATAGTTAACTCATTCGCCAGAGAAGACTCTTGCTGTGCAAAGAAGATGTGAGCATTAGATCAAGTTGACCCATGATTTGCTAAATGTGTGTAAGCAATCGAGAAAAACTGTAACCGCACTTTCTTCAAAACACAACACACAATAATCTGCTTTAGACACAAATTTCAATTGTTAACCACACTTTCTTCAAAACACTAAACACCATCCTCTCTACTTTGCACACTTCATCAATGCCAAAACCTCCTTGTGTTCAGACAGAACACACTGCTATTCAATTGGCAAAACTTCCATTTCCAAGGCTGTTGTGCAATTTGAAATCAAAGCTTTAGCAATATGATGGCCACAGGTTAGCTCCTGGTTTGGAGAATAATTGATGGCAACATTGAAGTGAGAGGTGATCAGAAAGGCAGAGGAGTGAGAGTAAGAGGAGGAGGAGGAGGAGGAGGAAGAGGAAGAAGAGAAAGAGCAAGAAGGAGAGCCATTATCTCTGATGAGATTTGGGCCACTGTGGTCAACCATATGGTCAACCATGGTTTGACCATGCAGGAGGCTGGCCAGAGGGTTCAACCAAATATAAGCCGCTTCTCAGTTGCATCCATTCTCTGGACATTCAGAAGAGGGAATAGGTAAGAGACACTACTATGACAGGAAAACACTAGTTTGAATGCCTTATCAGGAGCAGAGTATTCTTGTATTTTCCATTGTACTGTATCTGTAAAATTACGTAAACAAATACAAAGTGCAACCATTGATGACCAAGACATATTCCTAAACATCAATACAGTGAGCCTAGCCACAGTGGACTGTGTTCTAAGGCGGAACACCTTGAGAATAAAGCAGGTGTACAGGGTGCCTTTTGTCAGAAACTCCGACAGTCAAACAGTTATGCTATTACTATGTGCAAGTAAGTCATATACATTTTCACAACTGATTGCGTCCTATCAGCACTGACACATTACTGTACTGTATTGTAATCCAATCCAATGTTACAGTTTTTCTCGATTGCTTACACACATAAAGCATGCCTCGTTTTCTCAAAACTATAAACACAAATCCCTAAACCACTCACACAAAATGCAACAACATTCACAACACTGTGTAGGTCTATTTCTGATAGCACATTGTCAATATTGTCTTGAGCTAGAACAGGATGCAGTAGTTTTTTGTCCTTTTTTATTTTACATTTTTCTTTCTTTTTTTTTGTTGACTGTACTGGCCTATATCCTATTGTTTGTTCTGTGCAAATCATTTACACATTCATTTGTGTTTGCTGTGATGTATAGGCTACAGCACTTTTGGAAAAAATAAAGAAATATTTTAGTTGTTACTGTATATTTGTGTGTTGTTTTATATTTGCGTAAAAACATTATACAGTTATATTTTACTACAGGAGTAAGCGTATAGTAACATAATGTTCCTGATAAGGCCTTCATACTGGTGTTTTCCCATTTCATAGTAGTGTTTTCCATTGAGCACATCAGTGTTCAATCGATGCTTAGAATGTCTACTCATATAATGGGCTGTGTTTGTCATTAGAAAACAAAGTACCCTTTTGAGGTGACATAACACTGTTTTGAAAGCAAAGTTGCCTTTTGCAGGATATATAAAGGGTTTTGCATTTTGTGTGAGTGGTTTTGGGATTTGTGTTTAGAGTTTTGAGAAAACGAGGCATGCTTTCAAAAAATGTGTGTTAGCAATCGAGAAAAACTGTAAAATATAACTGTATAATGTTTTTACTCAAATATAACAAAAATATTTCTTTATTTTCTCCAAAAGTGCTGTAGCCTATACATCACAGCAAACACAACTGAATGTGTAAATTACAGTTTTTCTCGATTGCTTTGGCACATTTTTCCATTCACTGTTTACATTTTCAAAACAGCTCACACACAGCCCTTAACAGAAGCTGAAACGACCAAAACACTTTATGATGTTTGCAGAATGACACCACCTTACATATCACACACCCATCAAAACCAAACATTTCCATCAAAACCTACAATTTGTGCTCAATTGAAAATGTATGTTTTCTCATTTATTTAACAATGGATAACAAAACTTAAACTACAGCTATCAATATCAACCTCTGAAACCATCACTTCAACTTTTGTGCAACACCCTAACAGTATTGACAATTTTACCACTGACAACATACTACAATTTGTGTTTTGTACTGAGCACTCTTACTTAGGGAATATACTGTCAGAAAGTATTTGAAATCTGAAAATTTGTATACAGAAAAATATTGTAGTTCTGTTTTTGTATTGCTAAATACTATAAAAGATATTCTAAACAAGGACCTGTCAACACCATTGATTTACATTTGTTGTACTGTGTACAAAATGGCAAAGATTCTGACACAAAAATATTTATTGCAGTCATTTTTCCACATTACATGTATATACTGTAAGAAGTCAAAATGACAGGTTTCAATTTACAGTAAAAAGGTTCTGCAGTGAACATTCTCCCCCTGCCACCAGTGTGGGCCAGTGTGTTGATTCTGTAAAAATAGTGCAATAGGCTGTAAATATACAGTAATCAGACTTCTACCGTATATGTTGTAAATAACTTTAGTGAAACTATAGTACTACATTGTATTGTGGCAACACACTTTACAAAAGTATAGAAATGGTTGTTGCCAAGAGTGCAAATACAGTGAAACACAGTACAGTAAATTGACTGCAAAGGCCAGCAAAGTGTCATTGTCATTGCCGAACGTACAAACAATTGATGCCTTAGTATGACGGCTCAGGTATGGCTGAACCCTTTGGCCAGCCTCTCTCATGGAGAGGTCATGATTGACTACGTGATCAATGACTGTTGCCCTACTGTAATTTCATTAGAGCATCTTACACGAATGCCACGTCCCCTGACAGGGGCCCCTCTACCTCTACCACGGCCTCTTCCTTGTCCTCGTCCTTGTCCTTGCTGAGGTTGTTGGTGGTGGCCTCCTTGATCCATGCTTGGTATCAACTTCAATCTTTTTACCTCTTTTAGAGGTTGAGAACTACTTGATTAGTTGTGCACAGAGAGTTCACACAGGTGCTGACGATATTTAGAATATAGAGAGCAGTTTCAGTTGGCTGCTACTAGGTGTTTGCAATGTGTTGACATGGTTATTCAATTAGGTTTCGTGTCTTTCTCTGAGAAGTGTGTTAACTGTTTTGAAAAGTGTGTTAAAACTCAAAGACATTTGTGTGAAAGCAATGAGAAATAGTGAACCCATTCGCCAGAGAAGACTCTTGCTGTGCAAAGAAGATGTGAGCATTAGATTACAGTTTTTCTCGATTGCTAACACACATTTTTTGAAAACATGCCTCGTTTCCTCAAAACTCTAAACACAAATCCCAAAACCACTCACACAAAATGCAAAACCCTTTATATATCCTGCAAAAGGCAACTTTGCTTTCAAAACAGTGTTATGTCACCTCAAAAGGGTACTTTGTTTTCTAATGACAAACACAGCCCATTATATGAGTAGACATTCTAAGCATCGATTGAACACTGATGTGCTCAATGGAAAACACTACTATGAAATGGGAAAACACCAGTATGAAGGCCTTATCAGGAACATTATGTTACTATACGCTTACTCCTGTAGTAAAATATAACTGTATAATGTTTTTACGCAAATATAAAACAACACACAAATATACAGTAACAACTAAAATATTTCTTTATTTTTTCCAAAAGTGCTGTAGCCTATACATCACAGAAAACACAAATGAATGTGTAAATGATTTGCACAGAACAAACAATAGGATATAGGCCAGTACAGTCAACAAAAAAAAGAAAGAAAAATGTAAAATAAAAAAGGACAAAAAACTACTGCATCCTGTTCTAGCTCAAGACAATATTGACAATGTGCTATCAGAAATAGACCTACACAGTGTTGTGAATGTTGTTGCATTTTGTGTGAGTGGTTTAGGGATTTGTGTTTAGAGTTTTGAGAAAACGAGGCATGCTTCATGTGTGTAAGCAATCGAGAAAAACTGTAACATTGGATTGGATTGCAATACAGTACAGTAATGTGTCAGTGCTGATAGGACGCAATCAGTTGTGGAAATGTATATGACTTACTTGCACATAGTCATAGCATAACTGTTTGACTGTCGGAGTTTCTGACAAAAGGCACCCTGTACACCTGCTTTATTCTCAAGGTGTTCCGCCTTAGAACACAGTCCACTGTGGCTAGGCTCACTGTATTGATGTTTAGGAATTAGTCTTGGTCATCAATGGTTGCACTTTGTATTTGTTTACGTCATTTTACAGATACAGTACAATGGGAAATACAAGAATACTATGCTCCTGATAAGGCATTCAAACTAGTGTTTTCCTGTCATAGTAGTGTTTTTTTACCTATTCCCTCTTCTGAATGTCCAGAGAATGGATATATTATATATTTGGTTGAACCCTCTGGCCAGCCTCCTGCATGGTCAAACCATGGTTGACCACAGGGTTGACCACAGTGGCCCGAATCTCATCAGAGATAATGGCTCTCCTTCTTGCTCTTTCTCTTCATCCTCTTCCTCCTCCTCCTCCTCCTCCTCCTCTTACTCTCACTCCTCTTCCTTTCTGATCACCTCTCACTTCAATGTTGCCATCAATTGTTCTCCAAACCAGGAGCTAACCTGTGGCCATCATATTGCTAAAGCTTTGATTTCAAATTGCACAACAGCCTTGGAAATGGAAGTTTTGCCAATTGAATAGCAGTGTGTTCTGTCTGAACACAAGGAGGTTTTGGCATTGATGAAGTGTGCAAAGTAGAGAGGATGGTGTTTAGTGTTTTGAAGAAAGTGCGGTTAACAATTGAAATTTGTGTCTAAAGCAGATAATTGTGCTTATAGTTTAGCAGAATTGGTTTAGGGAGTTGGCACATGAGTTACAGGTTGTGGTCATTGTGCCATAAGTTCCAGTTTTTGAATGTAATCAATCGAGAAAAACTGTAAGTTGACCCATGATTCGCTAAATGTGTGAAAGCAATCGAGAAAAACTGTATTTGCACAGAACAAACATTAGGATATAGGCCAGTACAGTCAACAAAAAAAAGAAAGAAAAATGTAAAATAAAAAAGGACAAAAAACTACTGCATCCTGTTCTAGCTCAAGACAATAGTGACATCAGAAATAGACCTACACAGTGTTGTGAATGTTGTTGCATTTTGTGTGAGTGGTTTGGGGATTTGTGTTTAGAGTTTTGAGAAAACGAGGCATGCTTCATGTGTGTAAGCAATCGAGAAAAACTGTAACATTGGATTGGATTACAATACAGTACAGTAATGTGTCAGTGCTGATAGGACGCAATCAGTTGTGGAAATGTATATGACTTACTTGCACATAGTCATAGCATAACTGTTTGACTGTCGGAGTTTCTGACAAAAGGCACCCTGTACACCTGCTTTATTCTCAAGGTGTTCCGCCTTAGAACACAGTCCACTGTGGCTAGGCTCACTGTATTGATGTTTAGGAATATGTCTTGGTCATCAATGGTTGCACTTTGTATTTGTTTACGTAATTTTACAGATACAGTACAATGGAAAATATAAGAACACTCTGCTCCTGATAAGGCATTCAAACTAGTGTTTTCCTGTCATAGTAGTGTTTCTTACCTATTCCCTCTTCTGAATGTCCAGAGAATGGATGCAACTGAGAAGTGGCTTATATTTGGTTGAACCCTCTGGCCAGCCTCCTGCATGGTAAAACCATGGTTGACCACATGGTTGACCACAGTGGCCCGAATCTCATCAGAGATAATGGCTCTCCTTCTTGCTCTTTCTCTTTTCCTCCTCCTCCTCCTCCTCTCACTCCTCTGCCTTTCTGATCACCTCTCACTTCAATGTTGCCATCAATTGTTCTCCAAACCAGGAGCTAACATGTGGCCATCATATTGCTAAAGCTTTGATTTCAAATTGCACAACAGCCTTGGAAATGGAAGTTTTGCCAATTGCATAGCAGTGTGTTCTGTCTGAACACAAGGAGGTTTTGGCATTGATGAAGTGTGCAAAGTAGAGAGGATGGTGTTTTGAAGAAAGTGTGGTTAACAATTGAAATCTGTGTCTAAAGCAGATAATTGTGCTTATAGTTTAGCACAATTTGTTTAGGGAGTTGGCACATGAGTTACAGGTTGTGGTCATTGTGCCATAAGTTCCAGTTTTTGAATGTAATCAATCGAGAAAAACTGTAACAAGTGCAGAGAAGTAAAAAGTGAGAAGGAGCATCACGGTGGCCTTGTCTCACCTGTGCCCAGTGCTCAGAGACCTCCATTTGGCCGTGGTCAGAAAGGTTAAAGGTTGAATGGTGGAGCAGAAAATTAGGAGTCTTGGGTCAGGGACCCAGTAACCCCTCTCTCTCTCTCTCTCTCTCTCTCTCTCTCCCTCTCTTCTTCTATCTCATTTCTCTCCCTAGCCATCCTTCAGTATCACCTGTGAAATGACTGTAATCTTCTAAACGAACTCCTGAGACAGGGTTGAAAAGTTGAAAAGACCCCAAACAAAGGGCCTCCGTAATCTCCTCTCTGTCTCCGTTCTCATGCTATTACAGTATTCTCCGCCAAAACAGTTGGCCTGGGGACTCGTGTGTGTGCCTGTGCAATGTGAGTACACAACTCCTCACTGGCCAGCTCGGTAATTGAAAAATGATGGGTGGACCCGACCTATCTCAATCACTCAATCAGAAACGACGATGTCAGCGGGGAGTACAGCTTGAACCGTTGGGTAGTTGGCACCATCTGAGGACATCAAGTTTTCTGGCGTCTTTGGCTTGTCCACCCACTGCAGATGAGTGAAGGGCTGGAGAGGGTGATGGATGTGGACGGAGGCACAGGTCACTCTGTGAGCGTATGGCGGTTAGAAATCCTAGCATTAAGTTTTTGCAGGTTATTTACTTCTATAGTTATATAACAGTATGCATGAACGCGCACTGGGGAAGCCCTCCTCTCGGTTTCAGTTTTAATTCAAACATCTTCACTTCATCAGCGTGGGAAAACAATACAAATATGTTTTTTGGCATAATGAAGACCGAATGAACTGCTTCAGTGTTACCCGCAGCCTTCCGCAGAAGTTCGGAGCAGTGATTCTTTTAATGAAGTACATTTCCCTCGCCTTTTACCAAGCATGTCTTATCACACCAAATAGGCACTACAGTGGAATGTGGCATCAAACCAGATGAATAATTGATATCTTGCAATCATTTGAATTGCTTAGCTTAGATTAAAACCATGGATGGGACCATATGCACAATTATGTAAACGGAGGCAGCCTCCTCACCTTCGCTCTTCCATAAATGAAATTTGGGCTTTGAGGGAACACAATACTGAGCCAATTAAATCAGCACTAGGCAAATTATGTATTTTGATAAATAATGGATCATTCCCCAATTCCATTATGAAGCTTTCTTGTTTTTTTTTTCATTTTGCAATTGTTCAGTTCAGTGATGGCCTCAAGAATATTTAATAGTTCATACACCTGACATCAGTATTACCCAGGGAAACATTACCTTCATAATCATTTCTGGTACAAATTACTAAACGCATGCATTTCTTTTTACTGCATGTGCACACAGCTATCCATATGGGCGACATAAAAAGCAAGTGTGTGACCTCCACTAACATCAGTTATTGGGAATTCTATACAAAACACAAACATTTATTCATTTAGTTTATTCATCCATCCTAGCTGTTTTTAAGGGCACTGAAAATCCTCTTCCTGCCTCTGAAAGTCATGTGCTCTTACTCTGAGGATGCAGTCCAGTCTCATCCAATCCACCAGAGACACTATAATATCTGATCTGACAACTTAGACTGTTTGGATGTTTGGATTTTCCATAAATAAGTAACAGGCCTTTAAAACAATCTAATCAGATCTATAAAAATTGACTCTCTGGGCCAATGTCACCGCAGCTCACCGTGCTGGTGGCAGCCCGCTCCCTTGGAGAAGAGTCCTCATAAGTCTTCTGATTGTGTCTTGTTGGCTCGCTGCACTGTTGTAAGACCTCGTCTAATATCCTTGGATTAAAATCTTAAACTTCGAGGGCCTTGTTAAATCTTCAGGCAAGCTGTGCGCCTGATTGAGTCACAGACTCACCCTGAGTCGGATGTGGTCACCATGCCTCTCCATCTCATAAAAGTGGACCATTTCATATACTGTAAGGGGAGCCATTACTGGGCAAATAGGAGCCAAACACTCTCTGCCCTGCCAGTGAAACACTGTTGAGTAATGAAAACAGCTTTTTAAAAACGCTTCGTCTTCATTTAGGTTCCTTCTGTGCCAATGTTCTTTTGTAAAAGAGGGGCGACAGTGGTACAGTGGTAGAGAAGTCGTTTAGTAATCGGAAGGTTGCTAGTTCGATTCCCTGTCGAAGCGTCCTTGAGCAAGACACTGAACCCCTAATTGCTCCTGATGTGCAGTGTGCCATCAGTGTAAATGTAAAATGTAAAATGTGTATACATTGTAAGTCGCACATATGTAAGTCGCTTTGGATAAAAGTGTCTGCTAAATGACTAAATGTAAATGTTGTAAAAGAATGTACAGGGTGGTTTATTTCCCTAATAGAGAAAGTCGCATGTGGTGCACATCCGAGCATCATTACAGGAAAGGAAACTTCAGGGGACAGTTTTATTTTTAACTCTTTTAACGTCTTTAAACTTACTCAGGACTCAAGTTCAGATTCTGTCTGCCTGCCTGTAACACTATAGCAGAAGCCAGCCATCTGTTCATCATTCAAGACCAACAACATGTTGTTTCCTAATTGAGATTATTGTTAGCAATACGTATGTCAACACGTCTTTCTGTGGGTTCTCATTCCCTTTACTCAAATAGCAAACATGACCTGAAATTGCAGGAATCATAATAACAGATTTCTCACATTCAGATTTATTGTTAATATTTAATTAGCTTTGTTTTGGTGTAAACTCTGGAAGTTTTGGCATGAAGGTATGTGCTCTGTCAGAATCATTTGCAGGACAAACACCCCAGATCTTATCAACAAACACACACAACCTGTGCTCAAGGAAACCAGTCTGTGTGTTCTGGTGTGCGTGCACATTTGTGTATTTGTACTTACCAGCGTGTATGGATGCGGGGCGGAGTGTGGGAATGAATCCAGGTAGTCCCCAGAGATATGGGGGAAAACACGTGGGACCCAGCTCTCGAGGTCAGCCCATGGACCCAGCCCGTCAAATAAACCCAGAGGATTCATCACCTCACTCTGTTAACTCTGAGGCCGGCGCTGGTGTCTTTCCAAGCCTCTTCCTTTTTAGTACCAGCTTGGCCATTTTACAGTTGGGAGTTTTCATTACCAACTGTAAATGTGTGAAATCAATAACAAACACCCTCCCCACGCCGCACAGCTGGCCTGCCCCAGAGCAGCGTGACTGACCGCTTGTTGGACCTCACAAAATCCAAGGTTAAGGCACTGATGATAAATGAGATTCTTTTTTTTTATTCTTTTTTTTCTGTCTGTATGGGCAGCAGTAAACAGACATGAAGAAATCACCGCTCTCTGGAACATCATGGGAGAGTCTCTGTGTTATATAAGTGCTGATAAGAGATTGCTTTTTGATAGAGGTCGTGGCAGGCTAACTGAAAGTGATGAAGGTTTAATTCATCTCCTCACTCTGCCTGGGTAGTATTCTGACACCAAGGCCGAGCCTTTTACTGTAAACAGTGGTTTACATTTATCCATGAGTTGTGCAGCTAGGTCACCAGCTGAGGGATGCTTTAGGGTGCTACAGCACAGTGAGTGAAAGGAACAATAGACTGTCACTTTCTACAAGAAAAGAATGTGTCGAACAGCAGCAGTGGCACGATTTCCCAAATGCTCTTGATCAATGAGAACATGCGAGCTGAAGAGGGGGGTGGGGGGGTGGGGATCTCCAGAGGCTCTGCTGTGATTATATCTGGAGAAAGTGAGGGAGGCTCAGGCTCAGGCTCTGTCTGAGCAGGAGATTATCTCCCAAGACTTCTGCATATTCATGGAAGGGCTACCACATCATCAAGACAATCAGCCGAGCAGAAAACAGACAATTTTTCTTTCTGCCTCTAGAAGAAAGAATTTACTTTGCATGGATTTAAAATGGCATTTGCGCAACCATAGAGTCATGACACGCAATATTACTATTTTAAATCTGTATTATTTCAAATCAGTGAGACATGGGTCTACAGATGTATTATTTTCATAGTGCAGTCTTTCCTTAACACACATACTCTACTCATGCAAGATTAAGCTTGTGAAAACGCAGTGAAAAGCAGAAAATATTACCTAGATGATGATTCTATATGCTCTGAAGACAGTTCTTTGGCAACATTTCAACCTGTGAAGTTTTGATCAGGTGTACCAATGGTGCTACCAGATGGAAATGTTGTAGCTAGGCTTGACAAGGATCTTACAGTTGATAAACATGTATAACCGTAACCACAAATAGTAAAACCCATAGTAGGATAGGGTCCTCTCAGTTTCTTTGGGGTGCCACAATCCTGTGTGTCCCCCTGGTGGTTCATCACTGAATTACAGTTAGGGGATCACAAGCACGTCCGCAAGTCAGTTCCAACAGCTCTTACCAGTGAGAGAATATATTGCTAACATGTGTAACATACATACACATTCTGGAGCTGATTAAATCAATCAGGTAAATGACTTAAACGTACTACAACAGTTCCTAGTCTTTCTTGATCTGATTACAGTTTTTCTCGATTGATTACATTCAAAAACTGGAACTTATGGCACAATGACCACAACCTGTAACTCATGTGCCAACTCCCTAAACCAATTCTGCTAAACTATAAGCACAATTATCTGCTTTAGACACAGATTTCAATTGTTAACCGCACTTTCTTCAAAACACAACACACAATTATCTGCTTTAGACACAAATTTCAATTGTTAACCGCACTTTCTTCAAAACACTAAACACCATCCTCTCTACTTTGCACACTTCATCAATGCCAAAACCTCCTTGTGTTCAGACAGAACACACTGCTATTCAATTGGCAAAACTTCCATTTCCAAGGCTGTTGTGCAATTTGAAATCAAAGCTTTAGCAATATGATGGCCACAGGTTAGCTCCTGGTTTGGAGAACAATTGATGGCAACATTGAAGTGAGAGGTGATCAGAAAGGCAGAGGAGTGAGAGTAAGAGGAGGAGGAGGAAGAGGATGAAGAGAAAGAGCAAGAAGGAGAGCCATTATCTCTGATGAGATTCGGGCCACTGTGGTCAACCCTGTGGTCAACCATGGTTTGACCATGCAGGAGGCTGGCCAGAGGGTTCAACCAAATATAAGCTGCTTCTCAGTTGCATCCATTCTCTGGACATTCAGAAGAGGGAATAGGTAAGAAACACTACTATGACAGGAAAACACTAGTTTGAATGCCTTATCAGGAGCATAGTATTCTTGTATTTTCCATTGTACTGTATCTGTAAAATTACGTAAACAAATACAAAGTGCAACCATTGATGACCAAGACTAATTCCTAAACATCAATACAGTGAGCCTAGCCACAGTGGACTGTGTTCTAAGGCGGAACACCTTGAGAATAAAGCAGGTGTACAGGGTGCCTTTTGTCAGAAACTCCGACAGTCAAACAGTTATGCTATGACTATGTGCAAGTAAGTCATATACATTTCCACAACTGATTGCGTCCTATCAGCACTGACACATTACTGTACTGTCTTGTAATCCAATCCAATGTTACAGTTTGATTGCTTACACACATGAAGCGTGCCTCGTTTTCTCAAAACTCTAAACACAAATCCCTAAACCACTCACACAAAATGAAACAACATTCACAACACTGTGTAGGTCTATTTCTGATAGCACATTGTCAATATAGTCTTGAGCTAGAACAGGATGCAGTAGTTTTTTGTCCTTTTTTATTTTACATTTTTCTTTCTTTTTTTTGTTGACTGTACTGGCCTATATCCTATTGTTTGTTCTGTGCAAATCATTTACACATTCATTTGTGTTTGCTGTGATGTATAGGCTACAGCACTTTTGGAAAAAATAAAGAAATATTTTAGTTGTTACTGTATATTTGTGTGTTGTTTTATATTTGCGTAAAAACATTATACAGTTATATTTGACTACAGGAGTAAGCGTATAGTAACATAATGTTCCTGATAAGGCCTTCATACTGGTGTTTTCCCATTTCATAGTAGTGTTTTCCATTGAGCACATCAGTGTTCAATCGATGCTTAGAATGTCTACTCATATAATGGGCTGTGTTTGTCATTAGAAAACAAAGTACCCTTTTGAGGTGACATAACACTGTTTTGAAAGTAAAGTTGCCTTTTGCAGGATGTATAAAGGGTTTTGCATTTTGTGTGAGTGGTTTTGGGATTTGTGTTTAGAGTTTTTAGGAAACGAGGCATGCTTTCAAAAAATGTGTGTTAGCAATCGAGAAAAACTGTAAATACCATATGGTTGTTATGTTGATAAAATCATTAGTTTACTGGTAAAGTCATAAAATTTGAGTTGGTCAGGCTTTCCCATTTCAGTCAAAACACCCTGAATTTAGATGCAAAGGTCCTCTGCCAAGAACGTCAGTGTGTTTGGAGATGGGCCGTAGTCCACAACTGTCATTAGCTTGCCCATCAGGTGTTCTGTCTCTGTGCCCTGAAGCATAGCTTCCAGACAGTGAAACGAGTGTTCTGAGGTTCTATCTTCCATCGTCTGTCTGCTGCTCTCTCCTTGCTTCACCTCAAAACACCAGACTGCAGCGCAGGAACTTTAAGAATCAAAGTCACTCATGTCGGAATGAGTCCAAATACTGTGCGTTCCTGATTTGAAGTGATGCCACTATTTTAACAGATACTGTAGATAAGATAGATAGTAATTAGGATATTTTCTTTCTCTCTCTCTCTCTCTCTCTCTCTCTGTGTCTCTCTCTGTATGTGTGTTGTGTATGCGTAAGAGAGGGTCTGTGGTGCACAGTGGCTTTCCACTGACTCCTAGGGCAAAATTACAGAACAACAGCTGTTTCAAATGCCCCAGTCCTGGGAGTTACGCCAAAGGTGGGAATCCGGTTGTTGTTGAGGTTTTTATTTCCATTTTTATATTCATTTTATGTGCCATGGTTTTCTTTTGGATCATGTCATTTTGTAACATGTTTTATATGGGTTGCACATAATTTGAGTGAGACATTTAGTCTTATTCTAAGAATTTAACCGATAAGACTGAATTAAATGTCTGTCAGTTTTCTGTTGTTGGTGCATTTTTGTATCCCTCTCACTTAACCCCCAAAATTAGATATTTATGATATTTATTGATATTTTTGTTTTACAAGATCATAAAATGAAAACAAAGATAGCCGGTGCCAACAGATTATTGTTTATTTGTTGCTGACACTAAACTGTAATATAAACATATGAGCCAAGAGAAATTAAGCAGCAAATATGAGCCAAGAGAGATGAAGCACCGTAAAACCCTTACAGAATCATGTGCGTAATATTTGCATAGCAATTGCATTGCATAGCATAATGTGATTCAAAGAGATTATGGTTATGTCTGTGGGAAGATGCCATTTTACTGTAAAAGGAAAACCACAAATAATCATTTACAACATATATTATCACTAGGTAAACATTTAGTGTGTTAGAGTGGTGTCATTATCTAGCCAATTCTATAACATTACACAATGACAGGCTGCTTCCACTTATTTCAAATGGACACTAACCGGTCTGCCAAAGAGGATGTGAACTATGAAAAGCACCATTGATTATAACCTATAAAAACGGCTTTCCCCTCCAGTTCCCTAACCTCATCTGCCTAAACCATTTCCCTTGTAGACCACAGCCTCTCTGATGGCCTTCCATGGTCAGCGCAGTAGAATGTGTATTACCTGCTTCCTAGCAACATGCAGAAAAAATATAAGAGTAATTTTAGAGAAGCTTGAGGAAATCCGCATGAATCAATCATGGCGGTTTCCTGTGAACAGATGCAGAGTGCCAGCACTGTTATGTTGGTGGTGGGAAGGCTCAGGAGGTTGTTGTTGTCTTCTTCTTGAGGATCCTTCTCCGAGTGGGCGCAGCGGGAGCCAGGTTGGGTGCAGATGGGTCAGCCTGAGGGGTGCTGGCCCGCGCCACGCCACCCGATGCCCTCTCTGCCTTCAGCTCGTCGATGAATGTCTCGATGGGTCCAAACTTCTCAGTCAGATCGCCGAGATGTGCCTTTAAGGCGTTGAACTCTTTGTACAGGTCATCCAAAGCCTCAGACAGTGGTTGAATTCTGAAGAATAGTGTGAAACAAGAACAGTGAAAGTCAGTGAGATACTACATACATACATAGAGCAAGAGAGAGAGAGAGAGAGAGAGAGAGAGAGAGAGAGAAAGAGAAAGAGAGAGAAAGGAACAATGAGAGGAGTGCTTACATAGGGAAAAAAGAAAAGAGAGAGAGAACAGGCTGTCCTATATTGTATATTTGCTGAGGGATTCTGTTGCACGCCTGACCAGAGGTATTTTTGTTGCCGCTGGTCTGGTACTCTGAGGCCAGAAAGATGGCTGCCTTCCAAACCATAAGAAGTGAGAACATTCCCCAATATGCCATGCAAAGCTCATTCAGCTGCTGTTTTTCATTTTTCTGTAATTAGAGATTATAATTTTAAACTTCTTTGGATAACAATAGTCTTTAGCCCCATGGGTTTCCTGAAGGTCAGATAAGATAGCATTGAAATTAAGAAGAAATTCATAAAATGTAAAAAAGAAATACACATATACACATAAATAATGTGAGGTATAAAAATATGTTTACAAATATATTTTAAAATAATACCTGGCATAGTCAGGCAGCAGGGACTGGTGGTCATTCTGCATAAGATTCTTCATCTCCTTCAGGATGTCAAATCTCCAGTTGTCTAAAATCTCAGTGAGGTTGGACACACCACGCATATTCACCTTCTCTGCTGCAAACCCAAAGAGGCCATCTTAACTTCTTCTATACCACTGAAGTTATTCTCAAATTTACCATTGTTTACTGACTTTATTCGGGGGTCAAAAATAGAATACCGTCTCTGAGATACAACAAAACCAAAATAATGGACAGCATCTGTTTAAATATACAAATACTTGGTAACTGAATATAAAGAATGCAGAATTCTCACAGCCATCACGGTAGTTCCATTCATCGTTGCTCGTTGTTACGGGCTTACTGGGGCGTCTTCTCTGGCCCATCACTGTCACCATGGCCACAGCCAATAGCAACACACTCACCCTGAGGCTCATGATGGCAAATTCCTTTACCTATTGAGTCACAAAAAAACAGGTGAGCCAAAGTTGCAGATGGGATTCAAATGCACATACATGTGAGTAGCACTGTGTAGAGTAATAAAACAACTTAAAGTAGATCTGAACCATACTGTGATCTCGTATCAGTAGCTACAATGCAATTAATGTTATATATGAAAACAAACTAAGGGATGTAGCCTACTGTGCTTAAGGTTGGAATTTACGGGGACTATTACTGACACACGTTTCCAACTTATGACCATTACAGTAGCTTCCGAGTTCTACAAAGAAACATTTCATTTTTGCAAGCAGAAGATTTAACATGATCAAAATCCAAGCATTATGAATAAAATGCCTAATGATGCACACAATATTACACATGAGAAAATATATACTGAAGCATATTTTTATTTAATTTGTGTGTGTGCAAGTTGCATTACAAAACAACCAATAATGCCTCAACCAAAAAAAATTGCCAAAGTTAATGTAATAAAATGCAAGCTTTTAAATCATACTGAGCCTACATGACAGTGGAAGTCTCTTACCTCCTCTGAAGTATCCAAGAATTTGATGAACTGTCTACTGTGCAGAGCACTCTCCTGAGAACATCTAAGATACAGCTCTCCTCTCTCTCTCTTTTCCCCTCTCTCTTTCTCCACCTCCTTGTTTTCTCCAGCTGATGTACAAGGAGCACAGACGTTCTTGTTGGAGCAAGCCCATGTGGTTTGGATTACAGAGCTCTACCCCTCAGGTCCAGTGTGTTCTCAGAGCAGGATTTTCTGCTCTTATTGCATTTCGCCCATACCCCCGAAATAAAATTCACCAAGCATGACTACTGAGATAACAATATAAAAACCTTTGTTTATACCACGGAATAACACAGCATAGCATAGTGCAAATGTGTAAATGTGCCACCTGATAAGATCTGACCAGTCTAGTAAATGAAGATGGTAAGGCGTGACGATTGATGCATTTATGATCTAGACATAGGAGTAAAGACCTCACTTCATAGAGAACATTCAAGATCTGCACCCATAGTTAGTGTTACTGTACAAGGAATTTATCCTATATTCAAATAAAATATCCTGAAATACATTCCACTTAATAAAGAAAATGAAAGAAAAAGAAACTTGTTTAAATGCAAAAGGTTTTAATCACTCTGTAAACCAGTTGGACTTACTGAGAGCAGTTATTGGCCACGAGAACGTGTCCATCATTTTTCCACATCCGTGTCCGGTCAGGTTGCCAAGGTTACCAAGGCATAGCACACATAGCATATAAACACTGCGAGGGAGACACTGCTTTCTTCTTTGCATTTGTTAAATATTTTGTAAACGAGTTTTTTTTTCCCCCTTAACAAAATCATGACGCTTACAACGATAAAAGACGGAGAGTACACTGCAACAGTCTACAAAATGGTGAGACGATACAAGACAGCTAACGCTAATCAAACTTTGCTTAGCTAACGTTAGCTCTAGTTAACCAGATTACGTTGTTAGCGTATCTATCGCTAAATTCGCTATGATATGTACTGATTGTAACAGTCTGCTTACAGAAGCCTTCCACAACAGTAGATTTAGCGTTTACTATTTTGTAACCCCAGTGAGATCCTGTTGGTCTTGCAGTCAGCTAAACTAGCTTAACTAATGTTATCTAGTTGACTAACGTAACAGTGGAGTGAAAGCTAACGTGGTTGGTGGCCAAACAGTTGATGTTACATTATTTTATTTTCGAAGATTAAAGACGGGCGTTATGCAGAAGCCATCCACATCCTAAGCAACGAACTGCAAAAACAGATGAAAGTAAGTTTGAATTAAACTAAGTTAACTATTCGGGCAGTACTTAAGGTTTTAACAGTGTATTTCCATCAGTCAGTGTATCATCTATTGTCTTCCCACAGTCAAGGGCTGCGCTGTCACTCCTGGGTTACTGCTACTACCACATTCAGGACTTCACCAATGCTGCAGAATGCTATGAGCAGCTGAATCAGCTACACCCCGAGGTGGAGGAGTACAAACTCTACTATGCACAGTCACTCTATGGGGCATGTGCCTTTTCTGATGCCATGAAAGCTACGTTTCTTCTGGACAACCCAACCAGTCATACCAAAGTATGTAGCTAACCTAAATAGTGACAAAACTACACTGTAATCTCACAAACAGTTGTATTCTTCTGTTCAGTATGTATATATCAGCCTGACTGCGTGTAAGCATTATTCAAGAGAACAGAGAAAGAATGTTGGGATTGTTCTGCTTGTTCTGTCGAAAACAATTGTGATAATTGGTCTTGCCTTGATCCATATGTCCTTTCAGATGATTAAACTGCAAGCTGCCATAAAATATGGAGAAGAGGAGTATGCTGGAGCCAAGGTGAACAGAGATGTCTTATGGGTGGCACTTATGTGCCATAACTGTGATTTTTCTGCTCTCCACTGCTCTCCACTCATTTTGTCTAGACCAGTATCTTTCAGGATACAGTTTGTGTGGTGTGGTGTGGTGTGGTTAGAGTTATGTTGATTACTGAGAATATGACACAAGGTAATGTCCATGGTTCTGTGTGGTGGACTGTTGTGGAGAAGAAAATTCCTGTTTTGTTCTTGGCTCTTCAGACCTTAGTGGAGCAGTTGCCTCAGGATGATCCTGATTACGACGTGGATCTTGGCTGCTTGCTTTTCAAAGAGGGAGAATATGAAGAAGCCTGCAAGAAGTTCATATCATCCATGCAAGTGCTGGGCTACCAGCCAGGTGAGCATCATGCATCTGTACACACCTCACTCAAAGGTATATATGAGCAGAACTGGGCCATTATTTGCCTCTAGGCTTAATCATACATTGCTTTTTTTTCAAGCAACATTATGTTACAATTTTACCTTACAATAACAATTTCTAAATCATTTGGTGGTACACTGACTTGTAATACGGGGAATGGAATCTGAGCCACTGCCACAGCACGCCTGGTATTGCACTATGTAACTTTGGTGGACAGGGCGCGACACCTCTCGTGAGAACTACGTAATGCTTTATGGCACCACCTCACACAACAACAACTAAGCCCTTCAGTTGGCTATAAGAAGAAGCTAGTGTAGTGTTCTCTGTATGGACATCATGGCAGAGGTGAAAAAGAAACCAAGGAAGACGTTATCAGGGGAAGCGAGGAACAGAAAAAGAGAGAGTAACCGAGCAAGAGACCGAACAAGAGTCAGTCAAATATGCAAGTCAGATGCCGAGCTGGCCTTGGACAAGTCAGTAATAACTTATAAGCTGTCTTGCTATGTCTTGTGTTGTGCTCATAGCATGATTTGTATTAACGACAGTGGTGTAAAAGTGAACTACACAGCAACTTTAGGGGGTGCTCAGTAGCAATAAATACCAATTCTCGCCATAATGGGGCTTTAAAGCAATGGGGTGTAAGACAGGAGTGTAAGACAGATTGTGTTTTCAGTTATGTGACCACCCTTGCAGCATGTTGCATCAAGGCTATTTGGCTTTAAGAAATGTGCACTGGGAAAAAGACTGGCTGGCCAAGATCATCCCCGTCCGCACCTTTCATGCGAAGGTGTGGGTTCAGTGTGCCTCTCCCCACCACAACCACAGACTGCATGTTTACAAAGAGTGCAGAGGGAGACGCAAGCACCCACACCCTTGCAGAGCTGTGCTTAGGTGCAGCTGGTGCCAAGGAAAGCATTTCGCCTGGCCTCAGGGTAGTAATTCCGACTGCAGTTTGTATGGTTTTGGATGTAGAGCAGAACACTAGTGATCTGAAGCCTCTGCACAGAAATAATATACTCTAGAAATACAGATGAGCCTGAGTTTGAACCTTTGTTTGGTCTTGATCTCTCTTTGTGTGTGTGTTGTGTTGTGTTGTGTTGTGTTGTTGTATGTGTGTTTTGTGTCTTTCAGATCTGGCATATAACATTGCCCTCTGCCACTATAGTTTAAAACAATACGCATCAGCTCTCAAATACATTGGTGAGATCATAGAACGTGGAATACGAGAACATCCAGGTATGTATCAGACACTAATATTTATGTTACCATGCCTCATGTAAATATGATGGAATATTTACGGGGAGTCAATGCCAGGGATTAGTTAAGTGTCTCTTTTAAAAAATAAAACAATGATAATTATCATCATGACATCTCTGAAGAGTACACATGCTCTTGTGCAGACACATGGTACATCAGCTTGTCAGTGTTATCTTGATGTTTCTTCTCAACAAACAAAGGTTAATTGATGAATCTAAAAATACTGATTGATGTTTTGTTTTGTTCTCCTTCTCTGTCAGAACTCAGTGTTGGCATGACAACCGAGGGTATAGAGGTGAGAAGCGTTGGCAACACTCTGGTCCTGCATGAAACTGCCCTGATTGAGGCTTTTAACCTGAAGGCGGCTATTGAGTACCAGCTCAAGAACTGTAAGTATGGAATTTCCACTGTGTCATGTGTCTGTTACCTGCCTGTCTGACCAGAAATGTGTGTTTTAATTTCCACTTAAGGTTACTTTTGTAGCACATGTAAAATTAGATTACCTAGCGCAGCTAAATAATTTCAGAGTTTTCTGCTTTGCTGAATTGATAATGATATTGATTTCCTGTGGGCATCAGTCAACACCTTAATCATCACATGATTGTGAAGGTGGAATAGACTGGGCTCTAGTGATTAAACACATCATCTTGCAACTTTATGACTTGATTCTGTACTCTACAGATGATGCCTCTCAAGAGGCCTTGACTGATATGCCTCCAAGATCAGAACAGGTAACTTCACACATTCTGTCAGTCAGCCTGATTTGTCACTTAAACAAACTGCATTTCGAACCATTGAGCGCCTTGTCCTTCTCCTCAGTGGTTTTCCCCTTTGACAGGCGCTATCCTCTGGCCAGATCTGACTTTGTTGTCTTTACCGATGACTCTGGGTGTCAGCGGCGTGGCGAGATAAGTCTGCGCTGCTTATCTGAGTGTCATCTCTGTCTGCTAATTAATTCTCGGGTTAGGTCACAACTTGTTCACTGCTGCAGCTAGCTAGCATCAATGGCTTGTCACCAGGCTGGCATTAACAGGCAGCATGTATTGACATTTTGGAGGGGGGGGGGGGGGGGGGGGGGGACAACAACAGTCCTTCAGAGTTGAGGATTAGGAGGGCTAGGAGATGAGATTTCCCCTGTGTGCCGTCCTCTGAGTTAGCTCAGTTCACGGTGACACCAAATGTTCAGCTCTGGCCATTTATTTCACCCATAGGAAAACCTAGACTCATTCGACGTGACTATGAAAAGCATGTATTGTTTTTTTATGTATTCCTTCAAGAGTGACAACAATGGCTGGCCCTGTGCTGATCTGTTGCTTTGATGTACAGTACATTACCTGCCAGTTTCCATGCTGCTTGGTTTACTTCTGTACAATGGCCTCAGGTGTGTACTTTTTCTCGTGTAAGGAGCATACCTTCGCACGATGAGCTTCTCTGGGCGCGTATGGTGCAGGGAAGGGTTTTTTTCCATCCCCACTGTGCTGGCACTGCCAGGGCTTGCCTGAGCGAGGAGTCCCATACCTGTCTGTTGGAATGACAGCAGACTGCAGGAACATGTCCTTGCTGGCACTCACAGTGAAATCAGACACACACAGACACAGACACAGACACACAGACACAGACACACACACACAGACACACACACACAGACACACACACACACAGACACACACACACACAGACACACACACACACAGACAGACACACACACACACAGACAGACGGACACACACAGACGGACACATGTCGACTTTCCCTTACATAAGTTCTCATTAACAACAAGGAAAAGAAAGGTATTTTCCATGAATTTCAAAATCAGCTGCTGCAGAGTTGTGTTTCGGGAGTGAAGGAGTGTACGAGGCTGTGACATTAGTCCAAATTGGCTAAATGTTACTTTGGATGAGGCACCCCGAAATGAGAAATGAACAGTTTGGGTGAATATGAGCACACAATGTATAATTGTGAAGGGCCCAGTGGTTGTGAAGGGCCCAGTGGTGGGGTTTCGGAATCTTGTGGCACTCTTTGACGGCTAGAATGTTGCCCGTCTTAATGATGTCCGCATTGACACAAAACTTAGTGTGCCGTGCTTTGGTATTCGTCACAGGTGTAAAAGAAGGAGAGCAAAACTCTCATGGCAAAATGTCTAAAGTGAACTACTGCCACCTGCTGTCGCGTTCATCAGTAAACAGTAAATTCATAAACTGAATCAGGAGAACTTGTAAGGCACTGAAGGGTACCACAACTTCTTCAGGACTTTGGTTTAGTGGAGATTCTGATTTATATTGATTCCCTGCTAACTTTTACTATTAGAGCCTTCCTCTCAATACCAGATACAATACTGTTAGGATTTAAAGTTGCAATGTTAATAGAAACTAAATCTGTGTCAGCATCCACAGATTAAATCATAAAATACAATCAAAAACATAACCAACAAAAAACATAAAAAGGCTGTGATCACACTACATACCAATGATACACTTCACTCCAAAATATTTATATTTATTAACTCTGTCACACTGTGTGTGTGTGTGGGTGCGTGTGCATCCTGTGCCTGTAGCGATATTAAATCCTGCATTGTTTGCTTTGGGAGCTGTTTCTGTTTGTTGCTTAATCCATTTTTAATGTTTGCAGGAGCTGGATCCAGTAACCCTCCACAACCAGGCCCTGATGAACATTGACTCGAAGCCCACGGAGGGCTTTGAGAAGCTGGCCTTCCTCTTACAGCAGAACCCCTTCCCTCCAGTCACGTTTGGCAACCTGCTGCTCCTCTATTGTAAATACGAGGTGAGCTGTGAAGCACAACCCTATCCGCTATCTCTCCATTGTGATGTCATGGAATATTCCATCAGTTTTCCATCTTTGGCATTTGAATCGAGATTGGGTGAAAGTGTGCCAGAATGGCCATTAAATATAGATGTTTGTTCTCCCATTTTGTAGGAGGTCACCAATCTAAATTTAGCATGACAAGCTTTTTATTCCCCCCTGAAAGAAGTGCCCATGCTGTGCGCTATTGCGGTTTAAATTGGACCCATGCTTTAGAGGACCCCTGCTGGGATAGGTCTAATGAAAAACTACTGTGCTTGGCTATGATCTTTTTGTTTTGGAAAGTACTGACCAGTTCATTAAAACAGCTCTCCCTATGTTTTCTTCTCTGTTCTGTCTGGTTGCAGTACTTTGACTTGGCTGCAGATGTTCTGGCCGAAAACGCCCATCTGACGTACAAGTTTCTGACGCCGGTATTGAAATCTTGCTCTCACTCACACACACACACACAGACACACACACACACATTATCAGTAATGTTTGCAATTTCCATCCTCTTTGCTGTGGTTTTGAATCATACATGAGCCCCCTTTCTCCTCCTAGCCCAGGGATGATGTGGGGTATTTTATCTTTTATTCTCTTTCTCCCTCTTGTACTTTCAAATGAATTCCTTGGTGAGTGCCTGTTGTCCCAGGGCCTAGGCTAAGTTGGGTGCTGTGAATGTGAATAAAGCATTTAGCTCTGCCCTGCAAATGGCTCAATCAATTGATATCAATCGATTGGCCTGTCTGGCTTTGAAGTCACACGGTTGAATCCACAATTGTGCTGCAGTACGTCTTCCATTGGTAATCCCATCTGAAATATTAGGCGAAGAATGGCTTGGACACAAGACAGAATCACTGCTTTTTGCTGTTCTCCCCGTCCCGGGAAGCTCAGTTGTCGGGTTACACTTGCCTATTCATGGAACCTGTGAGAAATGTTAATGGCACTGCTGAATTTTGTTCTGTTTCCCTCCCATGCAGTATCTCTATGAGTTTCTAGATGCCATGCTCACATGCCAGACTGCTCCAGAGGAGGTAACAACACCAACAACCCTTTTTTGTAGTTGATTTTAAGAGTGGTACATCTTGTAAAGTAATCATTTTCCTGTGGACTTGTGACTGATGACGAGACTGTATTGTGCTTTAGTTGAATTCAAAAATATATTTTTCAACGTCTAACATGAACTTTTGTCAAAGTATGGTTTGTTGTTATGGTTGTCTCATGCAGGCTTTCCGAAAATTAGATGAAACAGCAGGAAAATTAACTGACCAGTTAAGGAAAGCAGCCAAACAGGTAAAATTGGATCATTCATGGTATACTGTGTAGCTATTGTCCACTAGAGTGTGATGTATTGAAAAATAGGTTCCTTTTCTGTAATTATATCGTTCTGGTGATTTGTATTGGTACTCCTAAAGTTTGCGGTAAGAATTTAGAAAGCAGGTAGCAAGGTAAATGTTTTTGTAAAATATAGAAACAGGAATTGATGATTTGAGTTCTAATTTTCCTGCTTTTTGGACGTAAACAATGTAGCTTTAAAAACATTGAATTTCATCTGGTATGCGATGACTGGTTACCTTTTCAGTAGCCCTCAGAGACACTCATAGTCTGATTTGGTGCCAACATGCGGATGTAAACAAAAGTTTGTTTATTTGCAACAAAGTTACATAGTGGGCGTCCATCCCCTCTGAATGTGAGGTCACGTGGAGGCCTGACTAGTTGGTTGATTTAAAACTGTGGTCGCACCCAGGTCCAAGACGCACGGCACACGCGGGATGATGACGGGTTGAAGAAGGCCCTGCATGACTACGATGAGGTGCTGGAGAAGTGAGTACCACTGGCAGTGGCATAGTGACAGTTTCTTAGTGACCCTTTTCTAAATGATGGTCAAAGGGGAAAAATTCGTTTTACTGTAACTGGAAGCAAAGATCAACAGAAATGTGCCACACACTGAAATTGCCTTTATATACAAAAGAGTTTTGGTAAATAAATATGGTCCATGTTTAGAAGACTATAAACATGCTGAAGATAAACATGCTAAAGATAAACACACTGGAGCTAAACATGCTAATGAGGGTTTGATTCTGAACTCTTGCACTGGCACTCTTGGCGGGCTCTTGTAGGATCCACTCAAACCGTCCAACCTTCTTCTCCAGGTACATTCCGGTACTCATGTCTCAGGCAAAGATCTACTGGAACAGGGAGAACTACAGCATGGTGGAGAAGATCTTCCGCAAGTCGGTGGAGTTCTGCAATGAGCACGACACGTGGAAACTGAACGTGGCTCATGTGCTCTTCATGCAGGAGAACAAGTACAAAGAGGCCATTGGTTTCTATGAGCCCATCGTCAAGAAGCACTATGACAATGTGAGAGCCCAGCTACTTTTGAATCATTTTCCAGTGTGCCACTTTGAAAATGGAATCGGGACTGTGAGATGATTTCAGTAGTATTATTTTGCCTTTGGCAATGTAAATGGCTAGTACACTTTTAAGGCTGTTAACAGTATGGAATGGTAGAATGGTAACGTAAGAAGTCGCTATAAATATCATATAGAAATAAACAGTATTTTAATGTCCCAACAGTGCCTCAGTGGGAAGTATAGCTTAAACAATGGCCTTTTTGGTGCCAAGTTGCTGTATAACTCATTGGAATTTGGTAGCATGATACCTAATACATGATTTATGTTTCTAATTATTTATACATGTATTTATTTTATTTCTGTGTGTGTATATATAGACAACATAATTCATTCATTAGGTTGGTATTTTAGGTGGTTTGCTACAGTACAAATGTTCTTTTGCCTCCTCCCCCCGCTAGTTGGAACAGTGTAACATTCAGGAGTGTCCCTGCAAGAGAAAGCCCTCGGTAACGAGACCTGTGCCTGCTGGTTGCTGGCCTGAGTGTTTTGCCTGAAAGCATGGGAATTTTCTGTGTGGTGTTGTGTTTTGTTTTGTTTCTTGTTTGCTTGATTGCTTGAACTATTTGATGAGTTGGTTTGTACCACTGAACCTGTGTGTCGTACCCCATCTGTCTTTACGATCCTTTCTACATCTACCGTTAACCCTCCTCTTCCTCCCCTTCTTTTGCAGATTCTCAATGTCAGCGCAGTAGTCTTGGCTAACCTCTGTGTGTCGTACATCATGACCAGTCAGAACGAGGAGGTGAGTAGCTCCTCTTTTCATCGTGAGAGTGCTCTGTGTGGTGTTCACCCTTACAGACAGTGATCGGAGGGCTGTGTGATCACAATGCACACTAAAAGCTTTCTGAGAGATCGCAGTCTTGTGTGAAGTGTGTTGCCTGTTATCTTTGAAGGCTGAAGAACTGATGAGAAAGATCGAGAAAGAGGAGGAGCAGATATCTTATGACGACCCGGACAAGAAGGTGTTTCATCTGTGTATTGTAAACCTTGTGATTGGGTGAGTACTGACGCCCCACTGCACAGTTAGGATCTTGGGATTCTTTGTAAACTGCTTGGGGGAAAAGAAAACTGTTAGGGTGTCCAAACAGTATTTGTGCAACAGAGCCTTATACACCAGCAAATAAGACTGTCCACACTTGATCTGTTAAGGATAAAGCCCAAACCGTCTTTGTGAATAGACTAAACTCTCCTCACGTTTCAACAACTCTTAACAAAGCCGACTCTGTGGGGAAGACTGGGCTTTGGGACTGGCCATTATCATATGAGAACTCTGGTCTGCGACTGGCCAATATAATATGAGAACTCTGGTTTGGGACTGGCCATTATAATATGAGAACTCTGGTTTGGGACTGGCCATTATAATATTGAGAACTCTGGTTTGGGACTGGCCATTATAATATCTGGTTTAATTAACTAGAAAAGCTTATAGAAGGTCCTGCCTCTATTTATTAGACCTACCATAACCAACCAATTACATTATATAAAAAAAAATATATAATCCTGCTTGCACATAAAGCCTAATTAAAATCTTTACACTTAATTTAATGTGTTGTTTTAGGTATTAAGTATAATAAAAGCATGATATCAATACGTAAATATTCATGTATATAACAAGGCTATTTAAGACAATCAATTAATGTTATCTGATGAATACATTTTTATGTTACAGAACGTTATACTGTGCCAAAGGGAATTATGATTTTGGCATTTCACGTGTCATCAAGAGCCTGGAGCCATACAACAAAAAGGTTTGTATGCAGTCTGGTATTCTGCCCACCTCAACATCCCTAGATGATTCTGGTTACATCATTTACATCATAGTTACAAGCCCACTGGACCTTCGACACCCGGTGAATCACCAACTATCTCCGAACAGCTTCAAACACTGCAAAGCATGGAGCTTATTCTCCTGATCCCAAGCCCAGCCCCTATCCCTGATCACAGCAGCTGAGCAAACACCCTCCAGAAGGCTCTTTACATTCCTATATTCTCTTGAGTGTTGGACCTTCTGCCAAGACAAACACGCATGTTGTTTTCACACTCTGCATGGTGGGAATAACGAATGTAACACATGTCGCTTTAGAATGAGCTGCAGTAAAAATCTCATGTTGTAGCTTTGGTGTCTTTGAGCAGTTCAGCAGAAATGGAAATGAAAAACAAAGGTTGAGATTGGTGTCAGGAAATCATTTGAAATGTACAAATGCCAATTCTCTAGAGCAGTATTGCATACAGCAAACAGTATTGCATCACCCTTGCGAGTGTTATTGTTATTCTAGAGGGGGTTGACTCCCTTCACACTCTTGTAAACAGGTTGCATGGGTCGCGTGTGTCTACCACATCACTGCCATGTTTGTCCGTTGTTTTGCCACAGCTCGGAACTGACACATGGTTCTACGCAAAGAGGTGCTTCCTGTCGCTGCTGGAGAACATGGCCAAGCACATGATCATGCTCCGGGACACTGTGGTGCAAGACTGCATTCAGTTCCTTGAGCACTGTGAACGTAGGTGTCTGCTGTGGTTTATTTTTAAACACTTAGAGAAAAAAAGTTACTTGAAACAGAGAACATTTTTCACTTTGAAGAACGCTGCAAAACTGTATAGCAGATAGACTCATCACAGGCTACTGAGTACAATCTGCAGTGGTCACTTCTACTCTTCTAGAATGTCTAAGCGTAGCCTTTGACTTTTTTACATGTCATTGTATAATCATTCACTGATTGACTATTTGGGCATATCTGATCAGGCAGGTGACACGTTTAATAGAGAAGAATACAGGTTAACTCATACAGTCCTTAAACAACATTGATCCCTATGTTTAAAGAGGTGAAATGCACATACATGGCATGTTCTAATCACAAATAGAGTCAACAGACAGGTCCTGCTGAAAAGAGATGAGCATCATTACTGTGACATGAGCCAGGTGGTCCAGTCTCCTGATGCTGTTTCAAATAACCTCTCTCACGGAGACTGCCACCGCTGTGCCACTGTCACAGTCTCCCGTTTCACCAGGACCTGTTTTTTTTTTAAGGGCTTAACTACAAGGTGATAATTAAATTTCAGAGCCGACATTCTCAGCGGGGCTAATTAATTTTTCCTTCCCTGTGAAGTCCATGGGAAGGACGTGCCAGCCATCATGGAGCAGCCCCTGGAGGAGGACCGCATGCACATTGGCAAGAACACCGTCACCTACGAGGGCCGTATGCTCAAGGCCCTCTTCTATGAAGTCATTGGCTGGAACCAATAAAGCCTGCTTTTGTTTTTTTTTTAACTGGTTTTATTTTCAAGCATCTTTACCAAGTAATTTACCTTGGTTTTGGCGGTAGACATCATTGGTGTCTAAGTTGGAAGTCTCTCTGTTTTGCCAGGCAGGGCTGTCATTCCAAAGTTGGTGCCAAACCTGGTATGTTGTCTGTACAGTAATGGCCACCCTGGAAAGATGGAACGACGTAGCCTTTCATGAACTGCGTATCACTGTTGATTCTGTTATGTATTGGCGAGTGTTCTTTTTGTTGTTATCCTATATTGTCTCGGCAGCCCTACAAGAACTCATTGTATTTCAGCTGCAGTCCAACATACATTATTTAGAGTCCTTGTCTCTCGGTTGAAGCCCAGGAGGTGTTTGTGTGTGTGTGTGTGTGTGTGTGTGTGTGTGTTTAGGCGGGTGGGTGTGTGTTCAGGCGGGTGGGTTTTGGATTGCATGAGGAAAAAAGGGAGAGGGGATATTTACACATTTAATACGTAATTATTTATTACTTTTGCTCTGTTTTAAAAGCATTTATTCACTCCTGTTTAACTGTGCTGTTAACAAATGTGTTGCCTTTCCCACAGAAAAGCAGAAATGCTTAACATATGTAAGAAAAAAAGCAGATGTGTATGATCTCTGTACACTATATATTTCTAGAGAATAAAAAAAAGAAAAAAACGTTCACTATATCTTTCTAGAGAATAAAAAGAAAAACGTGCACATCATAGAGACTAGAGTAGATAATTTGTATTTATGGCATATTTTATATATTTAATTGAAGGAGAATAGAGTATTAGCTTATTGATAACTGAGTGTGAATCAAGGGTGTGTTCTGATGATCTGTTCTGATGATCTGCTCAGGTGAGTGGTCTCTTTGTGATGTCCTGCTCCGAGAGGTAAAAGTTCAGGTATCCTCCAAGAGCACTCACAGCAACGCCAGTCATGTGACTCGAACATCCACCTACAGGAGGACACATTGAAAACCGTCTGAAAACCTCTGCTGTCATGCATTATTGAAGAGCATTCAGAATCAGTTTCCCTTCATATGGCTGGTACAGGATGCACAAGGGTTTTCCTCCTTTACTACTGAAAGTATTCACAGCAAAATACAAAATAAGCGTACAATTCCAGTCAGAAGAATGAGTACAGGAAAGCAATATAAATACAAAAGGATCAGATCAGAGGCCAGGAAAAACAAACAGACGAATGAGCAAGTAAAATATGGCAAAGTTACATATTTTATTTATATTCATTGATATAAACTGTAGAATATGTACCAGAAATGCTGTTACATACAGTAAAGCCAGAGAGGATCAAGGGTTGTCGGAGCTGAACTATACCACGCACATTTACTGAATGAGAGACTTCAGCAGCTGCATACCTCTGAGTGTCTTCTCCCTCCTCTTCACTCTCCTGTGAGGTTGTGGTCCTAAATGTTCTTCCGGGAAACCGAGAGAGAAGTCATCTAGGAAAACAAACGGGATACAAACCCAATAAACTCTCCTTAATGGGTTCCATATGGCTCAGCCATGTGATACTGAACCATCAGAGGCTGCGGTTGCCCTAATGGATGATTGAAGTTATTATTGTGCTGAGTGTGCAAATGCACTTACACTCTTTCCCAAAGCAACCATCTTCAGGGTCTTGCCATAGCAGTATGTGCTCCAGCCAATTAAGATTGTAGAAGTCTGAGAATCCAGCCAAACCACAGAGTAGTACTGCAAACAACAAGAAATGTTACTCAATACTCAACCCCATTAGTACATACAGTTGAATTCATTAACTGTATATATATATATATATAGTGTGAACCCACTATTTTCCACAAAAATGTCCTGGGTTTGGCCAGTGAAGCCATCTTTAAAGACCTCCTGGTTGCTTTTCATCATGTTGGAGCAGAATATCCTGTGGTAGTGCTGCACAGTCATGTTTACCCTTGATTGTCTCATCTCTCCCTTTAGCATTTTTGAGCAACCATTCTGGAAAGACATAACATTGTCTACTTATAGGCAGCCGTTTGTTCTGTTGTTCAACTAGCTTCCACTAGCTCAGGGCCATGAAAACAATGTTTCAGTGTGAGGTGAATACGGCTTGACGAAATGTACAATTCACAAAGACATGCTCTTGACATGAAGGATAAGTGAAGTCATAGAAATATAAATTTACTAGAGAAAGTAGTAGTAGTAGAGAAAATCTACCTTTTACCCCAAAACTCCTTCAATCAAAAACACACTGTCCTGAAAAGTGTAAGTAAATAAAGTAGGCTCACTTCTTTCCAGATGAAATGTAACAGAGTGATATCTGTGTTACTGCGGGTGCATACTTAACCATTGTCCCAATCATGAAATAAAGCAGCTGGTGAGACAGGGAATAGTGGGGACATCCAAATCGTGTCATTGTATCCCGGCACAGTTTTGTTACTATGCATGGGGTTCCATTATCTTTCCTTCAAAAGAAAGAATGAAAGAAAAAAGATGTGTTCATCCAATCACACTAATGAATAACAAACATAAACAACCACTGCCACACATAAAGCAATGTGTTTACCATGTGCCTAGTAGCAGGGTCATGCACTTGTCACTGAGCTGTTCGTCATAGCACTCTGCAGATCTCCGAGTTGCATACACAAGGGAGGGGTCTGTGGTAGTCCAATCGTGAGGTAAGGACCAAAATGATTTGTCCATCAGAGGTTCAAACTCTAGAGAAATAGAATTCCACAGTTCAACTAATGCCTTGTTAAACAAGAAACAGCAGTATACAGGCCTTCGAGTACGGATATAAATTAACTCACCTCTGTAATATTTCGATTCTGTCTCCTGTAGTGATTTAATAGCGTGGGACAAGCTGTTGTCTAATCTTTTTACAAGGGAGGATGCTGTCGAGCGCTGAGCTATGCTGTCGAGGTCTCTGGGCCATGATTGAACAGCTTGCACAAGTTGAGCTGTGTGAAATATATAAGGGACGTACACATCGAATAAAATACGAAACGTCCTCAGAGTTATGTGACACAAAAGTCCAGAAAAGTCAATCTAAGCTACTTCTGAAAAACAAAACCCAGTCAAACAATATGTTTCATTCTTTGTGACGTATAAATAGGCATTTAAATATGTAGTAACATGACAAATACATTGGACTTAACGTTTAATTAAATAACACGCGTTACTTGCCATGAAGAATTTTGTATCCAACAACCCCATCGAGGTTGATATTTCTGGACTGTTTTTCCAAGAAAGTAACTCCTTTGGTTAAACTTGCGAGGACGTCTTCGACAACCTCTTGCTGTGTAGGGAGAATCGTGGTCACAAGAAAAAGAAAAACGTACGGCGTTGTCATCTTCGATTTAACATATAATTCGGTGCTCGGAAGACTTTTGCCCAATCCAGATCTCCGGGCTTTGGAGACTCATGGACTTTACGCACGCGCGCTCCAAGAATGTTCGAATATGACCGAATTAAACGAGTCCGCAACGACTTTCGTACGAGCCTCCTGCAGACTTTCGGAGAGTCCGCTGAATGTGCAGACTTCACTTGCCTTCGATGGTGTAATTACCCACAATTCACCGTCGTTCTTTACCTATTGTTATTTCTACTGTGTATTGTTTTCGAAATGACAGGTTGACAACCAAATTAGGCATATGTTTGGCTAATTAAACAGGTCAGTTTAAATATTAGCCTACCATTGCCAAAATAAACGCACAGTGGTCTTAACGTAAATTCATGTCTAATTCGGAAAGCACCCGAAAATGTGACCCTGAAAAAATCCTTAGGCAGTTATGAACTGCCTATTTTGAAACGAAGGCGCATCAGCATATGTTTGCATCTGAAATCCACAGCAACGACTAGTCGAGAGTCAGAGGGGAAAAAAACAGCCCGAGGGCAGCGACTGCTAGTCAAGCGGGAAGAGTTTTGGAATTAGTGTTTATTCAATTACGCTCGAAAACAGCTCCGCCTGATTTTAAAGAAAGCTGCTATGTGCGTCTTTCCCTGCAAGAGCGCTTGGAAAGAGGCGCGCAAATTTACGCATAGGGTATACAAATACCCTATTCAAATCGACATTGGTTTTAGATCAAATATGGTTAATAAATAATGAAATATTAGAACTTGAAATATGGTAGGTGGCAGATACTAACAGAGGGAGTGGCATGACATGCCATGCCTACTGACTAATGCAAAGTGCACATATTGTACACAATTCATATTGCAGTTCCTTAATGTGGATGTGAAGGAATTGGCTTTTTGCAGAGAAATGTTTGGACATTTCAATTTCCATTCCCCTGTTTCTCACAATGTGGTAAACAATCTTTAGATCAGAGCATGATGACTAGCGATACCATACTAGGCTGATCACATTTGATTGGCAGCTGGCAGTCAGTAAAAAAAATAATATAAGAAACTCCGTGATCAATATTAATGGAGGTATAACTAACATTTGTATGTGTAATTTTAACAGCGTTAAGACTTTTGGACATCCTCTGGGGAAAGTTTTCCCTATATGGTCATTAGGGACCATGCCCTAAAATGTACTACATCCAAACTTTGGCTTTTCAAAATTCTTTTCACATTTATTTTGTCATTAGATCTGAAAATTATTCTGATTATTTTCCCCAGAAAATGTAAATGGTGGGAAATGGGCTGGTCTTATGCAACTTCTTCACAGCCATGATCTGGTCATAGTTCCATAGCAAACACTGAGTTCCAAAGAGTCAGGTAAGGGATCCTTTTCTCATCTTCCCTACCCTCCTGCTTTAGCCCAATCCCAGGATTGATTTCAAAGTGAGGTGAAGACACAGTGTTCATGAACTTTTTACTTCATGCCTTTTTAGTGAACTCTAAAAGGGGCTGCTCTGGGACTTCCGTCACACCACAGATAGCAGAGAACTGAGGCGTGTTCACCTTGATGATGATGAGGCAGCAAGTCCTCCTCCTTAGGGCCCTGGCTGGGAAAGAGCTGAAGGGCAGCACTCAGGGTTACCAAGACCAGCCTGAACATACTAGGCCCGGGAGATACATAGATCATATTTGGCATACATGGGGCAGATGGACTTCATGGGTTCATACTAGTTGTGGAGTGTGGAAAAGGAGAGAGTACAACCAGGATAAATATGGTCTTGCCACATATTGGGGGTCTTAGTGTACTCTTAGGGGTTCTATCATTAGGTTGAGTGGATCCTTGTAATGGTACATATTGGGGGTCTTATTTGTACTTAGGGTACGGCCAGGTCATACCCCTCTCCACCACAGTCACTAATCTCGGAGTTAGGTTTGACCCTCACCTGACTTTTAATGACCATATAAAACACCTGTGCAAAACCTGCTTTTATAATCTAAAAAAAACATCTCCAAACTCCGCCCCACTTTAACCCTGTCAGATGCAGAGAAGCTCGTCCACGCCTTTATCTCCTCAAGACTGGACTATTGTAATTCGCTTTTCTCTGGGATCACTGGCAAGAACATCCAGAAGCTGCAATACATCCAAAACAGCGCTGCCAGGATCCTGATGAGAGTCCGGAAATATGAGCACATAACACCGATATTACACTCACTACACTGGCTCCCTGTCTCTTTCCGGGTTGACTACAAAGTCCTAATACTCACCCATACATGCATAAATGGGCATGCACCTCCCTACCTGCAAGAACTAATTACTCCCAAAACCTCCACCTGCACCCTCAGATCTGCAAACAGCTCGCTCCTCCGAGTTTCCAACACCAAGCTCAGCACCATGGGCGACCAGGCCTTTTGCTCGGCAGCGCCACGCTTATGGAACAGCTTCCCTGACCACCTAAGGGCAACGCAGACACTGGACTCCTTTAAAACTGGACTAAAAACATTTTTATTCAGGAAGGCGTTTTTGGCTTTGTGGTAAATCACTGTCACTAAGTTTTCTATTATGCTTATGTTTACTAGTTTTATTTTATTTTATTTTATTATTATAGTTTGTTTCTACTATGTTGGCACTCTGAGACTCTTTTGAATGAAGAGTGTGTTACAAATAAAATGCATTATTATTATTAATTTTACTCTTTGGGTTACTATCATTAGGTTGAGTGGATCCTTGTGATGGTACATATTGGGGGTCTTATTTTACTCTTAAGGTTACTATCATCAGGTTGAGTGGATGCTTGTAATGGTACATATTGGCAATGGGTAGGTATAGGCTGGCAAGCAACATGTGTGTGTAATTGGACACAATAGTTAGGTGGGAATAGGTAGCAGGAAGCAGGGGACATATTAGACATGTCACCTCATTACATTGTTGTGTTGTGTTCTTGAAACTAAAGCATGTAAAGCAAGCACACATGAATCATTGCTTACTTTTAAGTAAAGCCAGATAGGCTGTTAACTCTCCATGATTCAACCGTAATCCCTTTTATAATCTCTCTGTATTGTCAGCCATATGGGTAGTTTCCTAATTTATCATGTAATAATTTGCCATGTGACCAATTTCAATAACTTCGGCACACACAAGGTCCTTGTGTCAAAACAAAGTAACCAACACAAACATAATGAACAGAAATGCCGAGAATACGGGGATTGACAGCATGGGAAGGTATACATGCATTAGTATCTGAAAAGAGCAAATACACACACTGAAATCGACTAAAATGGGTTCTGCTAAAAACCATTTACCAGAAGCATGCAAGATGCCCAAATATGCATCTTGACTACTCCCTTGAGCAGAAAGTCCTCGGAAGGGGCTTAACATAAAATGGTACACGTCTCCTTTAAATTTCCACCCGAACTGACACGTCATTAGCTAAACAATCATGGCGGATGTTCTCTCATTCCTACTTGTATTTGCTGTTTCGTTTGTAGCAGTTGTTTTAGGTGTACATGTTACGGAATTAGATACAAACTGGTCTATTCTCCTTGGTATTGTTGTATTTTTCAGTATTTTGAGTGTATGGAGTTTCAGAGGGTGCCGTCAGGATAAACATCGCCATGTCTGTGTGCTTGTGTTGGGTGATATTGGACGTAGTCCCCGCATGCAGTACCATGCAATCTCTCTGAGCAAGCATGGATACAACGTCTCGTTTGTTGGTTTCTTTGGTAAACAAGTTTACAACTCATGTAGCATTTAGTAAAATATATAATAATACTTTTAGACAAGATGTTCATAGCCAACATTTAGTTACAGAGCATAGGAAGAACACTGTGATAGGTGTCAACTAAGGTGTACGTTTTGATCCCAGGTACCAAACCGCACGAGGAAGTCATTGCAAATGAAAAGATAACAATCATCCCAATATCTGAAGTCAAAGGGCTTCAAGGTAATTGGCTCAGTTTTGCAGAAATTAAACGTCATGGGTCCAGTTTTTTCAATGTTGTCACCTTGTAGATGTACTCAGAATTGCTGTGTTGTGTCCATCTTGATTCCTACTTTCAGATGTTTTTACATGTTTGTTTTCATTTTTCACAAATACATTAAGACCTGACACATACACATGATGCACAGAATACACAGCAAATATAGGTTAACTCTGTCTTTTAACTGTAACTTAAACAGTGAATCATTAGTGTGGGTGTAGAATCATTTCTAATTTTACACAAAACTGCAAGCGCCACCTCTGCAAGTGTTGAAAAATGATCCTTTGTGTTATTTCCAGTTGGTCCCAAGATTCTAAGATACATCACCAAAGTGGTTATGCAATCTCTGCAGCTCCTGTATACACTGCTGAAAATCGACCACCACTCCCATGTTCTCATGCAGGTATTTTTATGACTCACATAATATCTTTGCAGCATACAATGTTATCAATGTATCATGTTATGATGCTATCTATGATGATACTATCTAACATCAGTCATGTTAGATGGGTTAGATATTATGATATTCATCTGATGCACAGTATTTTTATTTTGTTGTGTTCAGAACCCTCCTGGATTGCCAAGTATTGCTGTTGCATGCTTAGTAAGTATTTTGCGTGGGACCAAATTCATTATCGACTGGCACAACTATGGATACACAATAATGGCCCTCACTCATGGACAGAGACATCCTATAGTCCAGGTGGCAAAATGGTGAGTTGCTCTCTGGGTCATAGAAAACAGAGGTTTATTCTGTATCAAGAGAACTGTCAATAATGATAACAATAATAATCATCATCCTCTTTTTCTTTCTTTTGTAGGTATGAGAAGTTCTTTGGACGGTTTTCTAGTTATAACCTCTGCGTCACCAAGGCCATGAAGGAAGACCTCCTCAAGAACTGGAGCATTAAGTGAGATTTAAATTTTCAGAAGGTTCACTTTAACCGACTGTATCCACATATAATTTCACTCATATACACTCACTGCAGTCTCCTTCAGTGTCCCAATTTACCTTTTTTTCCAGGGCAACAACTCTATATGATAAGCCCCCATTAATATTTAAAGAGACGCCACTGGAACATCAGCATGAGCTTTTCATGAAGATGGCCAGGGTTTACCCACAGTTTAAGCAATGGTATGTTTATTATGAGCGTTTATTCTTTTTTACTAGCTTATTCTCTGATGCACATAACCTCTGAGACAAGGAATCCACTTTTCTATATTCTGTGAATATCTGAATATTTGTGAGCCAAATTAAATGTCATACATTCACCAAATGTATATATGAAGTGTGCCTTACTGAACCTATATTGTTGACATCCCTTCAGTGGCGAGTCCACCAGTGAAGATATGGAGCGAACAGCCTTTACACAGCGCAGTGGAAACACTGGTGCTGTCAGTCCTGTTGCTAGGCGGCCCATTCTTCTGTTGAGCAGCACCAGCTGGACAGGTTGGTGTTGTCCTCTGAGATGTAGCCGATGAAAAATGATCTTCTAAGCTTTTATAATTGCTTTCAATACAGAGAGGAATCAGTCTTTTCAAACACGTTGCTCAACCAGATGCAACAAAAGATTCCATGTGTTTATCCAGATGTGCACACGGATCGAGTGAATTTCCGAGAAATGTCGAATGCATCTTTAGTCTACATTTTAGCTAATTATAATTTAGCTAAATTATATATTTGTATATTTTTTACAGAGGATGAAGATTTCTCAATTCTGCTAAAGGCACTTGAGGGTAAGAGACTGTTCTTTACTCAATCAGTGAATGTTGAAATAACTATATAACTATAAATGATTTAGAACCTAATCTTATTACATTTAATGTTACATCAATGATTCTTTGAATAGATTATGAAGGGTTTGTGAATGTGGGCGAGAGTCTACCAGAGCTGGTGTGTGTCATCACAGGTAAAGTTAATCAAGTCAATCAAATAAAATGACTTAATAGAAAAGAAATGGGGAAGAATTGAACCACTTACAAAAGGTTTTGCAACAACTATGGTCTTGTTTATCACAGGTAAAGGCCCTCAAAAGGAATACTATAAAAAACTCATAGACTCCAAGAGTTTCAATCACGTTAAGATTTGCACTCCCTGGCTAGAGGCAGAGGATTACCCTCGGCTGCTTGGTAGGTGCACTGCTCTGAATGTCAGCATTTTGTCATTTGCCATACAGTTTATTTGAGTTATACTGAATAAGTATAAGTACATAAGTGCATTCCACATGAAAGGAGTTCTAAGTTCTAATGTTCTGTGTTGCATGGGGGTGATTTTCACACCAGGTTCTGCTGATCTCGGAGTTTGTCTGCATAAATCCTCCAGTGGCCTCGACCTTCCTATGAAAGTAGTGGACATGTTTGGCTGTTGCCTGCCTGTCTGTGCTATACACTTCCAATGGTGGGTGCAGAGAGTGGCTCCATTTTGCTCTACTGCTTTGTTTTCAGGTCCACTTTCAATATTTGACCAAATGCTTATTTCTGTTTTCAGTTTACATGAATTGGTAAAGCATGAGGAAAATGGATTAATATTCCAGGATTCAAAGGAATTAACCGCACAGCTAAAGGTACGAGAGCGATGAACACTCATTGACAAAGAAGCTGAAATGCCAGAGTTCAACCACCCCTAGTATTCTACTGTTCTAACCCAGTGTACCGCCAGGGCAAATAGTTTTTGGCATATCCAGATTGTATCCTGATTGATTTTTGAAAGTCTGGACAGCAAAAAAAACACATGAAACTCGATTTTTGCAAGTAGGATCCAAACCAAATTTTTAGGCGATTTGAAATGCAATTCCAATTGAATTTCTACAGATGTATCTGAGACCGGAGGTCTAGACACTCCAATTTCCGATTTCATGTGTATTTTTGCTGCCTGGATTTCAACGCGACACACAACAATGACGTTAAATCCAGAGTGATGGAAGTGCTGGAATTCATGCTGCTTCTGGGAAAAAACGTACCGACACCTACGTCGGTTCCCCAGAAACCCATGCAGATAGGTTGGTGATGTCTGGACACACTACAGACAGTCTGTCTCAAAAGATCTAATTTGGGAAACAAATCTGATATACCTGCAGTCTGAACATAGCCTCAAAGTAGCAAACATTTGTCTCTCCTACATATCCTTCTATAGACAACATAAAATGAAACATCTGTTTTTAAACAGACTGATCATGCTGCATGAAGAACATTTGGTTAAATCTGTTGTTGTGTCCCCACAGTTGCTGCTGTCTGACTTTCCGAGCACTGAGGGCAAACTGGGTCTCTTCAGGAGGAACCTGAGAGCCAGTGGACAGCAGCGCTGGGAGGAGAACTGGGATCAGACTGTTCTTCCCATACTAACAGCTGACAACAGATAACCAACCAAAAGAGACATTATTTCTACAGACCAAGGAAAATAAATGTTTTTTTTTTGTTGTTGTTCTATCAGAACATCACTATATGTTTAGTTTTTCTCTGACAACATCCAGTGATTTTTTTATTTAAACATAAGGTCGACATATGTGTATGTGTGCCATATGTGTAAATAATGTAAATAAATACTTTATATCAAAGAAATAATGCAACATTTCTCTTTTACAAATGTAACTTTATTAATTCTATGGTGGAGAGCCTGTTGTACGGGAAGATTTGGGTTGTAGGACCTGGGACGATGGAATGTTTCACTCCAGCATTTGCTGAAATTGAAAAAAAGAAATGCATTGAGTCTAACTTGGAGTAAACACAAAATGGATGACGGAGTTTTTACTCACCGAGTTGCTTCTTGAAGAAACTGTATGTTTCTGGGTTGCGGATTGTCGAGGCAATGTAAACATCTGGTTGACTACTCTTAGTCGAAGACTTCAGTATCATACCCAACAGTGACACCAGACAATCTGCAATCTCAGGGTCATACACCACATCTGAACAAATACAAAAACAAAAGACAACATTATAGACGTGGCTTTACTTATGGTTATTGTTTTTCATTGGACTAAACAGTGACTCAGTCCTACCTGCTGCAATGACTGTGTTGGCGTTGATGTCTGTTAGACTGTCCTCAGAGACTCCCTCCCAGTCCAACTCCTCCACACAGAGCGATACATCTGTCAGATCCTGGCTGTTGAGCTCAACATTCATACGCAGCTTCTGCAGTACAGTTGGGTGGCAGTCACTGAATACATACTTCCTAGGTTTACAGGAGCGACACAGTGCTATACCTGTTAGTCCAACTCCACTGCCCAACTCAAGTACCGTCCTAAAGGCAAGGGGGAAGAGTGGATGATGAGCAATGTCAGACAAAGGACAATTAGCTTACAAACTGCATTGACAACAACAATTCATCAACTACATCACAATTTTATATTGGGGCTAGCTTCTTTGTTAAGTATGAAATAATCTCTACTGCTCTACAGATTGAAAGCAATGCCAGGATAACATTTGGCACTCACCTGCTCCCGAACATCTGTGGATTCTCTAAAGCCCACTCGGTTAGATACAGGGCGGCCTCCCATGTCACCAGCCCTGTAGTGCCTTCAGATATAACAGCCTGACTCTCTTTCAGACTCACGGTATCACCTGAGGGCTGGCAACCAAAACATGTACTGAACAAACAGTGATAATGAAGGGGGCATTTTGCTTTAAAAATAAAAAATAAAATGTTCATTCAAATCAATGTTCAGTTATAGATGCAACAGGATGTTAGTGCCAATCTCATTTGTCCTCAAAAAGTGTGATATGTACCAGAAAATAACTTTTATGGCAGGTGGACTCCTCTTCGAGGCCCAGAACTTCACTCAAGGCTTCATAAAGTTCATCCGATGGTTCTGCTGTGGTAGATTCGTGCTGGGAATATTCCTCAAAATCAATCAATAATCCTGGACAGCCTCTAATATTAGTACCAGCAACACAAATGTAACAAGCTACAGAGTGCAATTAATAAGCAACAAACCATTTTAATCAGTTCTTGAAGAAAGAGTCGCCTGTACTTCACTGACGGGGGATGTTGGAGACAAACTGTGTGAAGACATGTCTACATGACAGGAAATGTAAAGGAGTTGAGATAAAGCCAAAGATGCTGAAACGACTCCGATTAGGTTTATTACAAAGAACCGTAATACATATAAAGGCCACTCCACAGACTTTTAAATGAAGACATACAAACCTGATTCAAAATATCGAGGAAAAGATCTGATGATCGCCCATTCTTGAGTTCAGCTTCAAGCAACTAAATGAAGATTTCCAAAATGCATCATTTATTTCTAGCATATTTTATTTTAAATTAAGACAAAATATATAAACAAGCAGAAGTATTCACTTACGCTCCACGGGAGAGTATTCAACCGACACATGGCTAAGAAATGTACCCTGAAGGTGGAAACGATATCTTTCACTTGACTCGCATCATCTACGAAATTATTTGAACCAGTAACCGTAGCCGTCATTCTTTAAACGACTGTAAACATTAGTTGTTCATCTATATCAAGACAGAAATGTGCGCTAAGGTTTAACGTGTAACCACACTACAGTAACAACAGTTCCTGATTACCCGGAGTAGTTTCGTGGTACTCCACACGACCGCGTTGCTGCGTTGTTGTTGTAGTTTTTATTTACAGCTCATGCATTCTCTCTACTGGGCGAATTGCAATTATTGTGAATAGTCACACTAGTCTATATGATCATTTGATATAACTGCACTTTATCATTCGTCACAGTAAAATGGACGCATAATCATTACATTTGGTTCAGAGGTTATTCTCCCAACTTTGCATGGGTCCATCCAGCACTGTTGGATATCTACTAACCTCACCCTTGTTATCAATCAGCTCATATTATTATCTAGGGCTGAACAGTGGTGTTGAGGTCTTCTTAAGCCCGCTCTTTTTCTTGCTCTGTCATTTGAACCAGCCTCTCTGAAACATATGTCTGTGATATTTCAATGAGAAGACAACGTTGACTGTTATTGGTGAACGAATTAGGGGGTAAGAAAGCCTATTTTTTTCCCAGGATTTTTTAACAGTAACAGTTGAACATGTTATTAAATAAACTATAGGCCTAGTTTAAGGCAATTATATTGATTATACAGATATTCTGACTGTAAAATGTTGATTTGAACTGACCACCCCCCCCCCCAACAGATGTACTTATCAATATCTGGAACAGGTTTTTACAAAGAAAAAAAATCCTGTACAAAAGGTCTGTAGGTTAGCCTACATTTCCAGTTGATACATACATCAGTCAATGCGGCTAGGAACTGTTTCAAGTGAGTACAGCAAAACAGTCGGAAGGTATTTGTGGACGAACTATCAACAATGAATATGGCGATCATCGGCAGCATCTAAGCTAAATTAACAAGAATATGTCAGACTGGATAATGCTTAGTATGAGCCGGCTTTATCCGCTGGTGTGTGCAACTGTTTATTAAAAGATTTCAAGCGATGGAATGATTTCTTTTAACTTGTTCACTACATATTCAAAGGTAGGTATCCTTAGGTTGCTAGATAGCCACGTTAATAGGTCGGGTTACGATAGCTATCTATCTATATCTAGTTAGTAACTAAGTTTGACAGTCCTTTGTGGTAACTAGCTAGTCGCAGCATGACGGAATGTTTTCGGTCATCTAAAAAAAACGCAGAACTTGCAGGATTTAATGAAATGTAAATTATTGTTTGCTAAGTGACCTAACTGTTCAGACTGAATGATGTGACAAATCAATAAACGCAATCCACGAATCTAGTTTCGCCAGAGGGTTGTGGTTACTATAGAAACGTGAGCTCTGTTCAATACAGCTGAAGGACAAAAGTGGGGCAACAACAATGGGTCGGGAGTAGCGGTGTCTGTCACATTCAAGAGGAAATAAACGGGTATTTTTTATTTTATTTTTCAGTACATTTTCACGGGGTATGCTCTAATTCTTATCTGTGTACAGAGCTGTTTGTAGATTGTTGTACACTGATTGCTTTGTATCGTTAGAACTTTTCGTTGTATTCTCTAGAGATGTAGTTTACGTCATTAAAAGAGATGTGGAGATGTAATCACCAATGTCTGCATATTATGTTCACCTGCAGGTTGTCTTTATCAGTCGCTGGATAACCCTCAACTGGCAAGTATGGTGCTGAAGATTTTCTTTCCCCAGTGCTGCAACACGGCCGACAGTGGCCTCATGCTGGGTCGCTGGCTCCCTGGCCATGACTCTGCTGTGGTCCTGGCTGTCATCCACTACCCTTTCATTCCTGGACAAGTCAAGAAGTACCTGAGCCAGATGCAAAGTGAGACAGACGTGGACCTCACGGTGCTGGGCTCCTGGAGTATGCCTAAAGAGGGCCAGGAGGGTATGGACAGCTTTCTGAAGGACCTCAGCACCATCTTCCCTTATAGTCGCTGGCTGCAAATTAGCCGTGAGGTCGGCAAACGGGGCTTCCACTGTGAGGTGCTACACAACGAGGGAACGCTCTTCACGGACAAATCCAAGGGAAATGATAAAAGCAGCCACAATGGAAAAGAAGACGCCGGTGACAATGGCGGTAAAGAGAAGATCATCTTCATCCACTATGACCAGCGCAAGGTCATGTTGTCTCAGCTTCACCCCGTCCAGGAGGCCATACAGGACTCCGGAAAGGAATCTTCTGAGCTGCGCGCCATGTTCCAGACAGTGTCCCACAGCGAGCCGCTCTTCTTCCTGGATAGGTACGACGACGGGCCTCTTAAGACCACGCACTGGCAGTCTGAGGGCAGGGAGGCCAGCATCATAGTGGAGCTGCTCAAGCAGGGCTCTGTACCTCTCTGCATGCTCATCACGTGGCTGCTGTCAGTCTGGCGCTGGGTATGCAACATCAGGTGAGCTAGAGCACAAAACACATACACACACACATACACACATTCACACTCGCCAGTTCTTTATAATAGCATGAATAGCATTATAATGGTGTAAAAATGATGATGGTTGTGGCTTTTGGTCTCCTGCAGGATACTGAAAACACGTCCTGTCAAGTTCATTTCCAGCAAACTGTCAACTTGTGTTCAGTTTGGATACAGAACAGAGCATCTTCAAACAGTGGCGTCTACAAAGAAAGCCACAGAACACAAGGAGTTTATGAGGTGTGGTATATACAGTTTGGGATCAGATTACAGTAGTAGTACAAAGTTAATTTTAAATAGGGAGCCCTGCACACATATTGTGTGAAATTGACATGGTAGTGTACTGTATTTCAATATGTTAGTTAAGTATTAATATATTAATATTTTTTTAATCCTGCAGAAAAGCCAACATTTTTGTGTCCTTTTTTGTGGACATGGCTCTTGGACTGCTGTTGATATCTTGGCTCTACAGGGAAAATCGCATAGGCACACTTGCCAATACACTGGTACCAGTTGCGGATGTAAGTATTACGCATTCACATGTACAAATGTGAAAAGTGCTCACAAGGGGTAGCAGTAGCTGATCATAAGTCCTAAATATAGAGAAGACAGTGAAATGGTAAAACTGTTCCTCAGTCGCTGTACATAAAAGCCTCTTACAAATGAGTAAATGTAATTTAATGTAAAGCCAAAGCATGTTAGCAGTGAACATTTTATTTTCTAAGTGGTTTAAATCAGCTGTTACCCTCCAAATGTTTTAGCATGTAGCCAAAGAGCTTCAGGAACTGCTTGAGTGGCTAATGGGCGCCCCAGCTGGTCTGAAGATGAACAGGGCTCTGGACGAGGTGCTGGGGAGGTTCTTCCTCTACCACATCCACCTGTGGATCAGTGAGTTTTGAGCCGAAGCCGCTCCATCTCTGTAACTTCGTGTAGCCTTTTATATTGCAGTTGGGTGCTCGCTTTTGTGGGTAGCAAAAGAAACTTGGTAAATATACTTCTAAAGTAATTGCAGACATCGCCCAGTGCATCTTGTAAACACGGATGCTACCTGTATTTCAGCCAAATAGTGATTTAATGCTTGAATTTTCTTTTCTTGACACAATTTGAAATGAATGTGATGTACTTTACATCAACCAAAGATTTGGACTACACCCTGATCCAATAGCCTTGTTTGTTTTCCAGGCTACATCCACCTGATGTCTCCTTTCATCGAGATGATCCTGTGGTATGTGGGCCTCTCTGCCTGTCTGGGCTTGACCTTTGCCCTCTCTGTGCTGTCAGACATCGTGGCCCTGCTGACCTTCCACATCTACTGCTTCTATGTATATGGGGCCAGGTAAGGCTCACTACTAATAGATCTATATTTGATGGCGGTACTTTGTCTTACTGATATGGTGGAGTATTGTGAGAGCATGTGTTACCAGCAGAGGGCAGTATTTGTCATATTATGAAGTACAGGTTTTTAAATGTTACGTAAAATATGTTTTCTCACACACTCACACTTGTTTTTCACCATAATACCTTTCCGACACTAATTTGTCAGTTTTGGTTGTTAATTTGATTGTAAACCTCAAACGTGTTCAATGTAATGTTCAAACAATGGAAATGATTGTAATCGAAAGATATGGAGGACTGATTGAACTGGAACATTCTGGTGGCAGTGTTAGCCTGATCTGCACCGTACAGTAAATTCATGTTTATATGTTTGTATATACATCATGTTTATACAAGCAATTACAAATAGCCTAAGGGGTTACGTTTTTGCTAAGCTTTCGTATTTCCCTGAAGATACCATCTGTGGCAGTTAACCATATAAGACCCTGCACCTGTGGATGTTGCAAATACAAACAGGGCCAGTTGAATGGAAAAACTGTAAGCAAAACAGAACAGAAGTGAGCAATTGTAAAGGTCAGCTATTTCAACCATCTTCACCCCCTTTACAACAACAACGATGGGCTCCCTTCTGCACCTGGACTTTTTAGAGTGGACTCTCCAGCATGACCATAAGCTCTGAACGGTCTTGTGTCTGGACAACGTGACTTGTTTTACTTTGTTCATCTGAACCCAGCAGGGTAGCACAAAATTCTGGCCACTTTTCATAACAATTTTCTCTGGGCCCCCTGTTTACCTAAACCCATGACATGAATGCATATTAGTCATGTTTAGGGTCTTCCCCCATGTTGAGGCCCTGGGGGTTTAATTTCAGGTACTCTCTTTAGATCTAGCCTCCGGCTTCCCACCCAGTAAGTGCCAAGATTGGTTTGATTGTTTATCAAGCTGGAAGCACTGTGCGAGTCTATTACTGCTACACTGTTTGTTTGTGCTGTCGCCCTGAAGAGTATATAGACTCATGTGATTGACTGGCTGTCCACACCTTCAATCACAGGCCGTGCTTTAGTGCGGTCTATAGAGGTCCCATAGCAGTTAAAAACACCCCTCTCTGTCAAAATAGGCAGCTCACGCCCATCTTACTAGAAGCACCAGACCGCTTGATGAGCTCTGGGAGAGTAGTGTCCTCCCCGTCCTGAGATCTGGTCTTGCCAGTGCCTCCGGTGCTTGAGCCTTGAGCTTACAGCCTGTTGATGGGCCCCGCAGGTTGTACTGTCTGAAGATCTACGGCCTGTCCTCCCTCTGGCGTCTCTTCCGGGGCAAGAAGTGGAATGTGCTGCGGCAGCGTGTGGATTCCTGCTCCTACGACCTGGACCAGGTACGGCTCAGTGCGCCCCCTCTGCACGATCCTCGCTTCACTCCCTGACTCCCTATGAGCGCCTCACCTCCCCTCACCTCACCTTTCCTCACCGCACCTCCCCTCCCCTTTCCTCACCTGTTAATCTATTTGCTCCCTCCCCACCAAGTGTAGTTTATCTCTCCCCTCTAGACATAAAATGTACATACAGTATAAAAGTCCAGAGTCCTGATGTGATGAGGATTTCTGTGTATGAAACAGCAGAAAACCTGATACCCCCCTCCACCATCAAATACCACTCACACTTTATCCTCTAACTGGGTGCTTTGAGGATTATGTCACCCAGTTGAGCAAAATAAAAAATCTGTTTTTATAATCCTTACGAAATACATAAATTGCTGGATGTTTTGATTCTGGGTAATGTCAGGCTTACACCACTTCACTAAGTCTTGGCTTGTCTCACTGCACTACTGGTGAGGCTGTTGCATCTTCATCATTTAAGCAGACATTTTAAATGTTCGTCTTGTTGTTTTGTAGCTGTTCATCGGGACACTGCTCTTCACCATCCTGCTGTTCTTGTTGCCCACTACTGCCCTGTACTACCTGGTCTTCACCTTGGTGAGTCCTTCAGATACCAGTGTTGTGTACGTTCACACCTCTCATGAACGCGTTCATGCACAACACTGCCTTCAGATACCAGTGTTGTTTGCTTCGTGTTGATAATTAGGGGACTTGCACGTCTATGCTGAATTGGGAATGAGAAATGAAGACAACGTTGTTTAAATTTCGAGAATGGAAAATTCCAGTTCACAATATTTGCACTACAAGATGGAGTATAGAAGAGCCTCAATAAATTACAGGGGGGGAAAAACCCTCATCAACCTTTAATCCTCCTTGTAAGATTCATGAGCCTCCCTCACTATCATAACATGCTTCCCCTACTGCAGCTCTGTGACTGTATGCCCAGAGACAATTGCTACAGCAGACAGAATGGTGTAAAAACACAGCATTTGGACTGCGTAGTGAAGCATTTTCACACCACATTGACAGAGAATATCAATGTCCATTTGCGCAGTTTCTAAGTTTGAATGAATCATTGTAGATTCTTCACACGCACAACAAAATCTCCCAGGCATCCATGCTGTTACAGAAATATGCAAATGTTTTCGCCAGGTACGTGAATCTCTTCAGAAGAACAGTGGGGATCCTTAGCAAAGCTGCAAAAAATTGATATTTGATGTGGAATTGAACAAGAGATATTACTGTGGGAACAATATGCATGTTTTTGGGCGGGATATTACTCTGGTAACAATATGCATGTTTTTGGGTGGGGGTGGGGAGATAAGACCCATGTCTCCAAGGTCAGTTGAACAGCAGTGTACATACTGGTTTCTAAGATGCATGACATCAAAACAGGATCCTTTTCCACTTCTCCATTTGAAGGTTATGAAGAAGGACATATGATCAGAAGGTATTGGACATATGATCAGAAAGTATTGTGTATGTTTGTTTTTCTCAGCAGCTGAAGCTGAGCAGCTTCTTAACTATAAGTTAATAGAGAGGAATGTGTAGCCAGTCTTTGTACTCCCTGATTACATGCCTTATTTCATCTAGACCGCCTTGCTACACACCTCTCTCCATGATATCCCAGTGGTATTAATGGGCGTGTAATCACATTTTATTGTTTGCTGCTATCATCGAGAATCTGAATGAGCACTAAATATCCTAGCAACTAACAGAAAGTGATTGAATTTGCCTGCTATTTAGGGAGTTGCATCGTTGTGAGCTGGCCTTAATCTTATCCTGTCCCCCACTTTGTCCCTGCAGCTTCGTCTAGTGGTGGTGCTGTTCCAAGGCCTGATCCACCTCAGCATCGACCTCATTAACTCGTTCCCTCTGTTTGCCATGGGGCTACGTGTGTGTCGGCCCTACAGGCTCGCAGGTGAGCTGGGTATTCTCAGGTGCAGCTGGTGTTGTGCCATCAGTAACATCAGCGCCACAGCCTCACTTCCAGTAATACATTAGTTCTTTTTAAATTGCTATTGTATTGTACTGTACTGTAATTTGCTAGTCATTTTTCCATTTGGTAATCAACCAAAACATTGAATATCTGGATTTAAAGGTGCACTGTGTAGGATTTAGTGGCATCTAGCAGTGAAGTTGCAGATTGCAACCAACTGAATACCCCTCCCTCACCCCTTTCTTTCCAAGCGTGTAGGAGAATGTATGCTGTCTGTCAGGTGCTAGTAGGTACTTCCAAAATGATGTCATCGTCTAGAAATGCATCGAGTAGCAATAATATGTGGAGTTACCTTAGAATTAGATAGATATTTAGAATTTCTGTTTAGCTATTTCGTCTGTAAAACTATAGGTTATAGTTTGCATGGATTTGAAATTCTGAAGTTTGGCTATGTTAGCTGTTGGCTGACAGGAGCTGATGTTTTTTACACAATAACACTTTCATTGGCAATAATTTTCAGCAGCTGTGGGCTGATCTCAGTAACGTCACTGGGTCTTTTGAGTCCAAATAACAAAGATAAATTATAGTTTTGGCGCATAATCAACTTCTGCGTCACTCTCTGAAAACATTTGTCCCTCATCAGTGATTTCCATCTGGGAAAGATGGAACCACCAGACCAATGTTTATCCTAGTTTTCTGCCGTTGCCTGTCCCGATTTCATTTTGCTTCATGTTTTCACCTCTTTGACAATGAGGATTCACGCTCCCTTGTCTTTTAAATGGGGCTAAATATTAAGTTTGATCCTCCATTTGTCAAAATTTGGTTTCTAAAACTTCTCAAACTAAATAGTTAGCCAGCACCAGCAACCTCTGACCCCACTTATTTTCCAACCGGCACCACCAAATTCAAACTGCCACTTCAGCATAAAAGCCCCTCTCTTGAGCCAGTTCTGTTCTGGGCCACCGTAGAAACACGGCGGCCCAACACAGCGGCCTCCATGGAAGATGACCTGCTCCCATGTAGGTATGAAGGGCTCATTCCAAGCTAACAAAAACACAATGATTCGTAGTAGCAGGCTATTATACATGAATAAAAACATCATTATGAACATTTATGAATACTATATTCCATTTCTGCTAATAGATCCCCTAAATCCTACACTACCTTTAGGAGCATATGCCTAAGAAAACTTATCTGTGTATATTTCTAAACAGTAATTATATATTACTACATGTTATAATGGTGTTTTCTCAAATGAGTGAAGGTTGGTAAGAGTTCATTATAAATGCTTTACGAGGGGAAGGTGGAGTGGTGATGATGCTGCTCTAGATGTTAAGTGCAGTATGTTGTGTTCGTCTCTGTCTGCTCTGCAGAGGGGGTGAAGTTTAGAGTGTTGACGGAGGAGGCTGGAACTCCCCTTCATCTGTTAATGGAGGTGGGTTTCATTTATTTAACATGTCTTTGAGTGGAACACATACAATATAATGAGAAATGTTAACTTTTGAAACTGTTACTATTGTATTATATTATCTTCTATTATATTATGTCTTCCACAAGCCCATTTTGTGTCTTCATGTTTTTCTTGAACATCAGACTTGTACATATTAATATATATGAGGCTATGATATACTTATGACACCTATATTATTGTTTATATTGACTGTTGCAGTCTGCCTGTGTTACATATTCAGAACTGCCTTCTGCATTTGGCTTCGAAATATAAGATATTTTAGGATGCCACCAAGGGCAATATAGCTGCTCTAATACCCAATTGATTTCTGCCTAATTCAGCCCCAGAAATAAAACATCATTATACATTCACTTTATTTTGCACCATCAACCTGTCCTTGCTCCCTCTCTCCTTCTTTAATTTTCTTTTCTCTCTCTCTCTCACTCTCTCTGTCTCCATTCTCTCTCTCTCTCTCACTCTCTCTCTGTCTCATTCTCACTCTCTCCTCTCTCTCTCTCTCACTCTCTTTTTTTCTCACTCTCTCTCTCTATCTCTCACCATTCTCTCTCTCACTCTCTCTTTCTCACTCTCTCTGTCTCTCCCTCTCTCTCTCTTTCTCTCCATATCTCTCTCTCTATCTCTCTCTCTCCAGATCAATCCTATAAAGTGCAGTACTGTGGTGCAGTGCTACCGGACGCCCACCTACAGTTGTTACCCCAAGGACTCGTGGGGGGCCCTGTGTAAGAAGCTCTTTGTGGGAGAGCTCATCTATCCCTGGAGTCGCAAGAGCACCAAAACAGATTGAAGCCCCGAAGCAAGGTCAAGCAAGAGCAGCCCAAGAAACAAGCTCCAGTAGCCCTGTAGGGGACAGGGGGACGGGACAAGAGCATACACAGGGATGCAGAGGGGATGTTTCCTTTCTTTTTCTTTTTTCAAAAGCAAAAAAAGCTATAGCTGCCAATATAATGAAGTAGTTCAGATAGTGAATCAATATAGATTACGGTATAGAAAGGTGAATCCTATTAACATGTGTTTATCAGTACTTCATTCACAAATTTCAGTTGTTAAAAGTGTTATTTAGGATTATTTAAGATACTTATTTTGTATATGCAGATCATGGTGAATAATTTCCTACTGAGATGTCAGAGACAGTTTTTTAACATTATAAATATTTACTTAAAAAGAAGACAAATTAATGAATGCACTTGTTTATTCTTACTATATTTTATATTTTCTTTTTTTTTAGTAGATTAAAAAATGTGCCATCACAGTAAGAGAACACGAGAGATGTATTTTACAACCTGTAACCATGGTGAGGACATGCCATCCAATTTGATTTGCTGCAGGGAAGATAAACCAACTCTCATTCCAATCATCTGACCAGGAAGACAAACCGTTGACCTTCCAGTCGGTCTGTCGTTTAGCACTGCCACCATCTAATTGTCTCTTCCCCGGATGCTATTTCTCACACTTGCTCCAATCAGCAGATAGTATTTGTCCAGGGAGAGCTGGGGGCAGATGATGATTGATGAAGCTTTGTAGTACCTAGGTGCTGTGTAAAAACAGGTCCATAAATCCTTGCTGTTCCGGCCTAGGGACAGTTTGAATGGGTTGATCAACTCAGTTGCTGAAACACTGTGAATTTCTCAGTTTTTTTCTGTTTTATATGCCTATGAGCCTGAGACTATGAGTCCTCCTTAAGACCCAATGGTGACAGATATTAGTGTATTACACTGCTAGGGTAATTATGACTTGACCACAAACCACGCTAGGCTATACACCGTACATGTGTGATTAGAAATTTGATTGAGTTTGTTTTGTTATAATTGTGTTGTCTTATTAATCATTCTGATTTGTTCTTTAATCTTTTAAGCTTTTTGTGATTGAAATACCTCTGTACAACAACTGCTGTTAATTATCCTGTTGTCATTTGTAATGAATAATCATTAAAATTTCTAATTAAATTAAGTAGAAATGTATGAGTATGAAATTTTACATCTGTGCCTGCACTTGAAGCACACGTGTGTGTGTGTGTGTGTGTGTGTGTGTGTGTGTGTGTGTGTGTGTGTGTGTGTGTGTGTGTGTGTGTGTGTGTGTGTGTGTGTGTGTGTGTGTGTGTGTGTGTGTGTTTTCGTAAGGGTATATGACTGAGGGATGACAGATGTGCTGTTCCCTAGAGTTGACCTGTGGAGAATGGAGACAGGACTGGAAGACCAATGGATGACATTGCACATCAGCAGGACCCAGCACTAATGGTCCCATAGAAAACCTGCACTGTATGCAACAATAGTGTGGCAGTGCATTGCTAGGCGATATTAGGTCGCAGTGACCCAACAGTGGCTGCTAAAGAGCAGTCACTTTGTTTAACCTTTTGAATTAGCTTTTAACCTCTACAATTTTCTGACCAAACATTCTGATAAGATTATGAGAGTGGGTTGTGGGGAATTTGTCTTTTTTTGAAGTGGAAACAAATATTTCAGAGGATTGTCTCGTCTAATTTAGTGAAAGTCTGACATTTATGCCACAGCTTGAGTCTTACTGGACGGCGATGAGCCATGGGGGAAAAAATTCATTTTTTCATCTCTAAACCTATCAAGGTATTAAAATAGGGTAATCGCCTGGGCAGCTTACACTCTTGTGGGGTAGGCTGGTTACATAGCATTGACAAAACTGTATATAACGTCCAGATGTCCCCACCCCCATCTCCCCAAGAGGCTCTTGCGTGGCTCAGATCTGGATGGGCTTGCACAAAGACTTCATATCCATTTGCATTTTAATTTATTCTGAGGGAGGGGAATAATCTCTCCAACATTTTCCTGAAAGTGCTTTGACCTCTAGCCCCAAACAGCTGTCATACACATGGCTTCCTGGGTTAGTTGTGATCAAGACAAATAGGAAGAGCAGCAATTCCCACAGCTATCACCGAAAGAGTAGCCTACTTGACTGTTATACTTAAATACTGAAATACTGCGTACTGAAATATCGGTTTCTATTTCACTTTTATATAGACAAGCTTAATGCTATACTGCTATGCTGATAAGTTCACATTGTACATTGGGGCAGGCCGGGTCAGTGTAAAGTTGATCTAAATGCTTCTGTGAGCAAACGAGTTAATAAACAAACTCATCTCGCAAAGAATTAATTAATTGTAAAGCCTGTGATAAGTAACATCGTTAATTCATTCATTTCTGTGTCTCCTTACTGTTTTGATTTGTTTCGTTGCCAGTTCTGTGTTGACAGGAAGTTAAAAATGTATCGAATAGGCCAATATGAAAGATGGCAAGTCAGCGCATTGTAACAACCTGTATTTAGCTATATTGCCGCCTGGATTTCATCTAAAAGGTGCCCATTGTATGCGTTGGCATATAATTTGATTGAATTCCTTATTAACCTATCACAGTATTAAACGTGATTGTGGTATCCAATTACAAGGCAAAGGAGGTGGCCCTTATTTTTTGAGGGGTGGGAGAAACTGAAGCGCCTTGAGTGCAGTACATTCTACGTCTGACAGTGGATGCATGGTTAGGAGTATGCCTGGTTATATGAGATAGGTGGTCTTATAACGACGAGAATAAATAGTTTCAGCACTTCTGATGCAACCTGAACAAAAGAGAGTTACGGGACCAAACGTGGAAGAAAAGAGAGGACGCGACAAGCTCGTTCTGGACTCTTCCTGGATATCCCATGCGAAGTTCTGAATCGTTGTTGTCCGGGGAAAGAAAGAGGGGCCTGGGTGCAGTCGTCTGCTGAACTAACGTTACTATTAGCTGCTTGGCTAGCTTCCTTACATATTTTCAGCTGAGTTGGCAGTGTTTCTGCAAGTGTTATGAAAGTATTGTCCGGAGATAGAAATACTGATGTCACATTAGACATGAATGTAGTGTCAATGTATGGTAGATGTTGCCTGTAAATTGACTTGGCAGTTGACAGGTAACGTTAGCTTTCGTAAGCTGGCTACATTACCGATCCACATAGCAAGCTAGGGGTAGTTTTCTAGTTATTGGAAGCGCATGCTAGCTAGCTATCTGGCAGGGAAAACTGTTTTCTTTCTTGAGAGTCCGTTCATATTACTTAGAACAATAGGCAGCTAGCAAACACATCGTTACTATCTACATTCCTGTGTTGTTGGAACGCCTGTGTATGAATTATTGGTGATAGTCAAATATAGACCCTTTGTTAATGGTTGACAGATTAGCAAACGTTAGCAAGCTAACAATGAAGCCTCGGACCATTCTAGTTAGCAAGCTAAAGTTAGCTGGCTAGTGGACGCAAAAGAGCGAGTTGATATTTAGAGTAAGCGCAGATGTTTTGTCATTGTCATATCGAGCTATTCTTTTGAAACATATGCCGTTCGTTTGTACTAAATGGCATTGAGATAGGAAAAAACCTCTTTCAAATGCTGTAGTTAGGCTAACGTGACCTAGCTAGCGAACAAACGCTAGAAGAAATGGCCAGTGTCTGTGTAAACAAGTTAGATTGAAAGGTAGCTGGCTAGCTTACTTGGTGCGTTGTCTGCAGTTTGCATTCTATAGTAATGAGTTGGTGTGATTTGAGTGACTTTTTTCGTTGTTTTGAGATTGTTTGGTTTGGTGAATTACTCCAAATAGTTTTTAACCATTAAAAGACTGAAAGGTCCGAAACTGCCAGCTGTAATTGTCAGTTGGCCCTGCAACACCGAGAGAACTTGTACCTTGAAGTCATTTGAAGCCACCTGCCAGCCAGCTTATTTTGGCTGGAAAGGTTCATGAGGTAGACTGGAACGCGAAAGACCTCAGGGGTTTACATCCTTGGCATCATTTCTGTTGCCCCATTTCTGTTGCCACTTACTTGAGCTCAGATGTGAGGGAGAATGACTACCCAGGGAAGTCCTGTGAAGAGTTACGACTATCTCCTCAAATTCCTCCTGGTGGGGGACAGCGACGTTGGGAAGGGGGAGATTTTGGATAGTCTTCAAGATGGATCGGCTGAATCTCCATATGCATACAGTAGTGGTAAGTGCATATTCAGTTAAAACATAAACATGCACGCATGCACACACATGGCATGACCATAACCTCATATTACCACAGTTTCACATGTTTAGGAGAGAGTGCTCTCTTAGAACATTTCTGCTGTTGCAGGGTGACTCAGGTTACCTAGACAAGGCCCCCAACCGTAGGAAAGTAAACCAAACCAAAACATTGCCCACACACATACCTCGACAAACCAGCCTGTTTCCATCTGTCTGAATGAACATATTATGACCGTAATGTTACTTTGTTTAGAGTGTTGACTCATCTGAAGAAGACCCACTGCCTTCTAAGCACTTGTGGTTTGCCAATAGTCACCAATGGGAGCATGTTTATGTTGCTTTACAGTTGTCGCTAAGGTATTGGGTATTTGTTATGTTTATGTTTAGATTGTAAAGCCTATATTAGTAGGTTTGGATAAAACGGGTCTTAACTTATTAAATGGAAGCACAGCAATGCTGCCAATGCAGTGATTAACACAATGTTCAGCTCCAAAACTCTCCTACTTCACCAAACATCAGAAATCATGGCATTCATTTCTGATCATAAAAGCAAACCTAAACTATGATGAGGAATAAGAAGTTGTTACTCCTCTCCCGAAGGCTATGGATTTAAATATGTAATATATGAATTGACTGAATTTTAGATGTTAGATGCTCAGTAGAACTTTTGGGAAAGGATTGCAGGACAAGATGTGCACCTTGTGGACAAAATTCAGCTGGTGTGTGTGTCGCTGTGTCTGTCTGTGTGGGTGTGTGGACGTGCATGTGCTGTCTTTACGTTTCTGTCTCAGCGTGATATCTCGGGTGATCAGAGCGTACAAACCTACAGATCTGGCAAATCTAGCATGCTTGAACCAGCAGAGGAAGGGAGACATGCGTGCATGCTGAGCCATAATTAGGCTGCTTACAGTCAGCCCCTTCTCTCTGCTGCAGCATCCCTGGGGGATTGTGCCAGGCTACATTACATGAGAAGCTGCCTACCTTCCAGCAACCCAACAGCTGACTGCTTCTCCTCCATGGATGGATACTATCAAAGGGAGAGGAGAAAAGCCTTTTAACTTGGACAGGGTTTATGATGAAATATGCATGACCTTAGCCCCCACAAACCTACAGCTAGCAGATAGGTACCATGTGGAGCAATGGAGTTTGGCTATGCAGAGGTTCATTTGATAGGTGATGGTGATACTGCCTTTTCTGTTAATACACCCTCAAGTGTAAGGCTGATTTTTGGTATTTTGTAATTCCGTGTGTTCTGGAATGTTAGAATTCAGATTAGGCAATCATTGCTGGATTTCTTTAGGCCTTCTCTTGCGCCGATGTCTCCAGCTAGCCATTTTAATCATTGCTTGGGAGGTCCACTAAAAGGAGATTCCAAAAACCCTTCCTCTTGCCAAATCCAATCAGGGCCATCACTGCGTAGAAACTCTGAGGGGATTTACAATAATCAGCAAACATGAGGCGCTTCATAAGCCACCAGTCTTCATTAAAAATGTGGAACACAAAGCTGTTTTTTCAATCAGGGAATGCTCAAGGCTTCTTCACTGGCATTGATTCACTCTCCCTCTTCCTCTCGCTCTCCCTCAAGCTCAGGCAAGGCACGTGTGTAAATATTTCAAGAGAGGGAAGCAGGCAAGATATTATGCAGACATTTTCCCCTCTGTAATACATTTTTTCCCTTCTTGGTTGCAACCCAGTGTTTTTTTTTGTTGTTTTTTTTCTCCAAAACTTGAGCTCAGATCAAGAACAGTGTTTTGGAGCAGCTAAACAACCTCTAGTGGCTGCCAAATCCTACTGTTGGAGAAAACATTCTGTCAAATGGGAATTGACTTTATTCGCCCTTAAATTCCTTCAAGGTTGTTTGCAATCCGTCAGTTGCACCACTGGCGGCAGAGGTAATATTTGAAGATGAGTTTCTATCCATGCCTGGTCCACACCTTCATAAATGGTGGAAGGCGTTAAAACCAGACTTTCCAGTGTTCCTCCCCCAAGGGACTGCGTGTGCTTCCTCTTCAGTGCACCTGAGAGAACACACCTGTCAATCATATCCACACCCTTCTGGGCCCTCTCTGTGTTTGTCTGCAATCCGTGCAAGACATCACGGACTGGATAGATTAGAATGGTCTGGCTTTTTGAGTTGAGGTTTTGAGAAGATTCCCGTCTGCTCTGTTGTGCTGTGCTGTGCTGTGCTGTGCTGTGCTGTGCTGTGCTGTGCTGTGATGTGCTGTGCAGTGCTTTGGAGACGGTGCTCTAGAAGTGTGCCTGCACTGAGGAATAGCCAGTGTGGCAGGCTGCTCTGAATATCACCCTCCCCTCCCCCACCGAAAATTAACTTTTAGATGAAAGTGGTGAAAAGGTAATAGCACAGAACTGTCGGCTCTGAACCCCCCCCAAACACACACAGAAAACACACAGAGCCCTTCTGTCTGCCCACTCCCCTCCTTCACGTAGCTTTTCTGTGTGTAATTCCAGAGTGAGGGCCTTGGCAGCACAGTGCAGAGTTGATAATTGCACACCGCAGTGATGCTGCCTGCCACCCCTGCTCTGACTGTGAGGCAGGCCACACGTGGAATCAACACGGCCCGACTAACAACCAGCAGCACAAAAAAAACAACATGGGGGCGGGAGAGAGGACATGTTAGCATCAGCCACCCACATGATGGTGAATGTTTTCTCTTTTCTGGGAAGAGATGGGAGCAACATTGTGTGTGTGTGTGTGTGTGTGTGTGAACTGCACCGAGCCCTCGGTCACGGATTAGGGAGTGTGTGTTTGGTTGTGTGGCTTTTTGGAAAAGAGGAAGAGAGATATGATTAGATGGGTAGCATGGATCAAATGCCAGCCCCCTCTTCCCTTTTAAGTGTAAGCTGAGGCCAAGAGCCGTTTCCTCCTCATTAGCCTCTCTTCTGCATGTTTAATAATGGAGGATGGGCAAGCCTGCCTTCCTGCCTGGCTTCAACACTGACACTGCTCTCCCCGTCTGCACATCTTTCCTTTCTCTCTCTCTCTCTCTTGCTCTCTCTCTCTCACTCTCTCCGTCTCTCTCACTCTCACTCTCTTCTTCTCTTTCTCTCCCACTCCTTCTGTCATTTCATCTTATGTTTTCTATCCTGTTTGCTGTTGTTCTCTAGGCGTCTGTCAAACCCAATGTGCTGGGACCTCTTCCCTCCTCTCAGGCTTGTTCTGTCACAAGGTCATGAAAGCTTTAAGAAGGAGTCTGGCCAAAAAGAGGCTGTCCCTTTGCTTGTTGCTTGTCTGTGGTCTCCCCCGTATATTCTCCATCAGATATCTCTTTCTCTGTCTCACTCTCTTCCAATCTGCATTTTCTCTTTGTGTTTCTCTTGTTTGGCTGCTGCCTCATCCTGCCTTGCTCTGTGTTGGTTTCTCTTTCGCCCTCTCTTTCTCATTTTGTGTCCCTCTCCGTCTCCCCCTTTCACCATCCCCAATTCCATTTTGTATTTTTCATCTTTGATCCTCCCCATGCCTTTTAATCTCTCAGCTTCTGCCAGATTTTGCATGGGGAGAGTAAACGGCTTGGATGAAGGGGATGATATGGGGGGCGTGTCCTGCATCAATCTGTGTGTGTCTGTGTGTGTGTGTGTGTGTGTGTGTGTGTGTGTGTGTGTGTGTGTGTGTGTGTGTGTGTGTGTGTGTGTGGTGTGAGAGAGAGAGAGAGAGAGCGCTAGTGTTGGCATCGGTGACCGTGATGTGGAGGGGGAGGTGGGTGGGCGGGCGGGCATGAACAACTGCATCCACACTCTTCTCGTCATGACGAATGGGCTTGGCAGCTGTGTGTCCTCACCATTTGTCCACATTGTTCCTGGCTGTCAGCATTACAGGTAATCAGATTATTAGAGTGTGCGAAAAGATGATCCAGCACATAAGACAAGCTCATTTGGTTTTGTGAGTATGACAGTGGCAGGCTGTCGCTGCATGCCTTATGCAGAAGGGGGGGGAGGAAAAAAAAAAAGCGATGCACAATGGGCTTTTGTTGCCAGCAGAGAAGCCATTAAAATGCTAAACAGGTTTTAAAACAATCCAGAGCAGCTGAGATGCAGCAGCGCTGAAGCAAGAAACTCCCATCCTGCTGCTCTGTGCAGTGGCATGGAGGGAAGAAGCCTCTGGAGACACACAGAGACAACACAGAAGGAAGGAGAGATACGTGTGTGTGTGTGTGTGTGTGTGTGTGTGTGTGTGTGTGTGTGAGCAAGGAGGAGAGGGAGCAAGTGTTTGACAGAGGGAGAGAATGAATGGGTGAGCAACAGAGAGTAACGGAAAAAGATGAAAGACTTGTGTCCCACTTTAGGGTTTTATGTCTGATGACGCCTATTACCTCTTATGATGGCCTCTTACTTTAAGTGGCATGTACAAGTGAACCATCTCATCTGGAGAAAGTTCACTCACATGTGGACACACCCTCGCACACACCCTCGCACACTCACTCACTCACTCACACATACTCACACACTCACACACTCACACTCACACTCACACACATACCTTACACACACACACACACAACACACACCCTCTACACACACACACACCCACACACACACAAACACACCCTACACACACACAGACACACACTCACACTCACACACATACTCACACACATACCCTACACACACACACACACACACACACACAACACACACCCTCTACACACACACACACAACACACACCCTCTACACACACACACACAAACACACCCTACACACACACACACTCACACACATACTCACACACATACCATACACACACACACACACACAACACACATCCTCTACACACACACACACACACACAACACACACCCTCTACACACACACACAAACACACCCTACACACACACAGACACACACACACACCCTACACACACACACACACACACACACACACACACACACACACACAGTGCAAGAGACATCTCTACCAGAAGGCGTTTACCCTATCAATGCACACTTTGCACCTCTCTCCTCTTCCACCACACAGTGCCAGCCAGGCGTGTCTCTGTGATCTAATAATCGATTCACTTAATATTAAGAGCTTATGGTGGGAGGCTTTCGCCGTCTAAAAAAAGTCCCAACTGCAATCAGCATAGCTCTACCTACCACCGCATAGCACAGCACATCACTGCACTGCAGAGCTGGCCTTGACTCGACTCTGCACTTAAGGCAGTGGCGTAAAATCACATTTGCCGGCTGAAGTGAGTCACCCCCTTGCTGCGCCAAGCCAACTTGGGGAATGTCTGTAGGTCATTGGCAGGACTGTGGCAGGTTCTTCCCCTCCCCTCCCCGCTCCCCGCTGTCTTTCTTTAGCTCTTTCTTTCCTCACTTCTTGTTTTCCTTGCTTTCCCTGCAGGAATCGACTACAAGACCACCACCATTCTGCTGGACGGCAGGAGAGTGAAACTTGAGCTCTGGTAGGTAGAGACGACCTCTGACTGCAATGTGTCTTTGGTCTTGTTGTAAGATACTGAGTGTCTCAAAGTTCAGCCTGGATCTAAGATATGTGTGTCTTCATGTTTGTGCTTGTTGCATATACATAGATCTTAACACGTTTTTGCATGTACATAAGATGTCCATAAGATATGCAATTTGCTAGAGACTAATGAACAAGGTTTTACCCAAAGTAATGCAATTTCCGGAAGAGAAACAAGCACTGGCCCACACCTGCACGCATGGCATTTGACTTTACTCTGATGTCCATTGATGCCTGTCACTAGTGATCACTTTCAGTGCTCTGATCAGCAGAAGGAACCGTCCTGTACCTGCCTATGTCTTTCTCATAAGGCCCCGACATAAAATGATTGAATCCTATGTAATGAGACGTGTCATGGCGTGTGTCATGTATTGATTACTTCCACTTCAGTGGATGGTATTCAATGCCCGCTCAACATATCGTATTGTATTTCTGTGATGTTCCCTTTTAAAAAAACACAGAGGTGACACATTTGTTTATGCGTTTTACATTGCTGCGAATTAGAATACCTATTTTTTTTAACTTTATGACGCATCACCGGAGTCTGTGTCAAAGATCTGGGAGCTGAGAGTACTCACACTCCCCCCCCCCCCCCCCCACAGTCGCCTGATCTTCTCTCCTACAGACCCCCTCCCACCCCTCCCCGCCTCATTCCCAGACAGGGACGGAAATTATACGCATTAAAATGATATGGTGTGCAAATGGGAGGCAGCAATCTTTGTCTGGGTACATCACAAGAAGACACATTCTACATAACTTTTTTTCACATGGCAAAGTACTTCTGTTGTCAACTCATATGACAGTATAGGTTTCACGGCTTATAACCCATAATGGGTTCCAGAGGGGGAAAAAACAAGTACTCAAATGTGCATATCCATCTTCCTGAGAATATTTGCCATGTAGTTGTGGATAACTAATGGGTAGAGCCAGAGAAGTGCCCTTCACAGCTAGATGAAGTCAAGACTTGAGTAGCTCACATTCCAGAACATTCTCGCCATCCATTAGCACATTAATACGCCAGGACGTCCGCATAGCAGCACTTATTGTTCCACTTCAGGGAGTGCTGCCTCATCACAAGCACACAAAAGCAGGACATGTCAGTGAGGAGAGAAAAAAATAAATATAATAAAATAATAATAGAAGAAGAAGGAGAGAGAGAGAAAGAAAGAAAAAGAGAACTTGCTCACAGACTCTGATTCGCTTTAGAGGTTGTTGTTTGGATCCTACTGACCTGAGAACCGTTGCGAGTTCATTGATTTGTTAATGCGTTTGCCACACACGCATACCAGAGAGCTAAGCTCTCTCCAGCGGCCTCGGACTGCCCTCCAGGCCTGTTATCTTTGGCCTAAATCACTCAGGGGCCAGGCCGCACACACACACACAGGCAGGTAGCGCTGATAACCAGAGGCACTGTAAACAATCTCAGTGGCAGGGGGCAGGCAATGCCATTCCTTTCCCGTACGACCTCAGCGTGCATCGTAATGACCCTATCAACAAAGAGAGATTGAAATGGAACAGATTAAAGATTTTTGTTTCTGGCTTATAGACTGTAATGTTGAAAGGGAATACATTTGTTTGTGCTGTAGTTTAATTTTTTCCCAGCGTCTCTTTTTCCAGTTCTGTGAGGTATTAGTAGACAGTGACTCTGCTGTGTTTAAGAGTAGTAAGCATGTTGATGTGTGTGTGTGTGTGTGTGTGTAGGAACTAGTTTGTCCTGTCTGAGACTGCTGTGCTGGCAAGGGGGGCAGTGCAGTGACTCATCGTCTTCTTGCGTCTCACTCCAGCTAGCGCTGTGCAGCCTCTGTAGGTCCCCAGCCGCTCTGTGTTTGCCACAGCTGCGTCGGAAAAACTCTCACTCACTGGGGATAGGGTGGGGGTGATAAATACAGACGGAGAACAACATCGCCCCAGCCTGCCTATCCTCACTAAGTGTGTGTGTGTGTGTGTGTGTGTGTGTGTGTTAATGCGCATGTTTTTCTGTTTTCCAGGGACACATCAGGCCAAGGCCGGTTCTGCACCATCTTCAGGTCTTACTCCAGAGGGGCACAGGTGAGGACACGACCCTGACCCAACCCCTTTAAATTGGTGTTTGTTTGGGCCTAGTGGCCCCCGCACAGCGCAGTCACACAGGGGAGAGCTTTAGCAGAGGAGCACACAGAGGCCTTCTCTTCACCGCCACAGTGCTCCGTGAAAGGCCTCTGTGTGTGTGCATATGGTGTAGGTCATATGATGTCATGCCTGCGTATGGCCACAGCTGCCCTGTGTTGCGGCTCCCTCATCCTGGCTACAGATGTTTGAACTATGATGCATAGAGTAGAGTTTGGGTTGGTGCAGAATGAGCGTGTTGTATACCAGTGTATGACATGTGCTTTACATATTCATGTGAACTTAGGGCCAGCTATGTGTCCATGACCATGGTCTAGCTCAAGGTAGAGTTTAGAAGGGCAGCCATTAATGTTAAAGCAACAGAAAAAGAGATTCTGATATTTTTCATTAGCCATTTATTACAAGCCATTTATTACAAGCATGCCAGTCTTGGAGATTGAGTAGTTGCCAAAGATGCCACAGTTGGGTCCGTTTTATTTAAAAAGTTACAGTAACCGTGGCAGAAAGTTTGACTTAAAAAAGAGGTACAGATGTTGGGGTACTAGGTAGCCTGGATACCAGACCGAACTTAGCCCCGCCCACAACATTTGAAGTCAGGAAGTTCGGTCTGGCGTTGCTCCATTGGGGAGAAATTATGCCCGACCTGAAGCTGGTTTGACCAATCAAATTGCTAGGGCGGGCTTTATACGATGATAGACAGATGATCAACAGTAACGTAATCAACCACGTCAGCAACACACGGGTTGAATTCGTTTTCAACAAACATGGCTGCCGCTGGAGAGCTAAAATGTATAGATTCAAGTCCATTTGGACATTGACAGTGCATTCATTTTGAAAGAGGAACAGAGAAACGCGATCAAGGCATTTGTCAATCGAAAAGATGTTTTTGCCTTCCTTCCTACGGGATCCGGTAAAAGTTTAATTTATCAGCTGGCCCTGGTCACACTACGTTGTTCTGATTGGTTGTAGGTAACCAATTGAGCGAAGAGGCATTTTTTTTCTCCTGGTTCGGTTGAAACACGCCCCATAATCACAGCCCAATGGAGTGGTATCAGACTCATATTCTGACTAGAATTATGAGTATGACATCGTCAGGCTAGTACTAAGGTACAGATGTTAAGGCGTTCTTCTCGATTTATCAGTTACAGCCTAAACAGCCTGTTTCAAGGTTCTGACCTCAGTTTCTGAGCTCAGTTTT
>NC_045152.1:5845436-5877936 GCF_900700415.2 Clupea harengus | reverse complement strand
TCGTCCCGCCACCGCCCACCAATACTCAGGAGGCTCGCAAACAATAGGCCTGTCCTCGTCCTCTGGCAACCCAACCCTGCTTTAAGCAGTGTGGAGACTGCCCAAGAAGCACACACACACACACACACACACACACACACACACAGGCAAGCTTGTGCTGTCTTGTTGCCAGGCAGGGGCAGGACGAAAGTGCCTGGCGTAAAACGCCTGGCTCAGCAGAGCACTGCCTCCATTAGGCCGAGTAAACCGCGAGTTTAAACCGAGTCGAGCCGCCATCGCCGCGGCTTCCAAACCAACAGCCCGTAATTAGAGGCTGCGGGCATTCCATAAGGCTCTGTGTCCTGTTTCTCCCTCGCTCTCTGTTCCTCTGCTTTGAACTGTTTTCATTTTCTGCCTCTCTCTCTTTTCTCCCTCCCACTTCAGTTCTCTACCCTTACTCCCTCTTCTCTCTCTGTGTTGTCCTCCCTCTTCTCTCTCTGTGTTGCCCTCCCTCTTCTCTCTCTGTGTGATTTTACCTGGCCTGCGAGGCGTTTCCCCATGGGCCTTTTGAAATACCTGCTTGGACGTGTGCAGCCAGACTGTGACCGCGCCGGTGTGCCGCTAATGAAGTTTTTGCAGAACAGTGATGTGGTTAAACTTCTGCTTTTCTGTAGGACTTCTCCATAGCCACACCGCATCCATTATTCATATTCCATACACACCACAGCTGCTGGAGTATGTGGCCATTATATGGATCTCATCCGAGTGTACATTTTTTATGATGAGAAGTGGGCTGAGTGTGTTAAGCACTCAGTGGTTGTACTGGACGTACGTTTGAGCCGTGATGTTTCCACTCTTGTGTTTTTGTCATGAATAATAGCTGAAGCATTTCAAGGGCTTTTCTCAGTGCCTCAAACAGGCTTGTTGTGTGGTTTGCGTATCCCCACTCGTGTACACAGGAGTACACACAAGTTCAGATGGAGCTACTTAAAAAATGTAACACCACTTGATGTGTCCTAACATTTTTTTGTCTCTGCCCTCTCTCTCTCTCTCTCTCCCTCCCTCCCTCTCTCTCTCTCTCTTTCTTTTTCTCCCTCTCTCTTTCTCCTTCTGCAGTGTTCAGTCTGCAGGACCTGTGTTGCCGAGCGATCGTGTCCTGCACGCCGGTGCACCTCATCGACAAGCTGCCGTTGCCCGTGGCGATCAAGAGCCACCTGAAGTCCTTCTCCATGGCCAACGGCATGAACGCGGTCATGATGCACGGGCGCTCCTACTCGCTGGCCAACGCCGCCGGCGGCTCCAAGGGCAACAGCCTCAAGCGGACCAAGTCCATCCGGCCCCCACAGAGCCCCCCGCAGAACTGCACGCGCAACAACTGCAAGATCTCTTAGCCTGGGGACGCGCGGGCCTCCAGTTGGCCCGCACACCTGCACACTTCACACACGTACACACACACACTTACCCAGCTAGCACACCTGTCTGCCTGAAAGACCAACTGACCGACTTACGGCTCCTGAGTCCTCTAGCTCATACACACACACACACACACACACACACACACACACACACACACATACACATATATAAATACATATACACACACACACACACACACAAAGAAATTCACTCTTCCCAACATCTCTAAGGGAGTTGTTGTGTGATGGTATGAAAATGCAGTCAATGCGAGTGGTTGGCTGATTTCCCAGAGCTCTGTAAGGGTCAGTTTCAGGTACACAGACAGGTGTTTGCTCCTGTGAACTCTGATGTGTGCCGTGGGTTTCGCTTGCACTTGCCTTCAGTGGAGTCTCGTTTAGGTAAGGGATCCTTCAGTCGAGCAGTAATAAGATGGCTGTGAGGTGTGTGTCTCTCGCCGGACGATACCTTTTGAAGTGTTTTATTTTTTTTCCTTCCTCCCCCCGATCACTGCAGCTCATTAGAGGAGCAGTTTCTCTTAAACTTTACTAATCAGACGCTCCCCCATCCCCAACGCCACCACCCTGGGCAGGCCTCACAGAGCGGTCCTGATGTCGGCGATGATCAGTGCCCACACAGACAGGCTCTTCAAACGCAGCCCCTCGACTGCCATTTAACCCTTATGGCCTTGGAGGGTGTGTGTGTGTGTGTGTGTGTGTGTGTGTGTGTGTGTGTGTGTGTGTGTGTGAGTGTGAGAGAGAGAGTGTGCCACAGAAGCCTGAATGAGGAAAAATATGTCTAATGGACACTGCATCTTGCATGCTCAAAATTATACCAGTTATGTTTATTTAAAAAAAAAAATATTCAGTGATCATCCAGAATGAATTAGTGCTGCAATGTGTATTCTAATGTACATGGATTTGCACTGTGCAAGGAAAATTAGTAATCTTTCTTTTTTTATGGGTTGATGCTACAAATGGTGATTTGCACACACTATGAACTATTTGACAGTGTCTCTATTTTTACCCTTGGAAATCTGAATATGGGGTTGACATTTTGCGTCTGCCCAGTTTTTAAGAAGATGGATGTTTGTTGGCTTGCAGGGAGCAGCACTCAGCATTTCCCTGCGTGAAGGGGGGCTAGGACAGTGGTTCACTGAGGGGCTCGTGCTCTTCCCCGTCCTTGCTGGAAAGACGCCAGGCTGCAGTGAGGACCGCTCGTCCTGGGGACTGCTCTGATGAGGAGGTCCTGGCCCGCCCGACAAGTCTTTTACTTCTTGGATCACGTCCTGCATTCCTCAGGGGGACAGTTCTGGCAGAGTTGCTTTTCTTTTTTTCTTTTTTTTTTTTTTAACCCTCCCGTTTCCATCTCTGTCATGGATGAGTCTTGTGCACTAAGAGTCAGTTAGTGGATTTGGATTTTTTTTTTTTTTTGCCTCCCCCGACTCCCAAAATGCACCAATGTGTTTTTATCAGCATAAGTGTTGTTTTTTTTTAATTTTTTTTTTTAGTAAGCCCAGGGCCATCCTTTCCTGTCCATGTTTTTGTTGTATCCTCTCCCAGCTCAACCCTGGCTTGACCTGCTTGTGCCAAACCCTTCCCCAGCCACACATGAAGAGGAGCTCCTGCAATTTGCTCCTTTCCACAGCCCTCATGTTGAAAAGCTGCCTTCAAAAGTCTGCTGGCCTAATTCCACTTCTCATCAATGTTGTGGAGAGTTAAACTAGTATTTCATTCCCCTATCCTCCTCTCAAATGTACCTATTTTCTAGATGCTATTTTCCATACCCAAATTAATTCAGTGTTACATAGCTGAGCATGTGGTTTTTTTTTAGGCACTTGAGGCAAATAGGACTTGAGCCTCAGGTTGCACACAGAACAATGCATGGTGTCTGGAGGCTGTGGTTTCGATTGTGCCAAAGTGGATAAAAAACTTTAACTTTAACAAAAAAATAACATACCGCACACACTAAAATTAACATAAAAAGAAGCCTGTAAGTAGGAAAGCGATGAGAATGACCCCGAGTTTATAATAACTAAGCACAAACCGCTGTTAAGGCTACAATCCTTTTTCGCATAACCAGCAAATAAGGGAAGAGTAACGTATAATCTTTCGCACGATGTAATTTCTTTCACATCTCAATCGCGGGGGGGGGGGGGGGGGGGGAGTACTGCATTGGAGAGGAGAAAGGCTTGTTCTTGCGCCCTGTTATATTCGCAGCACCTCTCTCTCCCGCTCTCGTCTAAAGCGTGTTGCGCCCTCTGGCTCAGCGGTGCATCTCCTCGGGGTACGATGATTCATGACGGATGAATAATGGATGCTCTTTTCACGTCTCCGGAGGTTTCCTTCATCAATCAGTCGGCTCTGCTTCATAGTGCCTCACCTCCCCTTCTTTCGTCTCCTCTCCTCTCCCAAACTGAAGACCTGTAAAGCTATTGCTCCCTCCTCCCCTCCCTCTATCTCAGGGATCAGACCCAGCCTGCAGTCCAAGGCCCACCACATGAAGCCTACAACCCCTCAGGCTGAATGGTGGACTGCCCTTGGCAGTGTGTAGTTCTTTAACATCGCCCCTATCCGCACCCCAGATTTTCCCCTCCCAAAGCAGTGCAGTGCAGCTGCCTTACCCTCACTGTTAATCTGATAAGCTATCCACCGTTATCTTCCACAGCCTGCCATGAGAGAAAACAGCGAGAGTGCACAGGGGTGTTTGTAGGGTTCCAACCGGGTTATTTCCTCTTGTGTGGTAACTGGGTTTACCAGCGTAGCGCCGCAGATGCTACAAGCTATGTGTTGTCGCTGGTGCTACGAGGCCGATTGTGTAGCCTGTTCAAGTAGTAAACAAAAAAGTCTGTGATGATAGGAATGGTTTTGAAGTACAGTGTCATTATCTTTTGGGCCCTCCTTCCCCAGACATCTGCCGAATCGTTAGATATTAGTTTGTAGTCAGGGGAATGGCAAAGATGTTTGTATTTTTCTGTGACGCACATCATAAAGGTGCAACGAAACTATGTGAATTAGAGAAGAGCGTTTCGACTACGTATTTTTTAATTTTGTATTGTGTTTTTTAATGACGCCTCAAATGTTGATCCAGTTATATATTCAGACTTTTCTTTTCTTGTTAAAATATTTTCTGGTGGATGTGAATGATTTTTGAAAGGAATGTTGTCAGAGGATAGTGCAGAAGACCAGGCGATCTCAGATTTTTTTTTTCTCCTCTGTGGGTTGGATTAAAGGGAAGTGTTATTGACGTTATGAAAATACAATTGTAAACACTAGTTTTCCTTTGGTTTAAGCTGCTGTGTAACTTCAATGAGAAATGATCAAGTGTTCTTGGAAAACAACAGCGAACATTTGTTTTTAAATTATTGATTGTACAGTTCCTAGTGTATGAAAAACGAGGACTTTTTCACAATAAAACTGTTAACATTCAGTCACAGATGTCTCGTAGGCTTTCTTCGTTTGGAACATCTCCACACAATTGGCAAGCTCTCACTCCCACTGATAAAAATAACTTCATTGTAGTGCAGCAGGTACAAATGCATCATCCTCATAGCCTAGGTGTTGCATATTAACCATTTTTGATATTTGAATATCTGTGTCCACGAATGAGGCTACAGTTAACGGAAAATGTAAAAGGAAACAGTAAAACGGAGTGTGTATAGGCCTACTAGTGCCACCTCAGTCATTACCAGAACTAACTACTGTGACTGGGCATACTTATCCTATCTTCGCAAATTAACAATGTAATAATTTTAAGTGAATATTTGGTTAAGCATCCTGTATTTTCTCATAACTTTCCACGATCATAAGCATAAGCGAATAGATATTCGACTAGTTATGCTAAAAATGGTTAACCAAACATTCGATTACCGTGCACACCCTGTACCATAAACATCTGGGCAAAGTGCTGTCCTTCAGCGTTGACAGAATTTTGACATACAGTGCCATCTAGTGGACAAAGAAATGACCACTGAATTTTATTTTATTTTTGGTCCTCTGTCCTGCCTGAGGGATAGCCTGAAGAAGGGGGCACTGTCCAAAATCACAGCACCACCTGAATTATAGAAAGGTTTATTTTCATAATGATAAAATAACGATGCAATTCCTGTCGTATTGTGCCAGCAACATGTAAATATTTACCCCATTAATCCAATACTCAAGAACTCAAAACATCAAAATATTTATGAGGAGTAAACAATGTAAGTTCCTTAAAAGTACATAATGATTGCAGCTAACTTTCAACATAAACTTTATAGCCACCGGAAGTTAGGCCCAAAGAATGAACTATTATGCACCCAATAAACAGATTATGTAGTCTATTTGACATAAACAGTGAACCCTATTCTGTTTTTTTGTGCGGAGATTCTTGTCAGTGTTTGGGTTTGTGAGTTCTCTTTGAGTGTTTGGGGCTTTCAGGAACAGTTCCTGGCAATGGCGCCTGGGCATCACGAGGGGTAATAGGCTCTAGTCTGGGGAATCTCGGGGGTGTTCTGGATGTGCTGCCCCAGGCTAGCTGGGGAGCTGGGGAGGGGCTTGGCTGGTCAGGCCTCTCATCCTCCACCCAGCACTCCACCCGACTGACTCTCCCCGTGCCTGCACTCCCTGCTTCTGGGTTGAGGGAGCTCTGGTCCTTGCCAGCTGATGAAGGGCCCCTTCGAGTAGCCTTATCCCTCTGATCCGGCTTCTGCCTCGGCTGTTGAGGAGGCTTTAGAGATGCCGCAGGCGGGGGCTGCACTGGGGTCAGGGCCTGGGCTGAGGCCCATCTGGTACGCTCTGCTGCTGGTCTGCTTGGCTTTACTCTAACCATGCTTGGCGCCACTTTGAATGTAGACTTTCTGACAGCCTTTACCTCCTCGTCCAGGAAACGGACCTGTGAAGTAGAGAGCCAGGCTTTATGCTACTCACTGCTGCCATGAACAAGGACAAGGACATGTGGAGCCTAGCATAGAGTCTGACATGAACGCTTCACAATGACTCCTGTGATTTTGTTTAGTGACATACTTTGTCTCTTGACACAAGCAGTGCTTTCTCTCTCAAAGTGGAGACAAACAAATGCAGTAACATCTGAATAATTGAGGATGTGGAATTAAGTGCCCTCCTTTGATGAAAAAAACATGTCAGCGTTATTATTCTGGGCATTCATTTACATAATTAAATGTTTCTGGTTTTCTATCAGGCGTTTGTAGTTCCACATCTAAGCTGCACTTTTGCTGTTATTCTAACAACCAAGCTGTCACTTCTTCTAGTCTTTTTACAAAATGTGTTGTAAGATCCACCTAACATCTAACATCTAGCTTAATAACACCATATTAAAAATAATTTGAAGTCCTGTAGTTATACCAAATTCCCAGTGCTGAATTATTAGCCCTTCTGACACATAACCCAGTACTTTGCATCAGGTTAAGTTCATAAGCTAAATGTAGTGAGCCCTCTCTATCGCAAGCCTCCTCTGTACTGCACAAAACACTGCCTGTCTGACTTCTTTAATAAAGGGGCCTCTCGTTAAATCAATTTGATGCGATAACTCACGTGTGTCTCAAGGTTAAGTGCCTCCTCGGTGCTTAACGGCCTGCTTGCAGTAAATAAATAAGACTCACCTGAGGTCTGCCTGAGCCTCCCTGCACTCTGCGCAGTCTCACAAGCAGGAAGGCCTTGTCTTTCCCCTCCTGATGGGGGCAAAGCACCACAAGAAATGAGAGGATTACCGAGGATGAGGGGAGCATCTCGTGAGGAAATCAATCTTTTGCTTTGGCTCATGACGGGGCAGAGGAAGGGCTGATGAAGTATGGCTGGATGGTGGGGGACAGGCAGGGGAGAGGAGAGGAGGAGAGGAGGAGAGGAGGAGAGGAGGGGAGAGCAGAGCAGAGCTGCCCCGAGGGCTGGGGGAAATAAGCACTCACATTGACGATGTGCTCGCGCAGGGAGCTGATGAGCCATTTCCGGTCCTGGACCACTTGCCAGAGAAAATACAGGATGATGCTGCAGGCAGGGAGAGAGAGAGAGAGAGAAGGAACGAGAGAGAGAGAGAGAGAGAGCGAAAGAGAGATGTATTATTATTCTTTATAGTTTATGAACTGCATCATGCTGTGTGCTTTTCCTTTATGTAAAAAATAAGCTTTTGACCAGCATTATGCCAACAAAGTCTATTTCTGAAATTCTGAGCTGATTTGGGCTCGTGTTAAAACTATGATTCCAGACCTACGCAATGAACTCGAGGTAACTTACAGCATGATCGATGAGAGAAGCAATAACAAGAGCTTGCCCTGAATGACAAGCTTGTGTGGGGAAACCACAGCGGCCTCCATCCAAGAGGACAAGGCATCTATGGCTGTATTCAAGCCTTGGAAGGGTCCGCAGTGCGCAGAGGGCTTTAGACTGTGGACCAGAGCAGGGAAACCAGAAGGTTCAGAACCACATGGGAAGTCCTTGACAACACCTTCAGGATTCAGTTAAGAAAACACAAAAAAAAAACACTACAATGTGTAGTGGTCTTCAACCTGATTTGGAGCTTTTGTCCGATGCTCTAAGAAAATACTTCCAGTCAAATAATAGAAACACAGTTTACAGTTACGACTCTCATTTAGATGTGCCCTTTGATGTGCAAAAGCTCTTATTAAATCCTTAGATGTGTAAGCATAAAGGTTGCCATGTTATTCATATTTGTGGTACAGGAGGTAAAGGGAGTCGTTTAGTAATTGGGAGGTTGGAAGGTTGCTAGTTCGATTCCCCACTCCTCCTTACCAAGTGTGTAAGTGTCCTTGAGCAAGACACTGAACCCCTAAACTGCTCCTGATATATAAATGCAAAATTCATTGTAAGTCGCTTTGGATAAGCGTCTGCTAAATGACTAAATGTAAATAGGTACTGTCCGAGCTGCATATGCATGGCCCACCTCCACACTATGTAGCCCACTATGAACAAAGATCCAATGTAGGAGGGGAAGAAGAGCAAAAACACAAAGGCAGTTTTCATCTCAGTGGCGAGCCCCGGGCGAGTAGACAGTCGGCAGATCAGACGGATGCTCACCTGTGAGAACAACAGCGAAACGGCAAGTAACACCCCCTCTCAAGAGCACACTTTTCCGGTACATTCCATCATATCAAAAAGGCCACTGTCAATGCCTTGAAGGTGAAGCTTTACCTTTTTCATGTAAAATATGATGAATAACTTCACAATCTGAACGATTGGCAACAGAGGAGAAAAATAGACCCCAATCCTGTCAACAGAAAAAGATGTGGAGTTCAGACTATTCAATTCTGTATAACTGAATTATGTATGTATAATTTAATAAATCAGAGACAGCCTCTCCACAATTCACCGAACTGAAGGACGAGTGGGAGGAAACCGGTTGACGGCTTACCAAACCAGTGTCTATGAATAGATCAGATCTAGAACATGCTTACCAAACCAGTGTCTGAGCATAGATCAGATCTAGAACATGCTTACCAAACCAGCGTCTGAGCATAGATCAGATCTAGAACATGCTTACCAAATCAGTGTCTGAGCATAGATCAGATCTAGAACATGCTTACCAAATCAGTGTCTGAGCATAGATCAGATCTAGAACATGCTTACCAAATCAGTGTCTGAGCATAGATCAGATCTAGAACATGCTTACCAAATCAGTGTCTGAGCATAGATCAGATCTAGAACATTCCTGGTAATGTCAAATTCAGGTGGTCTTAGACTCTTCATACACTTGTTTCCAATCAAGCTTGATGGACAAAGAGAAAATTACTGAAAATACTGTAGCCATCAAAAATCTGAAGCATTAGCTTACTGGTGAATCACACTCAAATTACCTGCCCAGGTACTCTCCAAAGACACATCCTAGCACACTGAACATGAAGTCAGCGATGGCCAATCGGTACACATCTTGGCCCACAAAAGACTCCCAGCACTAGGACAGAACAGTAGTCAGTAGTCAGTAGTCGCACAACACATCTGATACACTCTCTGATATACTGACAGGAAAATACAAGCAGACTCTCAGTGCACCTACTGGGAGTTTACTGGGCACATCTGTCAACCAGTAGTAACACAGGATTCCCAGAATCGACATCTTAAGTAAGACATCTCTGAGTGTGAGAGAGAGAGAGAGAGAGAGAGAGAGAGAGAAAGAGAAAGAGAGATGGAACACATGCAGTTTAATGTCTGTAGTATGCACAAGTCAAATATTCAGCTAGCATGTTGATGGAGCGATGCCCATTCCCTCACCTGGCCAGGTCCGCGTACAGCTTTGCACGTAGGTTGTCGTATTGTTCTATTCTGGAAATCAGTCCGTAGAGCAGAGGAACCACCATGTTGATGAACGAAACCAAGATGGGCAGAAGCAGAAAAAAGGCCTCGGATTCCAGATCTCTTGCATGCAGAGCCACTTCAACGATCTAAAAATAACAAGAGACCCACAACAACACCACTCAAGCCACTGATGGAGATACACAACCTGGCGATACACACTATGTACACTACTGGGATATTTGTAGTCCTGGAAGGACAACAAATAATATTTTTTTTAGATGTCCTATTTGAACTGCAATGAGGGTTATCTTTGAAATGATATTACATTTGTGATAACAAACATTTTAACTGGAGATGAAGATTCTTGTGAAGTCACCTGTAGGTTATACGTAGACATGAAGTAGACAGCAGTACAGGAGACAAAGGCCAGGCCCACGTAGAGGACCCACGCAGCAACATGGACGCTGATATTTTTCAGACTGTCTGATGCAGTAAACACAGTCCTCTCTCTGACTTCCGATAAGGATTCCTTGAGGACACATTTAAATGAAATAGTAAATAAATTGTCAGACCAAAAACGCAAGAGAATGTCTCACTCCTTACCCCCCCCCCCCCCCAAAAAAATATGACACAATATTAAAATGTATACAGTAAATGGCTATGTTAGAGTTGATTACACTATGTTCCAGGGCAATTATTTATTTTTTAAATACATGTATTAACACAGCACCATACTCTGGGAGTACCTTGATCTGGACAAACATCTTCTTCTGGAAGTTCTGGATGGCCTTTTCGTTCGAGATGCTGAAGTCCCAGCTGCACAGCAGACGCCATGCACCACCCGTGGTCGAGCCGTGTGCAAATACGTTCTTCCACACAGACTTGCCCAAACTGCGGCAACAAGGGAGAGTTCGGTAAATATTCAGAGCAATTTTATCATTCCCTTCTCGTTTGTATTATGACAAGTTTATGTAATTCTGGTTTGAAGCTTTTCCAACCTGCCCAAATCTTACCGGTACACAATAGATATGCCACACAGCATCATGTATGTGAACATGGACAACAAATACGCCAGCTGCATGTCGTAAGCGCCCACCTTAATCACCTCACCGTTATAGCCTCCATAAAACAATACTGACTTGTCAAAGTAACCCTGTGCAGAGACAAAATTCAGACATACAAACTTTTACAACTTTTACATGACACCTTTCAGAATCACAATCTTTACACGTCTGCATCATATATAAGGATCACCAGCACAGACTACGTGGTATGTACGTACTCCTCGTGGTTGTATTACATTCTATAAGGTGTTTTGATTTAGGCCTTTAGCTATCTTCCTGTCTCATTACTTGTTAGTGGATCATGTGGTGCACCGTGTCACAGTAGATGGTGGCACTCACCGTGCCCGTGAGCAGCTCTAGGCCTTTGAAGGTGCTGTTGTTGGTGCTGTTGTGCATGTGCACGATCTCTGGCACCGTGATGAAACTCAGATTAAAGAGGAGCAAGAAGATGTTGAACATGAACAGCCACTTGAGGAAATGGAAGTAGGAGAGGACAGCCGAGCCGAAGCGGCCGCCAATGTCTTTCATGGCCCCGTGCCACAGCGCCAGACGCTCCCTACAGGCCGTCACGCTCGCCCAACACCTGCGGAGAGACTGGGAGGACCACCCGGGCACTGAGTGAGAAAGCAGCAAGTTTGGGATGTTTTTTTTTGTAAAACTGGACGCTTCCCTAAATGATTTGTGACTATTGTAATTCTTGGTACCCTTTCATATTTTCTGTTACCTTCTTACCCAATAAAAATAATTATAAAAAAAAAACAGAGAGAAAGCAGCAAGTCAATAGTAAGACAGCAGCATCTGCAGACAGGACGCCTTGCCAACTTCAAGATTAGGAAAATATGGAATTGTTTTTCTAAGTTCTGGTGACACTGATCGGTAGCATTACAGGCCTTGTGTTAAACGAGTTGGACTGGAGTTGCTCTTTGGCTCTGTTCCCTGAACTCAGGGGAAAAAAAGGGAAGAACATTTTTTTTAGCTTGTGACTGATTCCATCTAGGGATGATGTGTTATTCTCGGAGAGCTCACCTGAATCTCACAGACATGGGGAAGTCTGTTGAGCACAGCCTTTCAAACAAAGATAAATCCTTTTTTGAGCTCAGGTCTACAGCTTTCAGACAAATTATGGATAATAGGCTGCATGCTCTCACCAGGGAGACTTGCTCCGAGCAGTCTGTGCAACATGTGCGCTTCAATGAGCCTTTGGAAATCTTTCCTTGGAGCACTCTATGCCTGCAATAGAAGGGAATTGCAGTATTAATGGAAAAAAAACCATACGCATCCCAAGCAGTGTATATATATATATACATAAAAAAAGCAGGTGTTACAAAGAGATTCATCTAAAAAGTTGTAGATGAAGTCCTCACACTAAAGGTACCTCCCAAACATGGATTATTTATTTCAACACACCAGTACTGATATCTGATGAAGAGCTTAAATCTCGAAAAGTCACAAATAAATGTCACATACTGGGAGCCACCTTCAGAGTACGGACATCTATCATTTTCCAAGAAAAAACATGAGATGCATCTAAACTACATCATATTTGATCTAGAGCTGTTTATTTGCACATGGTCCTCTTGCTCCTGCCATGCAGTGTACCTAATGTCCCTCTTCTCCTCACAGCTCACTGGCAGGGATCGTACGGCCTGGGTCCTTGTCTTACGAGGCATCTTCACCAGGTCTCTGACCAGCTCCAACGTGTCTAATAACACAAAATGACATGAACATGGCAATGAGTTATTGGACTGTGTGAAACAAGATTGATTTCCTGAATTGGACATAACCCAACTCCAAAACCAGTCACGAGCCAGCAAACTGTTCAGAGGACGAGTAGACCTTGCCACGCCAGCTGTCCCTGTTGGCGGTCTGCACCAGCACTTTCTTTCATGGCCATAGCTAGTGGTGATGCATTTCTCACCATTCTCTATTTCAGTTTTGATCTCTTCCTCAGACAGTCCAAGTTTGCACAAGTCCGAGCTTGAGCGGCGGGGAAGGAGGGTTTTTTTACCGGTGCGGTTTTTACAATCCAATCCTGTCCGATCTACCAAGAGAGAGTGAGAACATCTTAGACCATTTTAACTGCAGTTCATCAATATTATTTTGTGACTAACTGGTTAATATAAAAGTCTTAACTATACCAACTTCATTTATGTTTGTTACAGAAGCACCACTACATTCTCGGTTATCTATGTTTTGTATCTATTTCCTCTAAACCTGTTCAATCACACAGTAGTATATTAAAACAGTACAGAAATAATATGACAGTTATCAGATAGAGTACAGAGGGTATGATGAGCACATTTTCTCCTGTTACCAGAAGCACAAAGCAGAAGGTTTTGTGAGCACTGAACTTTTTAAAGGAAAACAAGTAAACAAATATTTAGAGGGGCACTGTGGGTACATTTGATCAGAGAACCCCCTCCCTCCACTCAATTAATTGAATCTAAACATGAGCTTCAGACTGAGCATCGGGTGGCTTGATGATTCTTTATGTTCTCAAGTCTCAGCTGCTCACCCAGGCATGTATTACTGATGTTCACTGTGTACCTCCTTGTTGTGTCCAGTGTGGCCTTACTGCTTACAGATGCTGAGAAGACAAAACAACAACAGCAGGGGGTTGTAAAGTTTTAGCAGTTTCAGCACATGGTATATATATATTTTATACATAATATTACTTTTGATTACACAGTATTGCCGGTTAATATTTCTAACACAACTTGACTGCTAAACATACATAATTGATCTTCACGTATCGTTGGTTTACCTCGATTCTGTTGCCATTTGGAACTCCCTAGCTGAGGTGGAAGATAAATCTCCTCCACTGAAGTTGAGCTTTCGTTGCTCTTCCCTCCCTCATCTAAAACATCCATGTTTCCATGGTGATGGCTCGACAACCTCTTGGAACTGTTTGAGAATGTATTAATTTAAGACAGAGTGGTGATTGAGTATGGAAAGCGTTTCATAATTGCGTGGTGCTCAGAAAGTGCAAGTCAATATTAGCTATCTCACTTTACCTAATATTACCATGAAACAAGCCTATAACGTTGTAAGCCAACATTATCCGACACAAAAATGACATCTAACAAGTCAAGACAAGAGTTTTAGAGAAGCATTGTGGAATATGTGACTGATATTACATTATTAACACACCTGTTAGGATTCGTTGGCTGCTTATGTGGAGCACCAAGAGTGCCGTATTGTCTTGACATGCTGCTTCTTCCTTCTGCCGTGCAGCTTTCAGGCTAGCCCTAGCTAGTTCTCAGTCTATATTTTGTGGTGTATTAATCCTGAAAAATATACACCGAAAAAACAAACTCAGCTGTGTTCACAAGCCATCTTAATTATTTATTTTTTTATCTTAATAGTTAACGTTACTTTAACAATATCTATTGCTAGCCTGTTATCTAACCTATGATAGCATATTAAGTTACCATGTTGTAGCATGTTGACTCATTAGCCATTCAAAACTGTCAGGTTATTTAGTTTATTGGCAAACATTATGAGAGAACTAATTTATCTTAAGAATACTAACTTCAGAAAAAAATGAGAGTCCATCAGCTTGAATGGGTGTTGTAGTTGTAGCAGGTAGCATTAAAAAAATATATCAATTAAAGTCACCTATCTGCTAGCATAGATTCTACTCTGTAGAACCTCTGTTGTCACGGTTCCGTTGGACGCCAGGTTTTGAACTGATTGGAGTAATTCCAAATTCCAAGAATCGCAAAATTTCACATTCAGTATATTAGCTAGCGATATATTATGTATATGTTAAGTACATATCTTGTTAATCCCATTCAAATGATGCAACTGGCGTAATATATACTTATATGTGTATGAATGCTATGAAACGCTGTTTTATTGTTCACAGTACTCTCTCAAACAACTGACGGGCGCCAGAGAACAGTTTTTTTTTTTTAAAGAGATGACCCATAAACTATCGGTAGGTGGCAGTGTTGAGACATAGATGATTCTCCCAGCATTGGTTGCTTGGACTTCTGGATGCGTGAGGACATCCACACCAGAGCACTTGATAATTTATCCATTCAATGCATGTATGCAAGCATAGACCATGGTATTGCAGAGATTCGCCTTAATTTGTACAGATCAAATTAAGCAAGGTTGTATTCAGTGCCTGAAAGATAATATCTGTGATTTGAATAGAACAATGACTTCATTAGAACAGTAATTGTAGCTCTGAAATTGAATATGAAGGCCAGTTAGGAATTAATAACCAAATTGAGATAACCTCCGAGTCTCAACTACATTTTGAACTATTGGGTTTTAAGGGCATTTTTGGGGAGAAAAGAAGTGACATAAAACTGACATAGAATATTCAAATGGCTTTTTTTTTTTCAATATTTAATGACCATTTTTGATTTTTTTTTTCCTGTTTTGCTGATGTCAGAAGCAGAGTAAGAGACCAGTTTATTCATGGGACAGGATATGATAGTGTTGTCTTTATGAGTGACATAGAGAGTGAACATGATGCATAATGTAGGCATTCATCACGCTTAGATGCATGTGTGCACCTTCCTTTGTGTCTGTTTTTGGTTTAATGAGCCAGGGCATCATTTTGAATTGACTCATAAAGCTATCTGAATGTGAACTGAAGAGATAACTTTCTTCCTGAAGGCATTTTCTGTGCATCAGTCGCTTATGAATCTCATTCTTTACCAATATTATTTATTCATTGTGCGTCAGCATCTGAGCAGACTACTTGTGTGTGTGTGTGTGTGTGTGTGTGTGTGTGTGTGTGTGTGTGTGTGTGTGTGTGTGTTATTCTGTGTGTCTGTGAGTGAATGAGAGAGAGAGAGAGAGAATGTTAAACAGTGCATTGAGTCCTAAACCAAACATGCACGTTTCATTAACCTCTCCTATTGTTGGTGCTGGCTGGATTGAAGTTGGAAGCCTCCTGTTAGGCAGCTGTGGGATGTTCCCGCTGCTCTGACGGACGCCCAGCGCCCCTGACCTGCACCCAGTTCAGCTCAGCTCAGCTCAGCTCAGCTCTGCAGTGCCCAGCCCCCCCCCCCCCCCCCCCCACCTGTCAGAGGGATTGTGGGAATGCTGTGCTGACGGCTGGGACTGACCCTCAACACACCGGCAAGCGTTGAGGCCAATTAGCTGGTGTGAGGCCTTCAGCACCTCTCTCTCACACACTGTGCAGCAAATCAGCACCTGTGTGTGTATTTCTGTGTGAGCAAAGGATGTGTGTGTGTGTGAGAGAGACAGAGAGGAAGAGATGGTGTGAGTGTGTGTGTGGGTGTGTGTGTGTGTGTGTGTGCACGTGTGTGTGCACGCTTGCGCGCGTGTGTGAGTGAGTGCACCTGAGTCGGTCTGACTTGTGTGTACCTTCATAGGCCTACAGCATGTGTGCCAGTGTGAATGTGTGTGTGTGCACGCATGTGTGCCAGTGTGAGTGTGTGTGTGTGTGCACGCATGTGTGCCAGTGTGAGTGTGTGTTTGGTGAAGGACAGAGTTGTGAGTTGTTACACCTCTGGGATGCTGGCGGCCCCACTCCTTGCTGCGTTTGGTCTCTCTCTAGCCCCTCACCTCCTAATTTGTGTCTCATCTGCCCTAAATGCCTAGTTAAAAGTGCCAGAGCCTGAGGACCAATCGAGTAGAATAGGATGGTCGAGTGCAGCGTCAAGCAGGTTTTAATGTACTGTGGGGTGGGGGAAGACTTACACATACTGTACCATGTGAGGTTTTCCTTGTGGTACATGGCAAGCATATTCTACCCAAACCACAACAGGGTCAAGATTAACAGTATGAATAATAGATGTCAAACGTCTCATCCTACCATGTGGTAGAAACCGCTGTCACGTAATCTTATTAATTGTAGTATAGTAATAATGTGGTATAGTGTTTGTCGAAGTGTTTCTATCTTCATCTTTATTATTTCTTCTATTTTCTGGCCAGCGATATCATATACTTAGACTTCACCAGTCAACATGAAACTTGGTATGGTTGTAGCCCCACATGGCTGATACTGAATAGGTGGTTTGTGTCTCTGACGTGGGGAAGCACTTTCTGGACAATAGCTTCGAAAACCGGTTTGCCAAAAATTATGATTTTTTTATGGCCTCAAGGAGGTGCATTGCCCTGGCTTGTTACGATTAATTTGTGGAGAAGCGCTACCTAGTGGAAACTGCTCAAAGCAAAAATCTAGCACTTCACTAGCCAATACGTTGTGATGTAAAGGTTCAGAATTAATGAAATTCGACACACTGCCTCACTACCATATTTTTTGGATGCACAACAAATTTAGTGAAATTCCATCCATAGGGGGCACTTCAACGTTTTTTAACATCTGAAGCTAAGAAGTTAAAAAAGCTAATAGAGCTAAAGTTCCATTTTGCTCTCTAAACAAAATGGCCACCAACGGCCAATCAATATTCAGCAGCCAATACATGCCTGTGGGAATGTCCAATCTTTCATAAGATGTCACTACAACAAGCTACAATATATTTTCCTCTGTTCTTCTGACATGGTTTGGTCTGTCTTCATAATTGATTTTGTCTTTAAATCCTTACATAACATTTACAAAGTTCTGCTCAGACCCTGATGAACATATCAGATTCAAACATATTCTTGCTTTCAACTAATAATCGTACATTTTATACAGTATATATATTTTCAACACATTGTATTTGCTTATTTTGTTGCTTATGTATACATGCACATTTCACAAAATGTCAAATTTAGCACAAGAATATATCTGTTATAAAGTCACACTCATCCTCATATTCACTAGACAAGTCGCAAAACTGCTGAACATAACTCACATGTACTGCTTCACACCCTATAAGTGTACAGCCTCCACATCCACAAACTATAGTACCTTACATTTTCACTCAGAATAAGATATACAACAAACTTTTTAGTCTATTGTTGCCAGAAACGTATTCATTCAAGATAACTCACTTTTCTTGGAACAGAAAATGTCTTATTTCACTTCATTCTTGCTCTTTATCTCACTTTATGCAGCGGTCATATTACACAACGATATGTGGTCTATAGTTTCACCTTCAGTTTCAAGGATGCACACACAAGAGGTTTGTCTTGTGTGTGTGAACAGTATTATCTACTTATAAGTGCACACAAACACACACATACCTATGTGCACACACGCACACACTAGATCTGCAGTGTATGTGTGTGGTTGATTCTAAGGGCAGTTAAGTCCGATGGGGCTTCTATCGCGTCATACAAATTCACACATGGCTTCTTAGAATGTGTTGACGAAGACGTGAACAATCCAAGAGACAGCCGATTGCGCGTTAATGTGTGTGTTTTGCATCTGTGCATTTGTGCATGTGTGTGCATATTTAAGGGGCGGGGGCGGGGGGGGGGGGGGGGGTGTTGGGGCGCTTTGTGTGAGAAGGGTGGAAGTCGTTGAAAAGCGAGAAAAACATCAACATATTAATATAGGGCCTCAGCGACTCCTCTGTTCTGTCAAAATGACTCATGAAATATTCATGGCAATAATAGTGAGGATTATTCTAGTGCAGCGAAACCTGATCAGAATGTGTAATCGTATCTACTGCTTCAGTGTGGGTAGAGATGTGTGTGTGTGGGGGGGGGGGGGGGCACATTGCACTCAAGCAGGCAACCCGACAGCAGCGACTGCCAGCCCTGATGAAGGCCAGGAGACAGACTCTGTCACTGCAATGAAATGCAGAGTCAAGGATGGATGATATCCTCATGTAATTAAATGACGTGGCTATGCGCTGCGCCTCTACTCCTCTCCTCTCCTCCTCCTCCCCTTCCCCATCTCCCTCTCACTGTGTCATCGGCCTGCTGCTCTGATGGTTTGTTTTGCTCAGCCGCTCCATTGCCACATCTCTCTCTCATTCTTTCTCTCTCTCTCTCCCATTTTACACAGCAAACCTCACATGACTTCACGAAAAGGGTGCATGTGATGAAAGGCATTGCATAATCTCACAATGAACCCAATGCATGCCTTTTAGGGATAGGGTGGGCAATCGATTCAGTTGAGTATTGATTATTTCGCCCAGCATTGTGTCTAATTGCATCGGATGTAAAGCACCAGTGTTTGATATTTTTTTTCTATTATTTGCTTTTGAAATGTGCATAAGACCTAATGAAGTGCTCTTTGGGTAAAAACTCTATTACTTTCACAGTTCACTCTACTTACTATTATTTCCTATTGAACTATGTTTTCACCTTTTATAAGCAAAAACAACAATCAGAAGTACATTTTCAGCCAATCATAGTGACCCAGAAATCATGGTGAGATCAACTTGCAAAGGACCAGAGTGATAATGCTATCTGGAAAAAGTGTTAAAATAGTGTTAGATGTTCTGTGTTTGTTTACTTCTGCCTTTGTTTTGTGTGAGAGAGTTTAGTTTCTTATGAAACATTCTGCAAGAATGGCCTGGGGTCTTAGCATTTGCATAAGTTACATGTGCACATCTGTCTGTGTTATTTGTGCTTGTATATTTTGCATTATTGTATCTCTCTCTCTCTCTATCTCTTTCTGTGTATGTGTGTGTGTTTGTGTGTGTGTGTGTGTGTGTGTGTGTGTGTGTGTGTGTGCATGCATGCGTTGTCATGCCACATGGTACTACACAACGATTATGAAAGACATCTCCAACCCACACTGTTGGCCCAGAGGGTCGTGTTTGACCTGCTGTAGTCATGGCGGTAGACTCAGCACAGCTAGCTGTCTCAGTGCCTCGTCACCATATGGAGAAAGATCAGGAACCCTGCGCCCATCCCTCATCCTCATCCCTCCTGCTCATATTATCTCCTCCACCGGGCCTGATCCCAACTCCGAGGCCCAAAAACCACAGAACCAGGATCCCAGCACCTGATAGCGGCGTCACGTCTGTCACGGTGCTTAAATGCTGGTGGGGAAGCTTGCCTCCCCCCATACTCCCTACACACACACACACACACACACACACACACACACACACACACACTGGCAGCTTAGGTCAGCTTTCAGTATCAGATAAGGGCACGGGTGCTGGGGGTAATTCAACATGGTTTCAGTGACTGCCTTTCTCTGGACTTGGGGAGATTTTCTTTCCGCTTGTGGTATCTCTGATTCACAGAGGGAATATTATATTTGGGCTCAGCGGTGAATACATATATATATATATATATATATATATATACTGATAAAGTTTCCCAGCAGGATTAGCTGATGTTAACTGCTGTGTTTAGTGCCGACGCATGGGGGTGCTGCACCAGGATTTGGATGTGTGACAGAGGTGCAGTTTTTTTAAAAAGGTAACTTGTATTGCACTTGGTGCCCTTGGTGTTTGGGATTTTCTCAATTCATAAATCAACATACCCTGAAGTTACTACATTTACATTTACATTTACATTTACATTTAGTCATTTAGCAGACGCTTTTGTCCAAAGGGAGAGAACAGTCAAGCTAAGAGCAATAAAAAACATGGTGTAACAATAAATACTACTTTACATAAAAGAATTAGAAAAATGACCTAGAAAGGAAAAAGAAGTGCAGGAATGTAACTGCTGAAGTGCAAGTTAAGCGCTAGTCAAGGTGCCAGTTAGGAAGGGAGGTGCTCTCTGAAGAGTTGGGTCTTCAAAAGCTTGTTGAAGGTAGAGAGGGACGCCCCTGCTCTGGTAGTACTAGGCAGTTCGTTCCACCAACGTGGAACTACAAATAAGAATAGTCTGGATTGCCGTGCTTGCCGTGCTACTACTTGCCTCCGGGATCTTGTGACCGTTGTGACTTCTTGTGCATTACTTTTGCATCTGAGATGGTTGAATCATTGCAAATCTAGAGGTTATAGCCTCGCTTCTCCATTCTTGGAGGGAGTGTCAAATAAGGTCCTGTCTGCCACTTATCAAACTGTAATAAGCTCCCCAGCTCTCCAGTACAGTGTGGTGTAACTGGACCTGACTTGAGCTGATGATTTGTCCTGTAAGCTTGGTGCACTGATTATTAGTGTCTCTCCCCTCATCTGCTCTGGAGTCTTCAGCAGCAGATTGAAGTCAGTAAGGACTGGAAGTGTACAGTTACCAGTGACGTGCGGTGAGGTTCGTGGCTGGTGAGGCACTGACTCTTTCAGAGTCAAATTTACAAATACATAAACCCAATAGAGTATCTAAGATCACCATTCAATTGGCAGCTTTCACATTGACTACTGGTTGTTTTTCATATCAGCATTCTTTACACACACATAGGTGAGGTGCATACAGTAGGCAGCTGCTAGCTTGTGATGAACTCATGTGTAAATATTATGAACTCGTGAATATTAACTCTTTCTTACGAAGTTGCACAAGCACCCTGAGGGTTTCTACCTTTTCCCATTATAATTTTAAGAGTTAAATCGAGGAGACTATAACATCAGCTAGATAACCAGCTATCATTTCATGCAAATTGAACTCTTCCGATTAACTCGTAAGGTTATTAAGTGTCCTTAGCTAGCTAATTATCTAACGTAGCAACAGGATAACCATTGCAACCAGGAAACAAAACTTACCTACAATTTAAGTTTAATTTCTCAAAATCAGCTCACCAATAAAAAGCAGTCTTGTGTTCAAAGTGATCACAACCACTTGTGTGATGTTAAATGGCTTCACATAGACATAAAACAATCCCAAGAGAAATAATGGGAAATCAACGGAGCTGCCGCTGTAAGTTCAAAACCAAATTTATTCTTGAGGTTCCAAACATGTATAAAGCAATTTGGCTTTGAATGTGAGAAGTCGATCGAGTTATCTTCTGTCCCGTCGCTTGAAGCATACCTTTTAGCTCCGGCATTGGTCTCCCATTATTAATCATTTCACGTTTGGACTGAAAGTCCAGTTTTGAGAACTGCTTCGGTTTAGCAATAAAATCTTCCATTTTCGCCGTCAAGCTCAAGTAGAAGTGTAGAAGAAGAGCAACGTTCCCCAGCATAACCCTGACAGGTGCGTTCTCGCACGCCCCCTTCATTGAGGCAGAGGTACTGTGTGCCTCACCTACATGATTTTTCAATGCGTTTTTAGCTCAGCTCAAAGGTTCTACGCATGCGCACGCATGCGCAAAACCCAGTTTGGAGCGATTGCGCAATCCTAGGTGAGGCACTGCCTCACTATCTCCCATACATGGTGCCTCACCTGACCGCACGTCCCTTGTTTTCTCCCGTCTATTTGAATAGGGACATGCGCGAATTCAGCGATTTTTATTATAAAAATGCTCGAAATGATTAGAATCATGCAGAAATTACACCTATACCACAGATTAGTAGAGAAATATGAATATTTATTTTATTTTATATATGTATTTTTTTTTTTTTACTTTTCAAGTAAAGGCTCTGCCTCACCTGCCTCATATGACCGCACGTCCCTGAGAGTTACCTAAATTATTTCCGGAGAAAGGTAAACTAATGACAGTACAAACAGTTTATTTATAGTTATTGAGGTAAACAGACACAGGCCTATCTCTGTAGGGGTTGTTTCTATGATAACATTATGAACCTGTCGAAAATAGTGGAGTTCTCCTTAAGTAGCTAACATCAGCTAACTTAGCTGCTGACAACCTATGATAGGGCACTAATGTTAGTTTCTGTCCACATATCAGCTCATACATAGCCTTTTACACACCACAGCACAGGTAAGTTATGGACCTAAACATGTCCATCACTGTCGTTTTCATTGGTAATCAACAGACAACCAATAAGTGGTCACAGGAAGTGACAGAGCTGCCAAGCTACTAGCATAAAGCTAACCGATGTTGGATGTCAGAATTACATTTACTCTGGCTGTATAGCTGGATGAACTCACAGGCCAGGTTTTAGCCTTTCTTACACCCAATAACATGAATCTGCCTACCCTTTATAAAATGTATCTCTCAATTCCTGTGAGTAGCCACAGGCAGAGCCTTTCTTTAGTCGTTCTGTTGTAGCGTGCAAGTCGGTAGCAGCGCTTCTGTGTGCAACGAGACTGTACCTGGCATGCCTAGGGCATTCGTTCTTGTTGTGCTGAGATAATGTCAGTATGCCTTCCCTTTTATGTCTGGTATTAGTGTGTGTAACTGTTTTCTTTCGTTCATGTGTGTTATGCCATTAATGCCTTAGTCTGTCTCTGTGTTCTGTGTGTGTTCTCTGGCAGTCCTCGGGTCATGCTGTGTATGGGCCCTGGGAGATACACTAATGAAGCAGCGTTTGCTGTGAATGTGAGGTGAATGTGAGGTCTAGTATGTGGCTCTGGACTTGCATTCAGACCTGAGATGTCAGTCTGCCTCCATTCTTCTGGGCTAGCCTTGCCACACTATTAGAAAGTTACTTGCATGCCACCATGGGCGAGGAGTGGCTCTCACAACTTGCGCACATTTTTATGTCGGAAGAGAGTGACAACAAGTGTCACATGTACAGTGACAAACTGAATATGCTCTGTGGGGCTACATTATTTGTTATGGTTGACAGAGATTGGAAAAAGCAGTGACTCCTGTAAACACAAAAGCAAGCAATTGCTGATCATCTTTGACAGAAACATTAAGAAAGCAAAGGCAGCTGGCTTTAGCTCACTACCAACTCTGTTTAACGAGCACAGTTTCCCTGTAATAATACTGTGTATCACCCATCTGTCTTCAAACCAGGTATAATCACAAACTGAAAAGAATGTTTTCTAAATAGACAGATTCTGTTTTGCATTGGAAATAGAAACTATTTACATTATATATTACACAAAAATATCCAATGATATGAAGTTGATGTGTTAACTTTACTGCAGTTTGAAACCATGAAATCTATGGCTGATACATACAGCATGTTACATCTTAAATGGGTGAATATTGTCTGAAATTTAAGTTAGAACGTAGTTGTTTTTTCTTTCAATATTAATAATAATAATAATAATAATAATATCAATAATACACATACAGCTAGAGATGTACAGGTTCTTCATTTTGAGGTATAGGTTGTGGGAGTTTGAAAGAATTTCCGCTACCACAGGCTTTTGTCTTGCTATCCCCCATTCATAACACATTGATGAGAGTTTCCCTGCAGTGATAGCTGCAGTTCTCACCCCGCTGCCTGCTGTGCGCTGACTCAGTGGGGGCGATCACAGAATATAGCGATCACTTTTCGATAATGTGTAGTAAATTAAATGACTAGTTAGTGAAACCAAAGTCCTATGTTGCAAACAGAATGGGTATTTTTATCTTGTGATCATCCACAGTGATATTAATCGATTTGAAGAAACATGATGGCTGACGCACAGACATCAGTCATGGAGCTGACTTTTTACCCCCGAACAATAGCGAACAACTTCAGGCAGAAGAATTATCTGTTTCCGTTGCATTATTTGTGCTCTCCCGAATAACATTCAAATTCTGTTAAATCCCTTGTAAGGACTCCTCTGCTCCCAACCACCCCTCCCCCACCCCTTCCAACACTCTGGCCATCTGTGTTGCGCAATCACAGAGGCTAATGGTGTGGTTCCGAGGGGTGAGAGCGGCATGAATCTCCCTGCCTCACCCTTCTGCCCCAGTGCATGCATTAGAGCTCGGGTCGGAGAATGAGAGAAAGAAAGGTAGACATGAGCAGAATGAAAACAAATATGTGCAATTTGAAATTCTTGAACAGTGTCATTTGTCAACTCCACTGCTCTGTCATTACTCACTGTGTCAGGTCAGGCAAATATTTATTGGGTGCCTTCAGTAATAAATGGATGATTGGAGGATCTGTCACTTTGCGTTTGGGGGATGAAGAATGAGCATGTGCGCAGAGGGCAGTGAGCGAGATACCCTCTGAAGCCGGTGCGCTGTTGGCACGGGACCACTCCTTCTGCCCAGCAGGCCGGCGTCACGTCCATGGGCGCTTGACACTTAACACTCCCTCGAGTGTGGTGTGGGGAGGCAGGGGAATGAGGTGCATTAATGAGGTCAGAGTGGAAGACACGTGCCTTACGTCCAGGACATAGTTAACTGTGGTCCGGACACATCATTGTCACACAGGGCTGTTTGTCTCCCACAAAACTGAGCCAGAGAGTAAAGGAATCAAAAGAATCAAAAAAGAAGAAGAAAAAAATAATCAAAAGGGAAACGTTTTGTGATGCATTCCGGTGGGTTTGAATTTGCAGGGTTAAAGGTCATGCTGTACTATAGTATGGCTGGCAGCACTCATGTTTGCACAAAGTCTTTGGTTTCTCTGTCGCTCTGCAGCTGCTTGTCTTCTCTACCCTGACAAACCCCAAAAGCTCACAGGCAGCATTGAAATTCACTCTGAACGCCGCTGCTGCTCGAACAGCACAGACCAAATAGTAAAAAAAAAAAAAAACAACAACACTAAAAAACCCCTCTGTCATCACAAATGAGGAAACTGTCAAATGAGCTGTGAACGAGCCTCCTGTATCATTTTCTGTGCTGGGTGTTTGACCTGGTTACGGGTCATTTAACGCTGACCAGGTGGCACCTGGATCCACAGGCCTTCAAAAGCAGCATCCATCATCTGGTCAAACGTCCCCACTTTTAATAACTCATCTGCCAAGCACATGACTACCCACGAAGCAGGGCCTATGCTTTAGGACCCCGGGGGGGGGGCAGATGCCACAAACGCATAGATTTTCATTTCACACATCTCATATGTCACGTCACGTCTCCTCACGTCACGCCCACCGAGGCGAATCCGCTCTTTAAAAGACTGTCCCTGCCGGTAAGTACCTTTGTGGTCTGTAATGACAAAGTAAGTAGACAAATGCACTGTTTGTCATCCATGTCCAGCTTAATTCAATCAGTTCTTTTTTTTCAGTTGTGCTGTTTCGTGTCAGTCTGGCATCGTATGGCTAGTTTATCACGGATGCCTACAGGGCATTTGAAAAGCTGTCTCTACAGATATTTTTAATGCAATTTGTGCAATCACTCATATGAGAACTGAGAAGACGCGCATGCTAAACTCAGTCAGTAAGCACGCCAGTGTTATCAGTGCAGAGCACTGCAGCTTGCCCTGAGTCAGAGTGCAGTTACAGGCTCTGCCAATAGCAGATGGGCTAATGGTTTGGCCTGTTGATTAGATCAGTGTCTGTGATCGTTTGATGATCCTGAGTCCCATTAAGGAGTGAGCCAGGAAGCCCGTGGGGGCTGGTTTCTTTTTACTGTCTGTAGGGAAGAAGAGTGTCTCTGTGTGTGTACATACATACATGCTGGTCTGTGTGTATTTGTCACACTGCCTGTAACTGTATATGTCGAAAATCTTTAATTTGCTTGTGTGTCTGTGTGTGAGTTTGGGTACATTGAGAAGGCGATATACAAAAAGAGCATGCGTCCCCATTTGCAGCATGGACCTCAGCATGATCTTGATGTGACGAGCATCTCTATAACTGACTCCATGCTAATTTATGCCCCACAGATGGCTCTGAGCAGGATGGGTGAAGGTGGTGCTGCCTAAATTGTTGTATGAATTTTATGGCTAATTATTACCTCCGCCAACGAGGTTATGTTTTCGGTGCTGTTTGTTTGTCTGTTGGCTCGTTAGCAGCTAGTAGCAGTAGCAGTTAGACAAGTACCTGCCTGATATTCATGAAACTTGGTGAAAGGCATAGGGCCAAGGAGGAACCCATTCAATTTTGTAGCGAAATCCACAATATATTTTTCGCTTTCGCTATCATTACGAGAGAGGGCTTGTGGCCTTTGCGGTTTGTGGTCTGCGCTCTCCGAGTGGCCTTCTAGTTTGTGTATAAACTGTTCCGTGAAACTAATAGGGTTATGTGGATTCGCTATGGGACAGTGGGCTCATTTACCAGGCAGAAATGATCTCTTCACCGGCAGCAGAGAGAAAAGGGGGAGGAGGTGGGGTGGTGGAGTAGGGGGGGGGGGCTATGAGGCAGAATTGGGAGATGGTTAGCTTAATTGAGGCTTCAACTTGGCTGCCTGTTTTGGCCGAGGTGCACAAAGCTGGCCCCTCTGTGCATGGCTGGTGAAAACAGCCTTATTTGTTTGGGCTGTTCAGCGTCTTCCGGGCCATTAATCTAATTTATTTTCCAATCCAGATCCCTATTAACGATAACCTTCCACACAGCTGCATCAGATTTGCACGTTCTTTGCAAAATGTGAAGATTAAATAAAGAAGGGCTGAGTTGCTCTCGTTCCCTCTCTCTCGTTCCCTCTCTCTCGTTCCCTCTCTCTCGCTCCCTCTTTCTCTCCCGCTCTCCATCCTCTTCCCTCTTCTCCCATTCTCTCTGCCTTCTCGCATATATTTCTCTCTCTCAGTTATTCCCACATGCATGTAAACACACACAGACACACAGACACACACCATCACACACAGAAACATCTGCACACACACACACACACACACACACATAGCCATATGCCCCTCCTGACTCTAATTCATGGTCAGCTGTGTGTTTGATATCGACTCGCTGCCTGAATTATTCATGTGTCTAATTATAGTGATATGCATATCTGATCCTGTCTTCTTTATGGCCCTTGGCATCTTGGTTAAACCTTGCTGATGTATGTGGGCTGTCATCTTTGCATGTCTGCCTCCCCGCTCTATGGCCACTGTCAGTCCTCCTTTACGATAAGCTGCCGCTGGAGTCTGATGCGAATGACAGGGAGCCGCGGCTGGGGGCCGGGGCCGAGCGGTTTTATAGCCTTTATTTACATGGACATGGGGAAACGGTTCTCCTGGTTGACAGGCCTGCAGGAAGTGCCATTCAGTCAGCCTCTCCCCCCCCACCCCCACCCCACCCCGGATGATTCTGGAAGCACACCACAAGGATCATTGCACTTTTTTTTTGGTGGTGGGGGAATTGGGGGTTAACATTGTTTTCTGCTTTTTACAGATACTGCTGAAAATACAGTGTCGTTATAGACTCAGCGAGGGTAGAAAGTGACTGAAAATGACTCTGATGGGCATGAAAGGATTTTGTGATTTGTTGTTTGTGGAACTTTTTGAGGAGGGCCTTTCATGTAAAGCCTATTGTGTGTGTGTGTGTGTGTGTGTGTGTGTGCGAGCTGGAAGTATTTGGGGAGGCAGACTTGTCTGCTGCTTCCTGTCATCTGATGCGAAGTGACAAACGCACACAGACAGCTCTGATGAAGCGTTCTCGCTGCTGCTGCTGCTGCTGCTCCGCCCGCGTTCTCCTCCAGTCTTTTTCACCCGGCCGCCTTGTTTCACTCCATCGCAAATTGTCCCCAACTATTTTTATCTGCTCTGGTGGTGAAATCACCTCGGCGCGCGAATGCGTGCGTGGCCATGCGAGTTCTAATGCATGACAAACGCTAGGGCTGGCTACTGCTGTTTTGGTCATGAACAGTGTTGTTTTCTTTTTTTTGTTGCAGTCTTTATATAGTAAAGTTGTTGGCAGTGGGCGGTGTGAGTTCATTGTTTTAAATCACTTTCTCTTCACATAGACCAAATCAACCCTGAAATGTTCCTCTGACGTCTGATTTCAATGAATTGCGTTTCGTCTGTGAAAGAGAGCAAAGAAAAGGACAACAAGAATGTTTCTCTACTTCATTCACGAGCCTCATCTGTCCCCATTATTATTCTGATGAGTTTAATACTTCCGTCTGTGAGTGTAATGGTCCTTGATTTATCCACATCACAAATGCAATGAAGGTTCGCCTCTTGTAAAAGGAGGCCAAGTAAACACCATTAATTTGCGTTTGTGTGGCTTCTCACAAGTAAACTGAACAAAAGTCCTTAACAAATATAATTTAAGGAAACCCGGCAGTTATTTTTAGGCCATTGTGAGGAGAGATGGAGTTGGGGGAATGAGATTTTGAGAGGTTACTGAGTGAGATGATTAAGGAAACAAATGTAAAGAACTTGGAGAGTTTGCATTTCTGGGTCACACGCATTTACGAATTTTCCAAGCGCGTGTTTTGCTTGACAGCTTTGTTGCTGTGTATGTTGGGGAGTTTGTCTAGGGACTAGTCAGTCAGTCTGTGTGAGAAAGTATGCAAATGTTTATGCTTGTGCAGTCATCTGCATACTTATTTGAGCGTGTGTTCTGTGGTTTTGTGCTGCCTGTAAGAGAAAGCAGGCCGAGAACGGGAGGAAGGGGATGTGTGGAAGCGTACGCTCCCATGGAGTCGACCTGAAAGAAACCGAGATAGAGGTTGAGTGTGCAGGCGTGAGAACTGAAGGCAGGAGAAGTAGTGAGAACTGCAGAAAGTTTCCCTGTTCTGAGGGAATATTGCATGTGAATGTGAGTGTGTATTCTCTTACAGAAAAGGAGCAGAATACCTGCAGTCTCTCCACTGCACTCTGCTACTCAACACTGGCTGTGGCTGACTATTGCATCGTGTAGTTTTGTAATTATTCTTTTGAAAACAAGTATACTTAGTTCAGCTCAGCTCATTAAATCGATTTTGTCACAAGTCACATCATCTTATTTGTATGCATAGTCGCACACACACACACACACACACACAGAGTCACTTACACACACGTCTCCGGTGACGAACAGCTCCCCAGAGGTGGGGGTCAGACTGACAGGTGTGATGGGTGTTCAATAAGCCCGATGTGTGGAGTTGCACCCTTATCGGTGACCAGCCATCTTATCTGCAGTCTACCACCACCAGCACAGTCAGGCCATGTCACACATTTATCAGACCCCACACACACACACACACACACACACACACACACACACACACACACACACACACACAAACATACTCACACTGTACCCCAACACAGACACACACACATACACACACACACACACACAATCATACACACCCTGTACCCCAACACAGACACACACACACACACACACACACATACACACAATCATACACACCCTGTACCCTAACACAGACACACACAGGCACGATCATAAACACACACACACATAATCATACTCACGCTGTACCCCAACACAGATACACACGCACACACAATCACACACACACACACACACATACACACAATCATCCTCACACTGTACCCCAATACAGACACACACACACAATTATACTCACGCTGTACCCTAACACAGACACACACACACATAAACACAATCATACACACACTGTACCCAAACACAGACATACACACACACACAAAGACACACATACACACACTGTACCCCGACACAGACACATGCACACACAATCATACAGACACAATCATCCTCACACTGTACCCCAATACAGACACACACACACACACACACAATTATACTCACGCTGTACCCTAACACAGACACACACACACACACACACACACACACACAATCATACTCACACTGTACCCCAACACAGACACACACACATACACACATACACACACACAATCATACACACGCTGTACCCTAACACAGACACTGACAAACACAAACACAATCATACACACACTGTACCCCAACACAGACATATACACACACAAACACAATCAAACACACTATAACCCAACACAGACACAAAATCATACTCACGCTGTATCCCAACACAGATACAGATGCACCCACAATCATACACACACACATACACACACACACACACACACAATCATACACACACTGTACCCTGACACAGACACACACAAACACAATCATACACACACTATACCCCAACACAGACACACACATTTATTACATTTATCAAATACACAAATTATACTCAACACGCTATTGGCTTTATATCTTTCTTTGTCACACCTGTCAAGTTGACATGATCCGTGAGGTCAGTGATTGAAATCCATTAGCCACACACACATAAACACACACACACACACACCACACACACACACACACACACACACACACACACAAAGACAACTAGTGCAGGCATATTGTTAACTGTAAAAGGAAGCCTTGTTTGTTTCCCTGATATTACCAGGCTCTTACCATATAATTGGTAATATATTATGCCCTTTTCCATTAAATAAACATAAAGTTTTACCATGCACACGTTACTGTAAAACATGACAATTTACTCAGTAACTAAACTGTATGTGTACTTTAAAAGAAAGCAATCTTTAATCCCATGGTAATACTTTCTTAATGCTACTGTCATAGTATTATCGCTGCGCACTTTTTGCAATAGGATGGTGCATATATCCTAACCATAGCCTATTCAATTCTAAGTCTATCAGCAGTTGCATGCTTTGTTGTTTACCTGAGTCACAGCTTTTTTCACATATCTCAACCATAACAAATAACATAGCCCAGAAGGAATACAGTCTACAATTCTAATCCAATACAATTGCTCCACAGAGTCATCTGGCCAGGCTCTCCGTGCGGTGGGTGTGCACTCACATGGACTTATTGCATTTATATTACGATACCTTTGCGGCGCAGCCTTTTGTCTTTGTAAATTAAATGTCAATACAAACATTGACATTTACTTTAATGAAAAAAAATCGAATTGAATTGAGGATTGAATTAGCAAATGGCCATCTGAATAAAGATGAAATGAAATTGTTAACATTTTCATTGAAATTTTGAATGAAAATAATTCAAACTGAATTGCATTGCCAATTGTAAAATGTATTTTCACACTCAATAACCAAATTGCGCATTTAATTGGAAAATGTATTTCCATTTGAAAGAGGTCAAACAATGTCCTGGATGCGTATGAGTGGATTTCTATAGATGTCGAAGCCATTGCTGTCAGGCTGCCCTTTAGATATGATGCCCACTCTCACATACTGACTGACCTCTGCTGTACTTGAACTATGTTTGACCACCGTCCCCACCAGTTCATCGTTCAGCTTTGATGTCATGGTTTTGACAACAGAGAGAAAATAAACTGGGGGAAAAAAACTCTGTCCTGAGTTGTCAGTTGTTTTCTCGTGTTTGCTAGTGGATGTAAAAAACGTGTTTGTTTGTTTTGATTGTTGTTTGCTCTTGAAAGATTTTGTAGTTCACTTAAAACAGATTGTGGCTCTCAAAAACATTTGTCGCAACCTCAGGTATATGCCTTTGCTGGTGGGGGCCTCCATCCCGATAATTACTTTTTCGTATCAATAATTCATCCATGTGGCAGAACTTTAGTTTTGTTTTTGTTTTCTGTTAGTCCAATGAATTATTTACCGTCCCCTCAGATTGATTGTGCTAAGCTATGTGCTCCTGGATAGGGCACTCTTGCTCATCAGCGGTACAAGGGGTGAATGGCTGATGAAGTGAAAGTGCACATGCCAGCCTCCCGTTCTGCGTCGTGTCGACGTCTTCAATTGTTCCTCCATCCAGCCATTAACCCCAGACGGTGTACCTGCCCTGCCGCAGTGGGCTGCTGTAAAAAGCCCAGGCTTTCAGCAGCTCTGTAGCCAAAGTGAATATTCCATGGAGGCCTGAGTGCTGTACAACACGGTACAGTTTCAGTGGCTCCAGAGGAGCTGGAAACACACTCAGACAAAACTACCACCGCCTCATTGCTCACGCTAATGCCAGGTCAGCACTCTCCTGTGTCTGAATTCTCTCTCTCTCTCTCTCTCTCTCTCTCTTCCTTTCTCTATCTCTCTTCCTCTCTCGCTCTCTCGCTCTCTCTGTCTCTACTCAGCTGAATGTGTTGTATGTTTCCTGTCTTAATGTTCTTCATGGTTTGAGTGTGGAGAAGAGTGCAGCATCTCCTGTATTTAACAGTAAATGTGTGTGGTCCCTGGTGTGCCTTCCTGACCCCTCCCCCCGCCCTCCTGAGTTTTACCAACAGGTAAGAGATTCATGTAGTCCTACAGAAGTATTCCCTTTTCTACCAGAAAGACTCAGGAAGCAGGGGAGAAAGTTAACTATGTTAATTAGGGTGACCAGATTTGAGTTTGTGAAAAAGAGGACACGTCTTTGGACATCTTTTTCACATGCAGATGACCCGCCCCCTGACCCGCGACGAACTTTTGACATCTTTTTGACATGCACATGTCATGTACT
>NC_045152.1:5802936-5840436 GCF_900700415.2 Clupea harengus | reverse complement strand
TCATGTCCTGTTGGCTACTTGACTGCCCTCGGCTGTTCTTCCGTCAAGGCATCGGCGTGTCCACTAAGGCATGACAGTCCCTCAACAGCAGACGATCTATGTACTACATTAACACACACACGTGTGGATTCGACTTTCAAGGGTTGGGTCAAGGACTGGAAGCTTGAAAGATTCATGTAGGGAAATAAATAAGCCACTCTTGAGAATTCCGTCTCCAGCTCCCATTGGTTTACTGATTTGTACTGACCCCTGCTCGAATGTCGTTATTTATTGTTCAGTCGAACAAGGTTAACTGCTTAGTTAAATGCTTAATTTCTGAAATAAGAGATTCTAAACAATCTAGACTCACCAAATGTGCCTGAGACTAGGCCGGCCTCCAAGTCATTGTCCAAGAGGGCTTAACAGCTTTACATTTTACAGATGCATGTGCATTTCAATAGCCAACAAGTGGGATATTAATCTTGTGGTAAACTCTGACTATAAATACATACTGAAGCCTGAACAGTGAAAATACACAAATCAGATCATTATTACTATTCTTTCTCATCCCATCTCTTCGAGTGTGTGAGATGAGCACCTAACGTGTGAAGTATTTGCATGAATGTCGTATTTCTTACGCTGCAAGAGGTTGAATCCTTCTCCCTCACAGATTTGCCTGTGATTGCGCTCCTCATTAATCCGGCCATTGTGCGGCGGCTCAAGTGTTCTTCCCTTCCTTCCGCGTGGCCTATCGCCGCCGCTCAGATGGATGCTCCTGCACTGCCACGAATGTAATGGCTTCTCGCGTTTTAATCCCGCTCTAGCAGAGCAATGTGACTTCTCCACCAGTGCTCCGTCGCCCGCACCACTGACAAAAGAAAGACATTCTCTGTGAAGTGTTGGATATTGGAGATCAAGTTACCGCCATCTCTTGGCTTTTTTATGTCGGCTTTTTTTTGGCCTGGTGCTTTCATAATGCTCTCCTTTTCTGCCAGCTTGTAATGAGCATCTCACAAAAGGGGTTTTGGCATGGCAGCAGCACGGGGGGCAGAAGGGCTGTTAGTACTAGAGGGGGCAGGGGGGTGAATCTTGGGGCAGAGTGGTTATTATCATGTGGGAGGGGCAAAGTCAGATTTGGAAGTCTTAGAGGGAAGAAGCAATCAAGTGGAGGACAAGAGCGCAAGAGCGAGTCATTAGAGGTGAATGTGCAAATATGGAAATAAAGAAGGCAGCTTGGGACTTCTTGTGAGTGAGTGTTAATATGTGTGGAGGAAAAGTCTCCTTTTTTCATGTTTGAGGTTGTTGATGTATTTCAGTGTCTACTGACCAATAGCCCTTAATTACCCGAACTAAGAAACCAAACTGATTCTAAACGAGGCTTTATTTTGCAAAACAGTACCAACAGCTCTATGTTTCTGCACAAAGACGACAAAAGAAGCACTTGAAAACAGAATGATATAATATTTTATACCGTGATAACACACAGGGTGGGGCTCAGTACATGGAGGGTGATCTTAGCTTACTATGCCTCTCCCCTGGAGATGTGACATCATAATGAACATTAACTAAACTCCTGATTAACTAACTAACTTACATTAACTAAACTCCTGATTAACTAACTGACTTACATTAACTAAACTCCTGATTAACTAACTAACTTACATTAACTAAACTCCTGCTGAAAGTTGCATATACGTCATTGCAGACTTATGTGAAGAAACAGGAAGACTCCTGCACATTGGTCAGAAACACCTGCACTGCAGAGCGCCCATTCATACCATAAATAGCCCAAAGAAGACCTTGCAAACCAAAGACAGTTTGCAACTAAGACACTTTGCTTCATGATGAGATAAGGCCAGGGTGGTGGAAAAGCCAATCTAGGGAGGGCGAGGTGCGTTAACGAGGCTGGAGAAGTGAAGGTCAGGTGAAGATACGTACTTACACGAGGAAAGCAACAACCTTCTTTTTCACGTGCGTCTTGACCCTCAATACAAAAATCTGTTGTTTTCTTAAAAGTGTTCAACATTATCAACTGTTGATGTATGTAACATTAGTAAAAAAAAAAATTTAAAAAAAAACAATAACCAGACTATAAAATGTTTATCATCATGCAGTCTGTGTGTTAGATCAGGGGAAAGTCACCACAAAGCTCAGTGTCTTCTGAACTAAATTACAATTCAACCGTAATGCCCAGGTTTATGTGTACCAACATTCTCCAGAAAGAGCGTATAAAAAAGATCTCACCCCACACTAAATACTCTGTATAAGAGCAGTATTTATTGATTAAATACTTGGTATAAGAGCAGTATTTATTAAATACTAAGTATAAGAGCAGTATGTATGCCCCATGACACCCATAGTGCTGTAGGGACGCCTGTGTGTGCGGGAGGCAGGTTTGATTGGCTATGTCCTTGAGCGTGTGTGGGAGGCGTGTGTGATTGGCTATGTCCTTGAGCGTGTGTGGGAGGCATGTTTGATTGGCTATGTCCTTGAACAACCCAAAGGCTTGGAGCCTAGCATATCTTATTTGCAACTGTCTGGACAAGGAGGATGATCCCCCACACCACCCACTAATACATTGCCAGGTGAAACAAAGACTCTGTCTCCCCATGTATTCAGCAATTTCTTTAACTTTTGTCTTCTCCCATCATCTGTACTCTAGATAAATGACAGGTTAGTTTCATCTTAAGACAAGAAGCATGTTCATCACATTTTAAATGTCAGGCTTTTATTTTCTGCAATTTCCCCTTGGGACCAATGCGGTACATCAATCAATCTGTCTGGCTGTCTTTCTTTCTTTCTTTCTTCAGCTCTAAATTTATACTGGTTCACCTATTTGCAGTTATGTTTTCAGCTTTTCATTTAGTTCACAGCATACATATTTCATCAACACAAAGTAGTGTAAACCTTGGAATCCTTCGAGAGGAGTTAGTGGTGCAGGCAAAAGAGTTCACTTAGACAAAAAGTTCCCCACAAAGCAATCTGGGAAATGCAGTCAAACAATATTCAGGAACAGACACAGTTGACCAACATATCTTGGTCTTATGCAGTGGCTTTATGCAGTGGTCTTATGCTGTGGCAGAAACCAGAGAAACAAAATGGTTGGGGTGCTCGTCTTAGAGCTTTCGTGTTTGACCACCATTAAGAAAATGTACTTTTTTCCTTCTGAATGCAGTGAAGTGATCGCATCAGAAGTGAAATGGCATGAGCTTGTCATCCTGACATCGGCCTATTGTAGTCGCTTTTCAATTGACCAACCTTCAGTAAACACGTCATTCTGCTGCATTTTGCAGGTCCTAGTGTGTATGGTGGATCTCATGATGAAGAAACGGCTAGAAGGTGGGTGGTGAAGAGAAAAAGGTCAGGGCCTCTGTGGAGGTGGGGGATGCCGCAGGCTTTAGCTTTCAATAGCACCAAAGCAGACATCAAGAGGTTAATTCATTTCCCATAATTATTGAGCAGCAAGTACATAGATTGTTGGGGCAAAAGATGGAAGTTGTGAATAGGTGGAGGTGTCACAGATGATTTATAATCAGGTAAGTGGACAGAGGTCTGTGACCTGAAATATACAGGTGTGGATGCGTAAGAGTCTTGTGGGTGTGTGGTATCACGGTTGTTGGGCAGGGTTCTTATTTCATGTGTTCGCTGCAGCTGGGTTGAGATGAAAAGGTGGGCGGCTGCTTAGCGGAGGCCATGATGGATGGGGAGGTCTTGGGGGTATAATGGGGAGGTGGTAGGTGAGAGGTGCGTTGTGGGAAGTGATGAAAAGGCAAAAGGGGGGGGGGGGGTAGTGTATTGAGCTTCTGAGAACTGGCAGAGCTCTCTGTGATTTGTGGAGACTGGGTCGGTTCTGAGGGGGTGGTGAGGTGCGTGGGCGAGAAGAGGGTGGCGGGCGGGCGGGCGGGCGGGCAGTAGTGGTTCATCTCTGCCACGGGGTGATGACACTCAGCGCTCGGTAATTGCCTGAGGGCTCCGCGGTGCCAACTCCTGCAAACTTTCTTTCATTAGGACCGCTGCCAGGACTGATGGAGCTGGCAGAGGAGAAGCTCCGGGGAAGGGGGGAAGAGAGAGAGAGAGAGAGAGAGAGAGAGAGAGAGAGAGAGAGAGAGGCGGAGGAAGAAAAGGAGGAGGCGGGAGAGAGATAGGGAGGGGATTAGGGAAAAGGGGGAGAGAGACAAGAGAACAAATCAAGAAATCACAGAGAATGTATAGAAGTGTTTTAGGGAATAGGGGACCATAACTTTTGGCAAGGACATTTTAATAAGTTTGACGTACAGTATTGTGTTTAAATAAAGGAAGAAGCTCTTCATGAATGAACATGAGTCTTATGAGTCTTATGAGTCTTATGAGTCTTATTAGTCTTATGAGCAGTAAGAGGGCTTTGCCCTGAGTCATGTTTATTGTGGTTGTAAATAAACATAAAATAACTATAATGCAGCGTTTCTCTATTTACATTGACTCCAGGAAATCACCATTATGATACACCATAAAATCAGCAACACAATGTACAGCCTATTCTGAGCGTTGCCATTTAGTGCTGCTGTTAGGTCTGTAAATTACTGCGCATCACAAGGACAAAATACTGCACTGTAATTACCGGTTGTGTACTGTAATTTATTACAATAACAACGGCAAAAAAGCCATAAAATGCACTGCCACAACGTTCTGCTCCATAAACAATGCTATAACTGAATGGAATGAAGGCACAAAGGATGGTCGCCTGTTTCCTAGACAACAAGTCAAGTCTGTTTTGAGTGCATTACGGGACTAAATGCGTTTTTATGGTCGGGCAAACGGATTGTTTACAACCTGTTGACTTGCCTTGGACAAAAAAACAAAATGACTGGTTCTTAACTCTTTGAGTTTTGTTGTTGGAAATTAAATTGTGTGATACGTTTTTATATTCCAGTGCTTGACTGAGGAGGGGCTGTAGTGCTCTCTGTGGGGTGATATAACATGTGTTTCTGTGAGGCGAGGAGTAGGAGCTCTGACAGGGCTACTCCGCGGTCTGGGGGTCTGCCGAAGTCTAAGCTCCATAAAGCGGCGCAGAGACTCTCCGGGACTCTCCGGGACTACGACCGGGCCGTTTCTTTCCCCACGCATGACAGCTGTGCGCCGGAGCTGAGGGGAGGAGACGGGGAGCTCGCAGGCGAGGAAATGTTAACTTGGGTCTTGTTTGGACTTTGAGAGGATTCTCTGTCTGTTTTTCTCAGCCCTTCCTCCTCATTTTGGAGTGTGTGTGTGTGTGTGTGTGTGTGTGTGTGTGTGTGTGTGTGGGGGGTGTGTGGGTTTTACATTGCCATAATGTTTAAGTAATGTCTGTGTATGCTCTGACAAGTCCATGTGTTAAGTGATGATAATGAATTAAATCACACATCCTAGTTCCTCCTCGCTGTACATGTAAATGTAAATGTGACTGAATGCGTATGAGAGTGACGACTGAACTGCATCCCAGTCCCTCCTGCATGTTTTAAACACGCCACTGATAAATCAAAGGCACCCTTCACTGGCACTGCTCTGGGAGCTGTCTGAAGTTCGTAGTTTCTCGCCATGCTAGAGTGAGCTGTCAGTTAAAGGTGATAGGGTATTCGTCAGGATTATAAAACATCAAATACTTCTTGCTTCTAATTGGTTGAAGGGCAGGGCCTACTTTTAAATATTTAGTCTTTAGTAGGTTATTTTACTGCTACTTCCCGAAAAGCACTGCATGTGTCATGCAGGGATCTCCCCTTCAGTGTTCTCATCAAGCAATTGCCAAGCCTTATGCCAATCAGACGTTTTCCAACCAATCAAGAACAGTTTTGGTCGTAAGTGAAAAGAGTAGTTTGGAAAACGTAATCTTCAGTATGAGCTTAACCTTCCTCGAGGACAGAGCGATGAGGAGGAGGAAGATTAGTGTGTGTGTGTGTGTGTGTGTGTGTGTGTGTGTGTGTGTTTGTTTTAACCAGCTTCGAGGAAGGAGGAGAAATTGTGAGGTGGAGGGCGAGGTTGGTTGAGCGAATTTCTGGCACCGCTCAAGCTGGTGGGTGTGTTGGCTAATTGGATTTGTCAGACATGAGCCGTGCAGCGTGGAAAAGAGACAGAATTTAATCTTTGATTAGGCATGCGGCTCCTGCTCCCCCTGTAATACTCCCGGACAGTGGGAGATGGGTCCTGTGCCATTATATCAGGACAGGATTCGCTGTCTGCCTCTGTGTGTGTGTGTGTGTGTGTGTGTGTGTGTGTGTGTGTGTGTGTGTGTGTGTGTGTGTGTGTGTGTTAATGTGTGTGGTGGGAAGTAATTCTCAGAAATCCTGGTATTAATTGTGCCCCCCCCCACACACCACACACACACACACACACACAAACACACACACACACACACACACACATGTATTTGCCACAGCTTGAGCTTTGCAAGGTGTGGCTGTTGGCCAGATGACTTTCCCCTGAACTGATTGTTCCTATTGTAAAACCAGGGCCTAAGCACACTGATTAGCGATGAATAATTGCTGCCAATATCAGCACATGCACACACATAATACCCAATTAACGTGTCCATGGTTGCTGGAATAGTAATTGGACAAACGCAAAGACACGCCACGAGCAGCAATAGAGTGATCACAAGCCAACCAGTTGGGTCTCCATCTCCGGCAAACGAAACAACGCTAACTGCGCTAGCCGTTTTAATATCTTGAAATTACCCTTGATCTTCCGCCCTCGGAGCTGCCGCGGACACTGACTGCCAGCAAGCGCAGGTTAATGCGGCCCATCTGTTTGAGTCTGCAGAAGCGAGGCTCGACTAATGGTAGGGGACACATAGACAGTTGGCTCCTGCTCGGGCCTAATTGCCCCCAATAAAGACCTCATTGCTGCACCTAGATGGCAGGAATGTGTGGGAAAATGGACCGCTCGCCTTTATCTCGCCACAATTTGTCGTTTGTGTGCACACCGTAGGCTCCGCTGAATTTCTGTCTGAAGATGTGTGTGGAAATGCGTGCATCCTTATCCCTGTGTGACTTACTGTCATTTTCTCGTTTTGTTTTATAGAGCTTGTGTATGCGGCTGCGTATGTGTTCGCCAATCAATGTATGTGTGTGTGCTGCTCACACACACACACACACACACACACACACACACACACATAAGCGTGTTTTTGTGTGTAAGCATGTGTCTGTGTGCTTGCATGTAGCGTGTGTATGTGTGTGAGCGTGTGTGAAAGAGAGCGTGAGTCTGGGCTACAGCTCCAGGTCATTAATTATTTTTAAGAGAGAGCGACGTCTCGGGATGTGCTGAACTCAGCTGACCACGGCCTGACAAATGGCACACTGCATAAACACTCTGACAGCCAGGCCCATTTGCATAAAGATAGAAATTGACTGTGGCTACATTTACGTGCAACACCGAGCCTCGACCAGACACACAATTCAGCCCGCGGGACCCCGGAACTCATAACTCATCGACGCATGAACTTCCGCGGGTCTCTTGGCTGCACCAGTCTCAACACAGATGCAGGATGCCCCAGTGCAGGTCAGGGGAGTACGGCTGCTTAACGGCCACCGCAGCGCGCCTCACCTTGTCCCCGCCCCCGTCCCCAGACCCTGCCGTGATAGATTGGCAGCCCCTGTGGCAGTTTATTCAAGCATCCTAGTCGTAGACATGGAAATAGAATGCCTGGAATGGACATTCCGAGGGATTTGCAATGCCTCATGTCAATCATATTTTTTTCAACCAATCAAGAACAGCCGTGGTAGTAAGTAATAGGAGTGGTTTGAAAGACTATGTCAGCTAGGGCTGGGCGGTATGACGGTATATACCGTGCAACGGTAGAAATGTGTCTACCGGGAGAGATTTGGCCATACCGTTTCAACCGCGGTATACTCTTATTTTGAAATCCAATCGATTTATTTTTAGATAATGACCTCCGAACTATACTTCATCCCTCTTATTATACAGTAACTCGCCAAAACAATAGACATTCCTCCAAAAATACCTCTTTAACGATTTTGTAGCCGTTTTGTGATTTCTGCTGAGAAATAAAATAGAACTCTAAAGTTTCAGGTGTTGCGTAGCAACCCATTACTTCCCGTTACGTTAAATTACCGGACTACTTGCGGAATGATATGAAAGATGGTCAGCGGTCATTACATTTTCGCAGCAGTGAAAATAAAGAAATTACAGACCTGCGAACGTTAGGGGGGCCCATTCAAATCAACAGAACTTTTTTGAACATTCTGAAGAGCCGTATAATACGATACCCAGTAAAAAATTTAAGCACATAACCTGCAAGGACTGTCATGCCTACTTGTTGAGTAATCCTCGACTGTTGGGCAAGATTCAATATACTGAAAAATATGGACTGAAAAGTGTCTAGTGTAGGCATTTATTTTTCAGTATTTCAAAGTGAATGAGCTGTGAGAGCACAAGAACAGTGAGCGTCTAGCAGCGATTATCATATACATGTATAATGTATGTCAAACGGCGATTACGGCCAAACCAACGAGATTCTAAGTAATATGGAGACAAAACTTTTTTTGGTACTCCACGTAGATCATAAACCCTTGAATATAAAAACGACTCAGTGAAATCGGTTGAGAAATATAAACGCTATCTATAGTGCTTTTTATCCAGAAAAACTGCAGCTCCATCATTTACTTGCGTCTGTTTACAGACCAGTCATCACCTCGTCATCACGTTAGCACGTCGCAGCAACGGGCTGAGGCGGTCAATGGAGCGTCTATGTATATATGTCTATGTGTAATGGGCAACTTCTTCATTTTTTTATTTTAATATAATGTGGCCATATAAAGAAAATATCTCATCATTATTGCGTTAACATATGGACACACATTGAAAAGAAAGTTTTAAAACTTGAGTTATCTTCTGAAAGTACATTAAAGAACCACTGAAACATAAGCACTGGACTAAATGCCACAGAAAGATTTTTCCTTTTTTTTTACATACACTTTCCTTTTATTTTACTATTTAAAGATTCAATGGATACTGGCCACTATTGCTTAGGCCCATAGCCTATTGAGGCAGTATTGTTTCTGCACCTTAGTGTTCTTAAGGGTCAATAAATAAATGTCTGTGGACACATTTCGCCACCGCTGAAGTGTCCTCTTTTTCAAAAACCCAAATCTGGTCACCCTACGTATAATAAACTGTGATATATACCGTAACCGTGATATAAAATTACAAATACCGTGATAGATTTTGGTCATATCGAACGAACGGAAGAAACGGGCTGCCACGGAGAGAAGCAGCGGAGCGTACGCCATCGTACCGGAGAACTCCGGTTGTTGACTGATCAAAGCTCATACTCCCTGAGCTAAGGGACGTAAGCCTTCTTTTATCGTTGTATGTTCCATTTTATTCTATGTACATGGCCTGCGGAGTGTTGATCCCTTGCCTGTTTACCCGAGGATTGCTGTTTCCGGAAAAGACACTCCACTGACGCAACCAAGAGAAGTCGCCGACGTGAAATGACCCAAAGTTCACAATACCCAACATAAAGGAAAGTAGATTTACCATCCTGATACTGTGCCCTGTGTTGTGGTGTTTTGTATATTGGACCGATACTTGGTGATTACCACTTTTCCTGTAGTGAACGTGTCTGCCAGGTCGGGGAGGCTGCGACTGACGTCACCGGGGATCCCCAGGGAATCCCAACGACGTGAGGGTTCATGGGCCACGACATGACATCGACCTCGCTTCATTGAACGGATCACGGCCCGGATTGACTACAATTGGTCCACTGCCAACCGATGCCTTGTGACCGGACTATCTGGTGGAGATGGCTTGGAGTTGAAGATGCTTTTAACCCTTAAATTATAGTCCATGTTTTTATACAAAATAAAGTATTTATATTTACACACTGGTGGTGCTTCTGTGTCCTGGGCATTCCGAAAATTTAAGGAGGCGGCCATACGGCTGACAACTACACCCTGTAACCCTGCACCCAATTACACCCTGACCTGCCTGGATGGACCCAGCCATGATACATCAGCAGACCTGATTCAATCATCTCATTCAGTCATCTTAGTAGTATACAAAGAAGTACTGTATAACACACAGAATGGACATCCCCATGTACAATAATGATAGGTTCGGTGTCAACCGTCGAGTAGAACGTAATCAAGCCACTGGACCTCAATATGTCCTATACTACTGATAAATAGATAATGGGCCAAGCGTGTTCAAGCATAATTACACAGTAGAATGGCATCCAGGGCAATAGGTGCTTTAGCAAAGAAGAAGCATTCCTCCGTTGTTGATATTCTACCTCTATGCATACACACACTACCTATACATCACCTGGGCACCTATGGCAGCAGCTCGGACCCTCCTCAGCAGACTGATCTCTGAAACTGAATGTGGTTGTGAGAGAAAAAAAAAGAAATAGGGAGACAGAGGAATCGCTGTGACGCAAAACTCTGTATAACCATTGTAATTCTCTGGCTTATCCACATCTTGAGATGTAGCTGCAGTTTATTCCGATGCCAGGATCTTTATGTGAGTCTGGAGTGAGAATCAGTTGCAGCCAGAGACAGGGATGTGGTGTCAGACGCTTAAGAGGCTGGAGAGTCAGAAAGCAAAAATGAAAGAATGCAGAAAGACTCCCGGAGGAAGACAAGAGAGAGAAAGACAAAAGGAGGAGAGAAAAATGCATGACAGTTTGAGTGAGAAAGGACGACACGGAGGCCAGAACTCTGAAGTCGGGTCGGTCTAATCTCGAACTTCAGACCCTAGGCCCCTGCCGCAAGCCCAAAGACATCAGCCAGGTTTTGACAGCTCTGCAGCGGAGAGAGTGTCATTCCGTCATTCAGGGGGAGTTCGGAGGGGGCCGTGGAGCCCTCGCCAGGCCTGGCACCATTTCACGGAGGTGGGCTTTAATTGCTCAGCCAATTTAGGCAAGCGAGCGGCTTCATCATCAGGGGCGGGCAGCCGAGAGCAGGGTGACAGACTGGAAACGAGAGAGGTGGAAAGTGAAATGGATGGGTTTGGGTTGGGGGGTGGGTGGGTGGAGTGGGGGGCGGGGGGGGGGGGGGTTGTGCGGTGCTGGTGGGAGGAGGAAGCAAGCCAAGGAGACATGAGACAGAAGGAGATAAAGAGGGAAACGGAGACACAAATGCACACTGTAGCCTCTTTGGGGAGACGAGATGGAGAGAGAGAGAGAGAGAGAGATAAAGAGAGAGAGAGAGGGAAGGAGCTGAACGAGCTGAGAAGAAGAAAAAAGGACAAAGAGGGGAGAAAAACATTTCATTTCGGGGAGAGAGTGTGAGAAGGGAAAAGCCAGACTCCATCAGCCCGTTTAACAGGCTCAGTCCTGTGAAATGCTCAACGCTGCATGAATGGCTTAATGCATGTAAAGCAGTGCATAGCTGTTTCCAAATGAATTTCCAGTTATTTTATACTCGAAGGACAAATTCTATTACTTCAGCCCAACAGTTCCAATATGGGGGCTATGTGACAAAAAGACGAGCTCCACATCACAATATCATGAGAATGTACACAGGGTAATTAGAATACACCCATTCCACAGTGATTTCTGCAAGTAGCCATATCCTTTTAGCACTGACTGGCAGCTTTCAGAAAAACGTAAAGCTCATATTTTACACAGCACTCTTTCTTTGTTATTGTCACATTTCTGGACTGATATTGAAAATGCTCTTCCTGTTTCTCTCCTGTCCGCTCTTTATGCCAGTCTGTCTGTCTCTTTCCTCCCTCTCTCCCTCTCTGCCTCCCTCCCTCCATCTCTCCCTCTCTGCCTCTCTCTCTCCTGCTTAGTCTCACTCCATCTCTCCCTCCCTCTCTCCCTCTCTGCTTCTCCCTCTCCTGCTTAGTCTCACTCCATCTCTCCTCGGCCACTTCTTGTTGTTCCTCCCCAGCTCTTCGTCTTCATCCAGACGTCCCACGCGCAGCCTGATTCACAGACAGTCTGATGCACCCTTCAGATAAACGCCCTGGTGCTGAGCTAAAAATACTGCCGGCTGGAAGGCTGGCTTTGGTGTTGTGTCTTCCCCCGCCTGCAAAAGTTCCTCTGTTGACGACACAGAAACACCTTAAGGCGTGGAAAGATGGGCACGAGAGCTTACAGTGGAGATGCGTAGGATGTGTGTGAATGTATGTGTGTGTGTGTGTGTGTGTTTGTGTGTGTGTATGTGTGTGTATGTGGATGCTATAGCAGCCACACTACCTCTCTCTCAAGTTCCTTAGCTCCTTCATGCTCCAAGGCTTTTCTCCCACTAAATCACCTTGAGCCTTTTGTGCCGCAGGTGCCTTTAGGCCGGCAGTCTAGCCAGGCAGGCAGTCACTGGCTATCCAATCACCCATAAAGGTGAGCCGAGGTGTGGTAGAGCTCGGCTGCAAATGTTTTCATTTTCCGTGGGTCATCGTCCAATTTCTGATCTCGTTAGCCCGTCAGCATGGCAGTTCGAACACAAAGAGTTCTCGGCAGGGGGAGACATAATTGAATCAAGACGCCCCGGCCTCTTTCGGCGTAGTCCATAGCAACCTGCCAGACAGAATGTGTGAGGTTTGATACTGGAGTCCGTCTCTTAACCCTGAAGCAGGTAGTTACATAAATCATCTCCAGCCTCCTCACTCTGTAGAGACACAAATAATACAAAATCCAAATGACCTCTGTTATACATATGCTGTCATGACAATTGTTACCATGGCAGTGGCAGTGATAAGGATCCCAACAGCAGCTCCTCCTCTGGCAGTATCTGTAGCGCTATAGCAGAGACGGCATACTTGAGGTAGCGATCGAAAATCTGTGAGCCGCCCCCACAGCTCACACACACACACACACACAGAAAAGGACAACTCAAGCAAGCCTGTTGTTACATTTGCGAGGCATTTCGTAAACAGGTCTAGAGATAAGAGGCCCTAATTCCATTGACGGGCAACGAGCACAGGGACTCATGAACTAAAGCTATTGTGGGGCATGCAGGAGCATTACCTTTAGTTCATGGACAGCCAACTTTGTCCCTTGCTTTGCCCGTTGCCGGGTGCCCATCAGTAACATTAGGGCCCAGTAAGTTGTTCAGTGCTAAAGATGCTCACCCGCCGAATATTGAAACATCGTTGCCTAGTAGAACTGCTACGCAGCCGCTGTGTATATATTAACGATATATACGTTAATGCCTTTTTTTTTAGGTTGTATAGCCTTTTTCACTCTGGCAGGGGGACTGCCAATGGAAAACTAGCCTTTTGGCTATAATTGGGTGCATTTACATGAATGTACACTGTCCCTCTTGATCACACAAACAAATTGATTGATTGATTGATTGATTGATTGAGTGTGCCGCACAATGCGATCACAACAGTCTGTCACGCGCACTGCGAAGCAGTCTTTTGGACCAGTTCTTATTCTATGCTATTGGGATTGAAAATCAGTGAGATTTAGTGTGATCCTCACGTACAAGACACTTGAGAAATGGATAAAAACGTGAGACTTGACAGGTATGAGAGCGGAGTCTTTGCTGTGCCTGTAAACACTTGTGCAGGTCTAAACAATGCAAATCACGTACAGATGTGTGTTGTTTACATTTAATTGCTTGGCTGACTTACTTTCCAAGGCTTGACATGTCCCATGATAATGTGGAAGTTGATTAGATTGCTAGAACTCATTTAGACTATAACTTATTCCTCTTGGGAGAATATAGTACAGTATGTTTGTTTGTGTGAGAGAGTTGGTGCGTTGGTGCGGGAAGTAGGCTGGGTGGGCGGGTGTGTGTGTGTGTTTTGGGGGGGGGGGGGGGCTAATATTACATTCTCACTCAGTTGGATTCCACTATAGAGATTCTGCTGCATTGATAAGGAGTAAAAAGCAAACAATGCCTCCCTAACTAAATTGCACTATGGATCACGGCCTCAACGGTTTCTTGCAGTCTATTCTCGGCAGGGTAACCATGAAGATGTCTTGAGCCACTGACGTGGCGGCATCGACCGGGCGGCTGCAGATGCCTTAAATTGGCGGGATGGAGGGAGTGGTATGAATTAATGCAATTGCACAACGCACTGATGCTTCAAACTGGATCCACTGCAATGGAATGAAAGGATGGCCCTTCGTTTAACCCCAATCTGATTTTGTGTGCCATGGCTTTTCTCAGCGCCCCTGTGCTAGTTGTATATTTCATTGATTGGTGGGCGTCGATTCTTTACAATGACACTGTTATTAGAAAGGCTGCTGATATAGCATTGTTCATCGTGTTATAATGCAAACATGTTCAAAACAATACAGCCACTCTGTTAGTTATGAAATGCACTTCATTTTTGAAAGACAAGTTTGTGTGATCACCCACTGCATACATTTTAAGACATTTTAACATTTTAAGACACTGAATTTGGATGTAATAACACAAGTGGTGAAAGACGAGCGCCTGCTGTAACTGAGGGAAGGCTAATCTGCAACGACAGGACCTCAGAGACAACAGACGTAACAGAAGCTGTGTCAGATCTAAGCTGTCTCATTTATGTGAAATTGTCCGGAGCATTTAACTGCCTGCTATCCACTCTCTCACCCAAAACAAAATAACTTTACAGCCCTGTGAAGTGACATCATCCACATCCTTGTCCGGCAGACCCACACTCCCTTGTCCTTGATGAACTCACCATTGTGCTTTTCACGGTGGATGTGCCCTGCGCTGGGTGAGGCTGAACAGAGATCTACTGGGAAGAGACAGGGAACAATAGCAGCATTGTGTGTCATGTGTGTACCTATTCGGTTAATTCTGTTTTTTTTTTTTTTTTTGTTCATACGGTTTGTGGAGACGATAATAGATCAGTGGTGAAATTGAAATATTTCAGGGAGACCAAAGGTAAGAGAGGATGCTACCATTCAGCCATCAAGCCATCTCCGCACAATCAACTCCCGCATTTAAATGCTAATTTGTTTTCCTTGAGATTGGAGTTGGATTTCCGTGTTTTTTTTTTTTTCCATCTGTTAACCCCCCCATCCCATCCACCCACCCAGTCTCAATGAGCCGAGAACATTTCACTTGCTGTCATGGAAACCAGGACAGCATGTTGTCTGAGACCAGTGCTCTCTGAATTATTTTGAATACATTTTGTTTTCTTTCCATTTTGCCTTTAATTGCACAGCTAAGCACCCAGTCAGTGTGTCTGGACTGAGGTCTTTTGAACCTCCATTCGTCCTCCATTCCCCTTCAGCAGATACATCGCTCCAGACGCCCTCTTTGGACAGAGCCTCTTTTAAATCGAAACTAGCCTATTCTGCCCAAGTGTCCCACCCATTTCAAATCAAATAAATCGATGCCAATTAAATTATTTTCCCTCCGCATTAACGGTCCCTGTGGCTTGTCTTTATGCTTCCTCCCTGTCATTCCAGCCGCCCATCGTAAATCATATTCTTTCCCCCTTCTGTCCTCTGTCTTCTAATTAGCCCTTTTGCTCTGGTTACTATTTCACGTCCATTTTTAGCTCCGAGATGCTTCTGCTCCTCCTCCCCCCCGGGCTGCCGTAAGCTCTCCATTTGTGTCGCAGGGCAACCGTGCCACCGTCGCTGCTAAAAGGACAGGAATAACATATGAACCTGAAAATTATGCCAAACGTATAATTACTGTAATGGCAGCGGCAGCAGCAGGAGCCAGCCGCCGTGGAGGCACTCGGCCCGCCGTGCCCCTGGAGAACGGGGCTCAGAGCGGGCGCGGGCCGCGGAGAGAACGTCTTTATTTCATCTGATTGCAGGCTCTGTGGAGCAAGGAGGGAAAGGAGGGAGTATGAAAGACTACATGAGAGAGAGAGAGAGAGAGAGAGAGAGAGAGAGAGAGAGGGACTGATCCTCCTCCACTATTGTTCTTGTGTGGCCTTGAGGATTCGGTACCTGCAGTGCCGTGGCTGTGCTCTGGCAGAGCTGAATGGTTGAGCTACAGGCCACAAGCACAGCTTTACAATAACCACGGAGCAAAAGCCTCAGCGTCAGCCCATGGCGCTCATGACGGCACTTACAGTGTGTAGACTGACTCCTGAAGGAATAATGGCCCAAGGCCTGTGAAGTTTGAACTCCCCTCCCTCTGTGATTCTCGTATCTGAAGAACACCTTGACAGTCTCTCAAGCTTCCACACAAACACATGCTCCAACCCACACCCACGGCCTCACGCATAAGGTGTCATGTACGTTCATATTCGTAAAACCATTCTTATGCATATTCACGAATGTATGTTGTAAATGTAGACATATACATGTACATGTTGACTGCAGGCTCTGTGGAGCAAAGAGGGAAGACAGGGAGGGAGAAAGACAAAATGAGAGAGAGAGAGAGAGACTGTTCCTCCTCCGTTGATCAGGCCTTCCTACTGCTTTGATACTGACATTCAGAGACTCCATGCTGTACATGAGGTGTGTTTGGGGTGGGTTGCATATCTGTGGTACTATGTGGTTCTGCAGCACCAAACTTTGCCTGACGGTGCATTAAAGGTAGAGTCTGACGTTCAGAGACTCCATGCTGTACATGAGGTGTGTGTTTGGGGTGGGTTGCATATCTGTGGTACTATGTGGTTCTGCAGCACCAAACTTTGCCTGACGGTGCATTAAAGGTAGAGTCTGACGTTCAGAGACTCCATGCTGTACATGAGGTGTGTTTGGGGTGGGTTGCATATCTGTGGTACTATGTGGTTCTGCAGCACCAAACTTTGCCTGACGGTGCATTAAAGGTAGAGTCTGACGTTCAGAGACTCCATGCTGTACATGAGATGTGTTTGGGGTGGGTTGCATATCTGTGGTACTATGTGGTTCTGCAGCACCAAACTTTGCCTGACGGTGCATTAAAGGTAGAGTCTGACGTTTCAGAGACTCCATGCTGTACATGAGGTGTGTTTGGGGTGGGTTGCATATCTGTGGTACTATGTGGTTCTGCAGCACCAAACTTTGCCTGACGGTGCATTAAAGGTAGAGTCTGACGTTCAGAGACTCCATGCTGTACATGAGGTGTGTTTGGCCTACCTACTGCTTTGAGACATACTGACATTCAGAGACTCCATGCTGTACATGAGGTGTGTTTGGCCTACCTACTGCTTTGAGACATACTGACATTCAGAGACTCCATGCTGTACATGAGGTGTGTTTGGCCTACCTACTGCTTTGAGACATACTGACATTCAGAGACTCCATGCTGTACATGAGGTGTGTTTGGCCTACCTACTGCTTTGAGACATACTGACATTCAGAGACTCCATGCTGTACATGAGGTGTGTTTGGCCTACCTACTGCTTTGAGACATACTGACATTCAGAGACTCCATGCTGTACATGAGGAAATGAGCATGGAGTAGAGCAGGTGAAATGAGCATGAGTAAGAGCAGCATGGAGTAGAGCAGGGGAAATGAGCATGGAGGCACGTGAGGCAGTATGAACAAAATGACTTGGGAAGAGAGATAATGGGAATTTGATTGTTCCTTCACATCAGTGAATGCACAGCCTCAGAGAAGCATAATGTGCTTTCAGTTGCACACCGTTTCATGTGATTAGGCCAGCTTTGCCTGATTAGCAGAAGTCGGAGTATAAAAACCAGAAGGCTGTGTTGTATTTTTTTCGGCCAGGTTTTGTGGCCTCTCCAGCCCCAGCCTGCATAACCTCCTCAGTCATCTCCCTGCTGATGCACCGTTTGGCTGAGCCAAGGCAATCGGCTCAGGCACCTCAATTTCAACTCATATTCAGTGTGTCTGAAGGAATCAGAAAAGAGGGTGATGAGCGCAGTCAGCTCATTCACTCCGGGGTTGGAATGCTGCCTAGAGCCACATAAATGCAACCATTCTCAAATCTTTGTAAACACATGTACTGACCTAAAAATCAACCTTGTATTAAAACCTGTATTACATTGAGGGAATTACACACACACTAGGGTGGCCAGATGTCCCACCTTGCGTTGTACTGCACAGCATTTTGACCCTTTGTCCTGCATCCCTTGTATTGAGATAATGTCCTGCATTTTAATTGGTCATTTGGTTTTCAATTGTTAGAAATAAGAACGCATGGATGGGTGTCGCATGGATATTTTTTAACATGAGCGCTTATGCTGTTGTGGCTTCTACTCTATTTACAGTAGTAGTGCTATGTCAACAGCTATGTCAACAGGCTCCTATAGATGAAGCCTGGCTCCTATAGATGCAGCCTGGCTCCTATAGATGCAACATGGCCAAGCTTTTCTACAAGTCTGGCTTTCATCCGACGACTGAGGAGAAGCAGTGAAGGCGGTCATCAAGAGACTGGCGGCTGTCAATCAAACTGTGCAGATGTCGATCCACTCCTCTGCTACGTGTCAGAATTCAAACGTACACAGGTGTATAGGAGCCGAAAGGTAGCATACAAATGTCTCTTATTTAGTTAGATAGACATTATATCAAGGTTTTAGGTCACCTCTCAGCGGTAACATGTTCCACATTGTCTTACTACTTACTTACTACACATCCCACATTTGCTCTGTTTGCATCTGGTCACCCTAACACACACAACACACACACACACACACACACACACAAACACACACAGACTCTCTCCCTCCAATTCTGCTCATTCCCATCTCTCATGATAGTCAGCACGAAAGAAAGAGAGAACGAGAGAGAGATTGTTGTAACAGCTGGCACAGAGCGGCGCGTCTGCCTGTCTGAGGAGCTCCGGCCAAGCGGCAACCTTCACATCTTGACCTTGGTGCTCCTGGCGGCTCCCGCCACCATCACTAATGTGGTTTAGATTTCACTGAATCTGGTCTAATCTGGTTCTGCGGCTGTGCTGCAGCCCCACCGTGAGTCTGTGCAGTCTTAAATAGCTACACGTTAATTAGAGTGAGCGACTTCTCGTAAGGTCCTTCAGCCTCCCGAGCTCTGCGCGCTAGGTGGCTTTAGATCAGTAGCTGATTGGATGCTTGTTGTCGGGTAAGATCACTGCTTTGTAAATAGCATAGGCATCGCTATTTGGGAACTTGGCACAAAGGTTGTGGGGTTTGTTTGGGTGCATTACACAATGAGTGTTCTATGTGGTTTTTATAGGGGGACACTTCAAGGTTATGACCACCTGTTACACTTGCCCATAACACCAGCACATAAACACACACACACACACACACACACACATATCTACATGTCATGCGCATACACAAGTGCTTAGCCTCATACACACACACACACACACACACACACACACACACACACACAAACACAGAGACAAACGTCTATCAGACATGTTGGTAATATGAGCCACTCAGTCATGCGTTTGTGACTAGCTGTGGGTCCCGCAGTCGTCCTGCATTCAGTCATGTCTATAAATGCTCTGAGGTCGGCGCTCACGACCCAGACGTGATTGAGGCAACGCTGAGAGGCCTGTGGCTTCGGGGAGCAGCTAGACAGCTGTGGCTCCGGGCCAGCGCGTCCGCGGCCACTGATGGATGGCCGCTTACGCGCCAGTTTGGCTTTTGATATCTTAATGGATGTCTTTCTCTTAAGGTAGCAGGAGAGATCTCTCACTAGACAAGAGCGCGGATTTATCATCTGTCACAGAGCGTGAGGCTTCGGCCTACAGACCCAGCTTTTCCTCCCTCCCTCCCGCTCTTCGGCAACTTGTTTTGCCGCAGAGAAACTAGACAACTGTCAGAAGAAAAAACTTGCCTGAAGTGATATTTGAACAGTAAACAGTAGACTAATGAAACAGAAATAGAGTAAGTGCTCCTCCCTTGTTTGCTTTTTCATTCACTCGTGCTGTGATTAGCCCAGGTAGTTGAACATGGCTGCACGTGGCCCATTTTGATCTGCTGTGTGGGTCGTCTAAACAAGATGTTAAACATGGGGGCTCTGATGAGCGCTGACGCTCGCTGATGTAACGCGCTCTCGTGTTGTGAGAGACTTCGAGCGTTTTTGAGACACATTTTTGAGACGCCTGTGCCAACCTTTCCTCCAAAGTGTCTCCTTAGAACTTCTCTTCAGCCGCTTGCCAGAAGATAAAATGAGATAGGTGGATCCACGTGAGATGCCTCTGAGGAGGCTCTGTCGCAAAGTCGCTGCTAGCTGCCCACGGGTGGTAGGCATGATACTGACACAGCCAATCACGCTAACTTCAGGGCCGCATTACTGGGAGAGCGTTCTGTACACAGTATACACACAGTATCCGCTCAGGCAACTGTACCGCATATCAATAGCATCCACAACACTCCTCGTATGTTTCTGCATTGGAGGTTATCTCAGCCTTATCTAAGGGCCCATATATTTTGATGTCTGTGTGTACAGCTGTGAAGGGTGCATTAGTGAGGGCTGGTCCGAGTTAGTGGAGCACTCTGTACATCTCACGCAGGGGGCATATGTATCGACTGGGGGGGGGGGGGGGGGGCAGATGTATCGACTTGGGGCCCAGATGGATTTTTTTCCACCTCAAAATAAAAGGTCTTTTATTTCATAGCTTCATAGACTGTGAAAATGTCATTGGGAGGAGACTCCACGCCATCAATTAAAAATGGCTTGCTTGAGGTTAGACTGAATACGAGAGTAAGCACTTATTGATATGGCGCAGAAAAATCCCACACAGTGTAATTAAAAACCAGCCAAGCCGCCACAGCCCTTTATTCTCTCCGAGCACGGCCACGCACATTAATGTACATGATAAAAGATTAGTAGCTCTTATTCCAGCCTGATTTTTCATGCCACTCGCATACACAGATTGGGCAGAAGAACAAGTATGATACTGTGAATGTAAAACATTTCAATAAGGTTTTCTTTGACTGCTTTTACAGTCGCCTAATTACTAGGTATTTAGCCAGGAAAAACACAAATCCCACCATTATCCCTGCAGTTGGGTTACGCAAAACTACTCAGCACTGTTATAATAATGCCACAAAATGCCACAAAATCTCAGCCTTAGGGTAAACAAAAATGACCAGAGAGCACCCCTACAATTTTTACATTTGTTCCATTCCAATCATTTCTGCCACTGTGCCCTATTGAACAGTTTGTTTAAGCTCCGGTGTGATCAACCTCTTTGTGTTGGGAGTGAAATGAAGTGATTGCAATGGAACAAAGAACAAACAAGAACATACCCAGCATTTACCAATGTGCGTTGCCGAATATATAGGCTATGGTAGTCTGTGATTATTGCATGGAAAACAGGAATAACCAGTTACGAAATATATGGTTAGAGCCTGGTAATACCATGGAAACAAACACAGCTTCTGCTACAGTCCAATTTCAGCTTACATACTGGGCAAATTGTAACAACATCTGGAAGAACATCTGAAAGAAAGTACCCAGCATGTAAGAAGAGCTTACCAATGACCCTAGAGGAAAACTGTTCCTGCGGGGGTTGTTACCAAGTATGAGGTCAATTTAGTAAACCCTTTATAAATGGGTGCAGCCATAAACAATAAGTAATTTATGTTATATATCCTAATTTCTAGAAAGTATATAATTACCCGTTAACATGAGCTGTTACCAAAATAAACCATGGATAACTAGAACGGTAACTCGAATGAATAGGTAATAGAGGAGATGTTTCTAAAAACTGGTTGCCTACTTTCCTTGGAACTACACAATTATCTCTAAGTCAATAGTAAACAAAACCGGTCACAACTACACTGTACTTAGTTGAGTTTATAGGTCATAGTGGAGTATTTCAGCTGTAGTTTCTCTGTATTTACCTTCTTATTACCTGTGGTAATTATCCAATAATATACTATCATTTACCACATATTTACCTGATAAATACTTTCTTTTTTTACTGGATTAATACTTAGTAATCAGGGGACTGTAAAAGGAAGGGTTACCACATCTTCTGGCATTGGAACTGCTGTGCAGCATGATGTGGTTCATATAGCTGTGAAGATCAGAACTAATGTAGAAGCAACCCGGGACCAAGTGATTTCACTGAGTCACTCACAAGTGTACACGCAAAGGGAGGAAAATGAGACAGAAATCAGCATATTTCAAAGACCACACATAGGCATGCACACACGCACACACACACACACACACACACACACACACATTCACACACTTCAAGTGTTTTAGATGGTTATTTCCTATTCAGCAGTAGAGAGCTTTGACTTACTGACTATACAGGCATACTACATACAGTGTTCTTCCAGACGTGGTCGTCCATATTTTAATGTAGGCAATGTCCAGGTCTTCCTCCCTTTTATGGAAGAGTGGATGATGTGATTTGATCATAAGGGTTCAGCTTGGCTGTTTTTAAATTCACACACACACACACACACACACACACACACACACACACACGCTCACACGCAGACTAATCATTCTTCCAGTGTATGATAGAAGAATGGCCACTCAAGCCAAGTGTGGGAAAGAAGGGCATCATTATGATCTCTGTGATTTTCACACTTCTACGACCTCGGCACACCACATATCACCACATATGGATGAGGAAATAGACATGTTGCTCTGAGACACTCACACACTGTCACAGAAACTTGTAGTTAATCATCTAATTCAAACTGACTTCAGTCTACAAATATCGCCGACAATTTATGTGATATATGCTGTGAATGTGCCAACTAGTCGCGCCTCTATCTCTCTGCCTTCAGCCTGACTGTTTGTGTTATCAAACAGCTAATCATTTCTTTTGCTAACGTTAGATCAACTTTGGTCCCGATCGCCAGCTCTGACGCAGCTAGATGATAAACATCCAGATGTGCCATTAGGGAGAAACGCTTTGAACACCACAGAAAGTCTCTGAAAAAAGCCATCCAATTCATCATAAGTAATAGCATACTGTATGTATATGCATACTGACATATGAGGTTAACCCCTCCCTCCTGACAGGTAAGTTGACGGGATTGGTTTGTTTGTCACATATGCCACCCAGGCTGTCTGATTCTGTGTTTTTGGGACTGTAGTTGGTATACACTGCAGAGCCAAGGTAGAAGTACTCAGCCATGTTGTTGACTACTTATTTTCGCTCATGATATGTTGTGTAGCATATAGAAAGGACCATATGGACATTCTGACAAGGTTAACAACTTGATTTTCACTGGAGGGGGTCTTTAAAGAACCTTGTCACAAACGCCTAGATTAATTAACGCATGATCTGTTGCTCTCGCTTGCATATGTAATGCAATCACAGATCTTCAGATGCCGTACTGAAAATAAACCCTCTCTCGCTCGGGCTCGTTACCTGAAGTGTCAGCTTGTTTGCTGCAGAGACAGAGAGCCTAAACAGGCATGTGGTGGAAGTAGCTAATTGTGTTTATGGAAAGAGAGAGAGAAAGAGAGAAAGAGAGAGAGAGAGAGAAAGCGATTCATTATGAGAGGAGAGAAAAGAAGGTGCAAGGGAAAGAGCCTGGGTGAAACACTGCTCTCTTAGGTGTTTGAGATTCTCTCTCTCTCTCCCTCTTCCTTTCTCTCTCTTTCGTTCTCCCTCTCTCTCGCTCTCTCTCTCCCCCCCCCCCCCCCCCTCTCTCTCTCCCTCACACACACACACGCATATAGACATACAATCTGTTGTGTTCATGTTTGGCCCTCAAAACCGACGAGGGATTTCCCCTGGCTTTGCTAATTAAAGTAACAACCACTGACAACCTCTGCTCTAGAGTTCCTCATGCAGTGTGATAAATGGATTACAGTGAGTGGCTGTGTGTGACTGTGTGTGCGTGTGTGTGTGTGTGTGTGTTACTGTGTGTGTGTGCATGCATGCATCTTCATGTGTGCTGGATAGAAGTAATGAGATAAGATTATCAGCATCTATTCTGCATCTGTGTTTGAGAGGTGTGTTTGTGTGTGTGTGTGTGTACGTGTGTGTGTGTGTGTGTGTGTGTGTGTGTGTGTGTGTGCGCGCGCGCGGCAGTGTGTGTGCGTGCGTGTGTGTGTGTGCGTGTGTGTTTGCGTGTGCGCGTGTGTGTGTGTGTGTGTGTGTGTATGTGTGTGTGTGTGTGCGTGTGTGTTTGCGTGTGTGTTTGCGTGTGTGTGTGTGTGTGTGTGTGTTGTGTGTGTGTGCGCGCGTGCGCGTGCGTGTGTGTGTGTGTGCGCGCGTGCGTGTGTGTGTGTGTGTGGGAAGTGAGAGGTGGTAACATCAGTGTGTCACTCTCCCTCATGCTCTCTCCCAGGCTGGGGCCACTGCAGCAAGACATGAGGTCAGCAGGGCTCAGATAAACCCAATGCAGATGCACACAGACACGCCTGCCACCACAGATAATGAGACACAGCTCCTGTTCTACACACACACACACACACACAAACACACACACCACACACACACACACACACAGACAAACACAAACACACAGAGTCACACAGACACACACACACACAATCACACAGAAACACAGAAACACAGACACACAGTCACAAAGACACATATTCGTGTACATAGCCTCCTGCTGACACACACACACACACACACACAAACTTCATCCCTCATCCCTCATCCCATGTGTACCTACACACAAACCCTTATATTGCATGCCTGTCTAAATGTGCACATGTATAGCCTACAACCACTGTTGCACACACTTGCATGCACACTTGCTACAGGAGCAGCTCAGGCACACGCACACACACACACACACACACACTGTACTGGTGAGTGCTGAAGGCAAGGCCCGGTTGGCTCAGGTCGACATCAGTCATCGCCGGCTCCGGGGTGGCTGCCGTCCAATCAGCATCCGTTTGCCCGGACAGAAGGCTGCGAGTCCCGCACGCAACGGGCCAATGGGAGGGCACCTGCTGCCGTCTGCTCCCCTAGTGAGAAAGCTGTCGCCTTGCGTTTGCCAGCTGTCAATTAGAACAAACTCCAGGAATATCTGCCACCCCAGCCTCCCTTTGCCACTTCAGTCACATGTCCACCGCCGCGCTGCACACGTTCGTTCACTGGGGATGATGTCATGCCAAATGAAGCCACCGCGCGCCTCATTGGACCTGTCATTGATTAGGGCTGCTGGGGGGAACGCCAAGGTCAGCTCTAACTAAGCATAAATAAATTATATTTAGTCTAAGCAAATGCTTTGTTTAAGGATGTGGGTAAATTTAGTGGCTGCTTTAGCGGCTCGTGCCCCGACGGAGGTTAATTTAATACAGCGCCCGGTGTTTGTCTATCTCCGCACGGCAACGGCGGACCTTTGGGTGGATAGGGAAACAACAGGCTCGGGTTCCGAGGCGTACTCCGTCGTGTTATGCACCATGCGTTCCACCCTGGCATCCCTGCCTCTCCCTGTCTGCCCCTAATGAATGATAGATGAGCAGCAATGTTTGTCTATTAATTAGTCCCCCTCCTCCTCCTCCTACTCTTCCTCGCAGACACAGTGGTGAAGAAGGCAGGTCTCGTCTGAAATGACGCCGGCTCGCCTTTTTTTTTGGTCTATCGAGGCCGACCCCAGGAGGGGGCGGCGGGCTGTAATTTTTAGCCAGTGTATACATTAGCGGCAAGCCATACGTGAGACAGAAGTCAAACTCAGTTAGACGATACCAGGGGTTGTTGGCGCTCGACGTTAGCACCGCAGGGCAAACCCATCCCTGCCTGACCTCCATCTCTCTCTCTCTCTCTCTCTCTATCTTGCTTGCTCTCTCCCTCGCTCTCTATGTCTCTCTCTCTCTCTATCTCTTACGCTCTCTCTATTGCTCTCTCTCTCTCTATCTTGCTTGCTCTCTCGCTCTTTCTCTCTGTCTTGCTCCTGTTCACAGAGCAAGGCCAGCAAAACTGCCTTCTGCCAGAGAGAGAGAGAGAGAGACAGAGAAAGAGGGAGAGAAAGATATGGAGATATGGAGATGCAGAAATCGAAGGAAAGTGTGTATGTGTATTGGATTCGGGGGAGGTCTGAGGCGATGAATTTCTGTTTGTGAGTCTGTGTGTGTGTGTGTGTGTGTGTGTGTGTGTGTGTGTGATAGAGAGAGAGAGAGAACAGCCCCTTAAGGTATGGGCTGTGGTCTGACTGGAATAGGTAATGCCAGTGGCTTCAGGTGAGTGAGGCAGCGGCGAGCAGGGCGGAGAGGTGAAAGCCCGCTCTGAATGTGAAATGGAGGCTCGCTCACAAACAACACCATCGCTCAGAGCACTTCATATCTGCCAACCCTCCTGGAGAAAAGAAACACGCGCCACATCACCAGACTTCTAATCAAGTACACACTGCGACAGCAACAACCAGAGTTTCCCCAGCAGTTCTGTAATTGCTGCCATTGTATTGTCACCTTGCCCTTCATAAGTGCACAATAGCTGTAACCCTCGCATTAACCCCTGTTTCACTGTGACACCTCAACAGAGAGACCGTTAAATACGCTTCCTTTCTGCAAACCCCAATCAGCATTATGTACTAATGGGCTGTAGAAGGAGCTCTCCTAATCCCTGTCACATAGACACGTATTCCTTTTAATGAGGAGAGTGCACTCATAAAACTCATTGGACCACTTGGGCTTTTGCAGCGGCACTAATTTGTATGTTTAGCATAGCAGATAAGAGCAAAAGTAATTTTCTGTGGTTTCTGAAAGCCCTCTGTGGCTCCCATTGAAAGCGCCCTGAGATGCTCTTGGGCCCACACTGTTCGGCTCTCAGTGTGGTAGATTGGGGGTGAATAGCAGGCAGAAAGAGCCTGAAGTCACCGTGGCATTCGGCAGGGCCCCTCACAGACAGATATGTTTAGGCTCCAGCGGGACATTGGGAGAGGCTTTGCCGCTCAAAAGAAAATGTGCTTTTCAAACGAAATGGCTTTTTTTTACCCCGAAAAAATAGACTCCTTTACGAAATTTAGTGCGGAGGGAGATTTTTTCGAGCGTTTCAACATCCATCCTCCAAGGATCTCTCTCTCTTTTTCCCCCCCCTCACTCGTACTCTCCGTGAGCAATGGGGATGTGTTCAGTATTCATGGCGTCTGCTTGTGGCAGGGTGGCTGCCAGTATGAAATATTCTGTCTGCTCCACAGACACAGTGGTCCACTCCTCCGCCATCCGGCCATCAGATAATACTTTCCCCTTGGAACAAACTACGGGGAGACGCCCACCCAAAGCTGTGTTCATAATCAGATAAAAACAAAAAAAACACCTGTTTAAATTACAAGTGTGGATGGATTTAAACCACTAAAGGCAAAAAAAGACAGATCTGTTCTCACTTAAATGTAATTACAGTGTGAAAAGGGATTAGAGCACTGATAAGTTTATTCATTTATTTCATGCTTTTTAACACCACTGTCGGAGTTTGGCCCTTCAGAATTGTCTTTGTGGGTTTATACCGTGATTATCCACCAGCCCCCCTACCATCTCCACCATAATGTCCTCTGTTGCCTCTTGGTCACAGGAGGTAGATTGGCATTTAGTCACTGTGGCACAGACTCTATTGCACTGAATATTCTCTTCCAGCAGTGGTCCACACAACATCCTCTAGATGGGGAGTATGCTATTCACTTGCACAGATGCGATTTTCGACGGCCAAATCCCTGCTCTGGAAGGGTCAGGAGGGCGGTGGGCAGACGGGTGGTGGTCTGAAGGGTCAGGAGGGTGGTGGGCAGACGGGTGGTGGTCTGAAGGGTCAGGAGGGTGGTGGGCAGACGGGTGATGTTCTGAAGGGTCAGGAGGGTGGTGGGCAGACGGGTGGTGGTCTGAAGGGTCAGGAGGGTGGTGGGCAGACGGGGGTGGTCTGAGGACGAGGTGGTGTGGTGTGGTAGTGACGGCTGCAGCTGTCACTGTCACCCTGCTGAAGAAGGCGTCTCGGTTCGGCGTGTCCCCCAGATGAAGTAAGAGCGTGGCAGTGGCAGCCTCTGTACCACAGCGCCACTTCGCCATCTGTCTTCACGCGCGACAACACCCTGTGTCCCTCGCCCCGGCTCAGCCCGCCAATCAGTCATCTCGCCTCTCTCTTCTCTCTCTCCCCCTCTCTCTCCTTCTTTCTATCTCTCCTCTCTTTCTCTCTCTTTCTCTCCCTCTCCTTCTCTCTCTCCCTCTCCTTCTCTCTCTCTCTCTCTCCCCCTCTCTGCTAGCGTTGTGAGGGGGGGGGCGTCGCCATGGCAGTGATGCTGCTGCTTCCCGCGGTGGGTCTCTCCCGTCAGCGGCGGCCGCCCCGAGTTTGACAGCGAGCCACATCGCACATCACAGCGACTCATTGCGATTAAAGCTCAGCGGCTGGGAAGGCGGAGCGCGGGGCTTGTAATGCACGGCTGCTCAGTAATAGCCAACAGCTCCGGCGGAGGAGGAAGAGGAGGAAGCGCAGTTTGGCGTTTCGTTTTCCGTGTCAGTGATGAGACATTAGGCGCTATGGTTGTGCTTGTTTTCATCTGTGCAGGCACTGGCCATATGCTCACTCTTCACCAGAAGCTTCCATGTAGACACGGAAAAAGGAGATTCTCACCCCAGCCTCCTTCCCTCCCAGAAGCTTCCATGCAGCCACGGTAACAGGCACGGCAAGAGATCCTCACCTCAGCCTCCTTCCCTCCCAGTTGGTGGCTTTTAAGTCATCAGTGAGTTTGCACCTGGCCTTCCTTCCTGTTCCCTCATTATATAACCTCCGGCATGCAGGAACACAAGCAATGTCCTCCGCATACATGACCAAATAAGGATTTCCTGTTGCCACATCAGCCTGTTCATAAGGAAAGGTTATTCCAAATCATTTAATTCGGCTGCCCCCCTTCTACATTCTCCAACCCCCCCCCCCTCCCCCCACACACACACACACACACTTGTTTACTCGAAAAACAAATTGATCCCTCAACACACCCCTAGTTCCCCTCCCCCCACTCACACACACACACACACACACACACGCACACCTTCCCTCCCCAAATCTAAGCAGGTTTTTTTTTGGTCTGTTTCCTTTGGGTCCTGTATTCCATTCTCCTCTTCCTCCTCTCCTCCTCTTCTTCCTTCCCTAACTCCTAACTCTTCCTCCTCCTCCTCCTCCTCCCTCCTCTCTCCCTCTTTTTCATTTGGACGGATGGGGATGAGATTGCTCAGCGGCGGCAGCCGGGCTGATGAGAGTGCGAATGGCTGTCATTTCTCCTGGAATCAGATGAAAGTGGCCGCGGATGCCTGCAGTGTGGCCTGGGGCGGCGATCAGCACTCACTATCCCCCCTCCACTCCTCCTCCGGCCTGCTATTGTGTGGCTCTCTGGAGAGCCTCTCATCTTATCTGCTGCGCCGGCCTCCGAGAGGGAGAGAGAGAGCAAGAGAGAGAGAGAGAGCAAGAGAGAGAGGAGGGGAGGAGGTCAAGACAGAGAGAGAGAGAGAGAGAGAGAGAGAGAGAGAGAGGGGAGAGCAAGATAAAGAAAGAGAGGAGGTGAAGAGAGAGAGAGAGAAGAGAGAGGAGAGAGAGAGAGGAGGGGAGAGCAAGACAAAGGAAGAGAGGAGGTGAAGAGAGAGAGAGAGGAGGGGAGAGCAAGACAAAGGAAGAGAGGAGGTGAAGAGAGAGAGCGAGAGAGAGAGAGAAGAGGGGAGAGCAAAAGCGAGAGAGGAGGTAAAGAGAGGGAGGAGGGGAGCAAGAGAGGAGGTAGAGAGAGAGAGAGAGAGAGGAGGGGAGAGCAAGACAGAGGAAGAGATGAGGTAAAGAGAGAGAGAGAGAGCAATGGCAGGGCCAGCAGGAGAGGGATGGCGCATGTAAGAGGGGATGAGAACGAGGGAGAGGGCAGGAGATGGAGAGAGGGAGCAAGTGAGTGAGGCAGAAGGAGAGAATGAGAGAGAGAAAGCAGGGGGAAGACGAATTCCCCCATAAGTCTTCATGGGGGCTGAGGGATGCTGCCACTCCGGCTGGAGGGGTGAAGGGAGATGTTACTGTAGATCATCAGCCTGTCAGGCTCGCCAGCGGGTACCCTCTGTCACCCGGAGTGTGTGTAAGGGTGTCTGTCTGTGAATTTGAATGTTTGTGAGCCTGTGTGTGTGTCTGTGGGTGTGTGTGTTTGTGTGTTTGTTTGTCAGACTTTCAGGCCAAGCATGGCCTGAAGAGTCTGCACATACCAACACAGACAGCCAGACTGTCCAGACTCTTATTTCAATGGCTTTGAGGAGAGGATAGATATCTAGTAGCTTTCTCTCTCTCTCTCTCTCTCTCTGTCTTTCTCTCTCCCACCTCCGCCACAGCCCTGCAGTCGTCCCCCGCCGTCTCATGCAAAACATATCTCCGTAACCATGGTGATGGCGCACCTGAGTAGGAAATAGCCTCTCCAGAGCAGCAGAGAGCCAACTAAGAGCTGACGAGCCAGATGACACCGCCAAGGCACCGTGATCATAGCGGCCGCAGCCAGGCCGCCCTCTGTGTGTGTTTCCCCTACTATTAGGCTTAGTGGGATTCCTTTGCTTTCCTCATGCATTTAGATTAGTGCATTCGATCTGGCAGACTGGAAGGGAATCAGGTTTAAGTGCTGAGTGTACAGCCATATATTTTTGTGTTCCTTGTTCCTGTCTTGTAGTTGAAGTGTTTTAATGGTGTGGCAGCCAGACCCATAATTGTCAGCAAGACCTATAGCTACCTCCTCAGTCTTCAGCACAGTGTCTTCACAGGTGGTGATCCGAGGTTAACAGTTAAATCTGAGACTTGGGTTGAGAACATATATTAGTATTGCTAATTCTGTCCGTTTCTCCAAAGAGGTCCTGTTTCTGTTGGTGGTGGTAGTATGTTAGTGTACTAATGCTGGTGCTGCCATATCTATGTCATCTCACAGCCCAACATACAGTGCATTTGGAAAGTCTTCAAAAGTTTTTAGATTTGGAAGTTTTCCACATTTTGTTACATTTCAAACTCATCTTACAGTTTTTTTTACAATCATTTGCACACTTGTGTCAATGCCATGTGTCAATGCCATGTCCACTTTTGCACACTTGTGTCAATGCCTTGTGTCAATGCCATGTCCACTTTTTGAAAACTCCCCACACAGTATGCTTTACAAACACGCAACCCGAGCACATCGCTTAAGCTTTCGTGCAAAATGCGCTACAAGCACCAGAACACTTCACACTTCACCCAAAAGTGATTCATAAGCAGCCATGACAAATGCACTCACCAAGCCAGACTTCTGTGTCCCTCATAATACAATGACCTAAAAAACATTAACAACTTGAAGCACTGAAAAAAGCATCCATTATGTGGTGCCTTATCCTCTATTCTTGTGCATCACAAAAACAATGAGACCTCTTTACAGTACATATTGTAAAACCAAAACATTAAATCTGAAATGCTGCAATTTCCTTCATGACAGCTCTATGCTACAATTTCTGTGGTATACTATTGTACAACAAAAAGTATTCTGATGCTTTTCATTTCCAGGACAGTAAGGGAAACAACAACAACAAGAACAACAACACAAGATTCTACCACTAGAAGTCTACTGTAACCCTAACACTGATCCTTTGTATTTGGTGTCACATTTTTATGAACTTCACATTATCTGCAACATTCTCCCTTGCTTTGAGTCTTTTGAAAATGATTATTTAGCACATCTTATCCACCCCTATAATCACATAGATAGCACAGTAATTAGCATTCCCCACCTAATGCTGATTTTGTGGAGAAAGCTTACATTGATCCAAATTACCATTTACAGTACATAATTTGGCAAGCCGCTTCTGATGAAACACATCCCATTTTCATGAATGAGATCCCTGTGGATGACTTCATGTGAGGGAGGGAAGATTCTGTGAAGACCTGTGGTGGAAATATGACTGAACACATAAGACCCGTGGTGGAAATATGACTGAACACATAAGACCTGTGGTGGAAATATGATTGAACACATAAGACCTGTGGTGGAAATATGATTGAACATGCTGTTGTCTGATAAAAGTGTCACACTGATACTGGCCTGGCCTGACACATGTTTAACTGACAAAACTGACACTCAGTTTTTGCCTTTGAACAAATTGAATCCATCCTCTCAACCACATGTAAACAATCAAGGTTTGAATGACAATGAATGTCACTGAAACTGATGAAGCATATGGTTGACATATAATGATAAGTGATTTATCTCATTTGCATGTCATGATTTGGTAATGATGAATAGGTATCGAGATGTTTTAGACTAAACAGCAGACGATTGTACATACCCTTTTGCATGACTGTGCAGCAAAACCATTTGCAAAATGTTCAAAAGAATGATAAATTGGTGTTGTGATGTGCACAAGTGACTAGATGATGTGGAGGTTGAACAAACAGTTTTGATCATTTTACTGCATTTCAGAGAGATGGACCAAAGTGACTTTTGTATAGATACTAACAAGCCTCCAAACAAAACAAAATGAATACATTTTCCGCTAAAATAACTTCTTATTTCAAGCATATAGTTTCTATTGTCTGTCAAAATACTGCCTATTTCCATCTATAGTGATGTAAAAAAATGTTGCTGGTGGTAAACATAGACTGAGAGAGGTATTCATGAATTTCAGAAGTAGTGACTGAATACATTTAGCTTCAAAGCAATGCAAAAGTATCCAGTTTTGTTAATTTATTAAACATAAAAGACTGAAATATCCCGTTTACATACATACTAAAAACCCTCACTTAGTTCTTGGTCAAAGCACCTTTGGCAGCAATGACAGCCTCAAGTCTTCCTGGGAATGATCCTGCAAGCCACACCTTTCTTCTGGAAGTTTCTTCCATTCTCCTTGGCAGAATCGTTCAAGCTGAACCATGTTGGATGGGGAGCGTTGGCATGCCAACAGCCATGTTCAGGTCTCTCTAGAGATGCTCAATTGGGTTCAGCTCTGGACTCTAGCTGGGCCACTCCAGGACTTTTACAAGTTTTTCCCGAAGCCAGTCCTGTGTGTTCTTGGTGGTATGCCTCGGGTTGCTGTCTTGTTGAAGACTTGTCGTCTTGAGCCTGAGATCCTGAGCCCTCTGGAGTTTTCACTCTGGATTGCTCTATAATGTTGTGCCTCCATCTTTCCCTCTATCCTGACTAGTCTCCCAGTTCCTGCTGCAGAAAAACATCCCCACAGCATGATGCTGCCACCGCCGTGTTTGACTGCAGGGATGGCATGTATAGGGGATGCTCGGGTCTGGTTTCCTCCACACGTCGTTGGGAAATGTGACCAAATAGTCCAATCTTTGTTTCATCAGACCAGAGACTCTGACCTGACAGTTGTTCCGGTGCTTTTTGGCAAACAAGCAGTGGGCGCTCATGTGCTTTTTGGCAAACACCCAGTGAGGCGCTCATGTGCATTTTCGTGAGAAATGGCTTCCGTCTAGCCACTCCACCGTAAAGGCCTGATTGGTGGAGTGCTGCACTGATGACTGTCCTTCTGTAAGGTTCTCCTGTAAGGGCCGAAAAGGCCTATACTAAGATTTACCACTAGGGAGGGAGAAGGGCAGTAATTATAATTACTTTAGTTTAGAACAGGTTCGTTAAAGCTTGTGGCTGGTTAAAACACACACACAATAGGCAAGAGTACAATACATTGCAATTTAATGTGACAATAGTAAAACCAGATACAAACATACCAACAAGGGACAGTGGGCAGTCCACTAAACCCCAATAAATAGGTACAGGCAATAAATAGTATAAATAACAGGTGTTCTAAATAGCAGGTAAAACACAATGTCTGGCAACCATTGGTAAACTGCCACTGTGACTGAGGATCGGTCACAAAACTGGCAACCACACAAGCTACTCACGGCAACCGGCAGCGTCAATGACGCCCGAATAGCAATAGCTAGGCCGGTTCCGATGCTCAGTTACACACATACAAAGTACCTACGGAGGTCGAAGCCTGCAACAGGCGAGGAAGCACAGGAACCTTGCGTGCCTGATAGAGAAACTCTCCAGGCGGAATACAAACCCGTAGCAGAGCTGGCTTGGGAGGCGCAATCGCCACGGAGGAAAACTCCTTTATACCAACATCTAAAGATGTAGCCACTCAATTGCAACCAGGCCGCTCGTGGATTCCGGTGCTCCCTTCACAAAACCCCTCCCCATGGATGAGTTCCCGTATGCAATAAATACTGCGTTCAATCACGTCCGAGGTTCACGGGATTGGTGGAGCTAAAACGGAGGGAGAGGACAGCATCAGTGGACAGCAGACCGAGAGAGAAAGAAAACAAGGCAATGGGGCAGTCCTACTACACGTCACATCAAACACCTGTGAACTACGGTAACACTACAGCTCATTGGTTACGTTTGTACACACAATCACAACACTCTTATATTATGCCACTACAACACTGTTTACATCCACAACACTCGTGATTACTGCACACTCTTAAGTTTACAAAGGCTACCCATTACACTCCCATCTCCACAAAGGATCTCATTCACAGTGATCATCTTGGACACGTGTCTGACTAAGGCCCTTCATCCCCAGTTGCTCAGTTTGGCTGGGCGGCCAGATCTAGGAAGACTGTTGGTGGTTTCAAATCTTTCCCATTTGAGAATGATATAGGTTTCAGTAACATGCTCTTTGGCACGTTCAATGTTGCAGAAATGTTCTTGCATCCTTCCCCAAATCAGACAATTCTCTCGACCTCATGGCTTGATTTTCACTCTGACATACACCATCAGCTGTCTTTCCTAATTATGTCCAATGAATACAATTTGGCACATGTGGACTGTAATCAAGTTGGAGAAGCATCTTAAAGACCACTGATAGAAGTAGTATGCACCAGAGCTCAATTGCGAGCATCATAACTAAGGGTCTGAATACATATGTAAATAAGATATTTCAGTCTTTTTTTTTTTAAATAAATTATCAAAACACATTCGGTTTTTGCTTTGTCATTATGGAGCATTGTGTATAGATTGATGAGGAAAAAAATCTGCTGATGTATTGATAGTCTGATACGAGAAAAGGCGTGAGTGTGAAGTGGTTATCTCTAGTGACATTTTGATTTGATCAGTAATCTAGTGTTTCATGAGTAGCAGTGGTGTACTGTGGACACATGACCTATTGAGTGTTCCCCTCGGTTACCTTACACAACGTTACCTTACAGAGGAGGGCACAGGACTGACAAGCGCCTGGCCTGAAACCACATTTCATGCACTTGCGTCACGGAACAAACACAATTATGCAACGGGTCACCTCCATGTCTGGCATGGATTCTGGATAAAATCAATGTGCAATTACAGGCGTCCGACCGAGCCCCCTGGCAAGCGCACCCATCCGGCCCTCCACGAGGAGTCCGGCCCTCCACGAGGCGTCCTCAGGCAGCGACAGCAACAGGCTCAGCCCCTGAGCGGAGCGGCGCGGAGCTGAGTGGGATAGAGACAGCAGCGTGCCAAGCCCAGCTTTCAGCAGTGGGTAAAATGCTCAGTGGGGTGGGCAGGCTCCCTGATGGAAGTCCAGATGGAGATGTGTGTGTGTGTGTGTGTGAGTGTGTGTGGTGGGTCTGTGATTGTGCGTGAGTGTGTGTGTGTCTGTGAATTGTGTGTGTGTGTGTGTTGTCTGAATATATATGTGTGTGTGTGTGTTTGTGTGTGTGCACGCGTGATTCATTAAGTATGTGAGTGTGAATGTAAGTGTGCTTGTGATTTTTTTGTGGCTTTGCGAGCAAATGCATATCCATGTTTAAATCTGTATCTGTTCTTGCTTGTGTGTCTAATAATAAGGGTGTGTTTGAGGTAAAGCGTTTGTGCGAATAGAAATGAATATGTTTGTGTTTGATTATTTTTCTTCTGTCATTTGTACATTTGCATGTATGCGAGTGACCTGAAAATATGACAGTTTTGGGTGAGAGCTGTTGTATGCATTTATGTAGAATGTGAGTGAGTGGGTTTGTGTGTGTATTTGAGAGCGGAGAGAGAGTGTGTGCACACACGTGTGCGTGTGTATGTATTTTAGAGAGAGAGAGCGTGTGTGAACACAAGTGTGTGTGTATTTTAGAGAGAGAGATAGTGTGTGCACACCTGTGTGTGTCTGTGTGTGTGTGTGTGTATTTTAGAGAGTGTCTGCCTTCCACGTACCTGTGTGTTTGTGGCTCCCTGCCTCACCTCTCTGTGATGGAAGAGGGAGACATGGGTGCCTCTCTGAGAGGGCCCTGCCAGCGCTGTGCCAGGCTGGGGTGGCACACTGCCAGTCTGCTGTCTGGGGCGTGGGCTGGCATGCTGACGCAGAGGCGGAGGAGGGGAATGGCTGTCTGAGATGGCACCGTACCCCCTTCACTTCACACACACACACATACACACACACACACACACACGCCCACCCCTGCCTGTTCCACAGCCAGGCTGTTAATGCTGTGAAGGCAGTGAATGATGTGGCCCGGCAGAGCGGCAGCGACTGTGATGTACGGTGTGGGAGGGTGGGCATGGCGGAGCGATTGTTTTTGGAATGGGTAGGTGGGTCATGAGATAGACCCACGGAGGGTGTCTGCTTGTTTATTTGTGTGTATGTGAGTGTGTGTGTGTGTGTGTGTGAGTGTGTGTGTGTGTGTGTGTGTGTGTGTGTGTGTTAGTGAGAAGGACAGAGAGAAAGATGGGATGGGAGGTGTATAGTTTGGGGACCTGAGCCGTCCTCAGAGCGCCGATAGACGAGCAGGAAGTGGATTGGGCCCAGTCCCCAGCCCCTGACGGAGCAGCAGCCCGAATCAGCGGCGTGTGGCGATCTGTCCCTGGGAGAAACACTGGGCCTTATCTGCTGTGGCAGGGCAAGACTGACCCCTCTCAGCTAGCCGCCAGCCCAGCTTCGCTTTCTAATCCATCTCTGTAGGGAGACACTGGCTACATGGCCCCAATCCCTCCCTCCTATCTTTCTTTCTCTCCTCATCTGTCTTTTGTTCCCTCCCTTTTTTTCCTGCCTCACTCTCTCCTCTCTCTCTCCTGAATTTCTCTCTCTCTCCTTGTCGTATATCTGTGGTGTGTGTGTGTGTGGGTGCGTGCGCGCGTGCGTATGACAGTTTTGGGAGGTGATGACAGGGAAGGTTAACAACAGCATGCCCAAAAGTACAACCCACTATCTTTCTCTCTCACTCTCTCACTCTCTCACTCTCTTCTTCTGCCTCCATTTCTCTCTGTTTCTCCACCTCTCTCCTTCCCTCCCTCTCCATCAGTCCCTTTCTCTTCCTTCCTCTCTTGCTCTTGCCATGTACTTCACCCTGTACGATATAACAAGAGAACACATGTACTTCACCCTGTACGATAGAACAGAAGAGAACACATGTACTTCACCCTGTACAATAGAATGGAAGAGAACACATTTAAAATACCAATAAAATAAAGAGAACAACTCCACATTACAGAAGCAGGCACAGGACATGTCCGCGGCTAGTCTTACCATTAATGGCCAATAGAATACAATTATCTCTATGTGTGTACACAACCTTTACCCAGACCTGAAGAAACGAGTCCTTGTAACGGTACTGGTTCCAGGGTGTGGCTAGAAAGAAGCGAATACAAATAAAGAAAAGAAACTGAGAGAGAACGAAAGAGGAACGGAATGCATTTTTCTATTCTCCAATGCCAACAGGGACACTGAAGGTCATTTGTTGTCTGAGAACATTAGCTGTGGCCTTAACCTCCCGGTCCGGGTGGCGCCGGTCCAATCGGCTGCCCCTCTGCCCTCTGCGCTGGCACAGAAACACCCAAACACACGGACTTGCTTGGAATTGGTGCAAGAACACACACACACACACACACACACACACACACACACACACACACTAGCACAGATGAACATACACAGATAC